>NC_141068.1:49128260-49373260 GCF_041138505.1 Cibotium barometz
GTATATATATATCTATATATGTCTATACATATATATTGATAGATATAGACATAGATATAAATATAAATATAGACATATAAATAAATATGGATGGATGGATATAGACTTAGATATAGATTATTCTTAGATCATAAATTTCCTATTGTTCTCGATCATGTAATGAGAGTATATAGTCCTTCTAATTAGCGAGATGAGGAGGAGATAAATTTTAGAAATTAATAGATAGATATAGACGTACATTTGTGTGTGTGTGTATATATATATATGGATATGGATATAGTCATAGATATATATGGATATAGCTATAGATATAAATAAAAACATAGATATAAATAAAAATATAGACATATAAATAAATATGGATGGATGGATATAGACTTAGATATAAATATAAATATAGACATATAAATACATATGGATGGATGGATATAGACTTAGATATAGATTATTCTTAGATCACAAATTTCCTATTGTTCTCGATCATGTAATGAGAGTATATAGTCCTTCTAATTAGCGAGATGAGGAGGAGATAAATTTTAGAAATTAATAGATAGATATAGACGTACATTTGTGTGTGTGTATATATATATATATGGATATGGATATAGTCATAGATATATATGGATATAGCTATAGATATAAATAAAAACATAGATATAAATAAAAACATAGATATAAAAATATATATGGATGGATGGATATAGACTTAGATATAGATCATTCCTTGATCACTCATGTGTAGTCTTTTCCTTCCTTGGGGTTAATACTTATTTATGCTTCTTTTTCTTGTTCTTAGGTTTTGTCTTTACCAAATTTTTCGCTTTGGTTTAGGAGCTTGCAAACTATGGAAAACCACTCATTTTGCATGCTTAAGATATTAAGTGTTGCCTTCTATAAGATGGCTTAAGTGAGACTCACGGTAACTCTTATTGGTAAGTTGTTCAAGCACTATAATAGAATGAGAGTCTAAGAGCGAAAATAGCAGTGTTTTTATAACTAAAAGGGTACGAGGATATCGGGCCTATTTTGTTGTTAGAAACATTGTTATTTTCGCTGCAACCGGATCGTTGTTGAGCAGCAAAATAATGCTATTGGACAATAGAAAAATGATGCTAATAGCGCTGTTAAGCAGCGAAATAACATTGTTGCAAACAAAAAAATGCTGCTAATAATAATGCTGGAGCAACAAAAGAACGTTATTGAGCAGTGCAAATAAATCTACAAAAAAAAATCTAGGATAGATTGGGGAGTTCTCACAAAACTCCCCAGTCTATCCCAACTTTAAAAAAAGTTGTCTATGCTAGCTTCATGAGCTTTATGAAGCTACTGGCATGCCTGATATGCATTGGGTGCTCTTGGTGCATGTCGGTAGCTCTCGGTGCGTTGGAAGCTACAGGTATGCCTAGGTAGCACCCTACATGCATTAGGTGCTCCTAGTGCATGTTAATAGCTACTGGCATGCCTATGTTGCACCCGACATGCATTCGGTGCTCCCGATGTGTTATATGCACATTATGTGTGTATATACTAGGAGGCTAACCCACATTAGGCTTGTGAGCATGGGAGCATGGGAACAAGCCTTAGGGGTGCATGGGGGTTAGGACTAACCTTAAGTGTTAAGGTTAGGGTCAGGCATCCAAGGGTCACACGTGGGAAATGGAGAGTCAAGAGTCACTTGAGGGCCCTCCTATATAATAGGGACATGGGGCACACTCAAGGGGGGCTTGAGGCTTGGTTAAGTTATGCTCTCTTGTGTAGAGGATCATAACTACTCACCTACCATTCACACTATAGCTACATTCTATTGGATTGGAGTTATACCTCTTGTTGATGGTATGGGATATCAAGTAGAGGTATGATGTATTTCATTTATAATTCATGTGTGCATCCCTTGGGCTCGGGTGGATGAGTTTATGCTTGATTTATGCATGTTTATGCATAACAATTATCTAGAGAGATCTTAGGGTTTTAACAGTAGTATCAAAGCAATCTCTAGTTAATTGTTGTTATTTTTTCTTTCTTATTATAAATTTTTTGGTATTTTTTGAAGTAAATTTCAATATTTATTAAATAAAAAATATTATTTTATATGGAATGACACTACTCTTAGTATTCATAGCATTTCGTGTGGATAGAGTTCTTGTATTTGAGCAGGCAGGGATAGTGCATGAGAGTAGTGATGATTTTTCTTAGGTTAGACCTTGTAGGAGAGGTAGGATTGTGCATATGGATCTAGAGAGTATTATATTTGATTTTGACATTTTGTTAGATCTGGTGTTGATGGAGATAGACCCTACCTAACTGAGGGTGACCTTAGTGATCTTGGAGATTTTGGGGATAGTGATTTTATGGAGGATACCACTTATCTTTCATGTGTAGATACTTGACCGAAATCACCAAGAATCTAGTTAGACATTCAGTCAAATGATGGGTAGATTAACCTCATGAGAGATCAATGATTTTCATTATGAAATTATGGATTAAGGAAAAAGAGTTTTGTGGAACCAATCTCAAACCGAGAATTTTACTTGCATAGAGCTTGCATAGAACCTCTGTTTTCTTTTAAAGGATTGTTTTATGCCAGAATGCTAGAGGAAGCATTTGGTATGTTTAACTAAGAAGAGGACCCTCATTCTTTTGTATTCTCATCTTTGAGCTAAACCATTCCAGTATTACATTAAAATACTCAGATTTTCTATTATCCCTTAAAAATCCTCTACTTTTGGAGAGAGTGGAGCTTCTCTCTCTCCAACCATCCTTGGAGCTTTCCTCTCAACACACTAACCAATTGATTGGTTGGGGGCTTCTTCTAAGATAGAGAAGCAAGCAAAAACAAGAGGTAAAGTGTAATTTTATGGTTTTTCTTTACTATTCTCAATGTTTTCACTTCTCAACCCCTCCCAAGCTTGAGAAGTTTCTAAATTAAGTGTTTATAATAAAAATCAAGCTTTTCTTAAGGGTTGTAATGAATAATTAAGAAAAGTTTACATTTATGCTTAATTAGGATGCTTTTTATGTTTATCTCTCTCCTCAAAAGAATTGTCATTCCTATGACCAATTCTCTATTCAAATAATGCTTCTCATTGATAAATTCTCAATTCACAAATTCAAACTCTAGGCTGGTGAAGCTAGAGGTTAAGAAAGGGCTTTTTATACTTTTATGCTTCTAGAAGTATGATAATCTTATGATTTAAATCCATAAATTGGATTTAAGTTTAGAAGATAGTTATACTATCATAATTGTATTACTAAGTTTATTCTTTTCAAAAATATTCAAAATTATCAATAATAGTAGCGGAGCTATGGTAAATTTTTTAAGAAATTGATACATAATTCATTCTTATGCATAACATGAAAAGAGGACTTTCTACCATATTCTAGGATTGAATATCCTAGGCTAAAAGAATGATTTTCATCACATTCAATGGAAAACTAATTTTTAAGGTTTATGTATAATTAAATAATTAAAAAAAAGAGAAAAATATGGTAATTTTATTTAAAAGATAAAAGAGAAATTTCCATGACATTTGGAATTCAATCATCTAAATAGGAAGAGTGAAATTCTTAGCATATTGAAATTAATGGATATTTTATTTAAATTCAAAGAGAAATTTAAGATACATTTATTTTATGCATGAGAAATATTTAAAAGATAAAAGAGAAATTTCCATGACATTTGGAATTCAATCATTTAAATAGTAAAAGTGAAATTCTTAGCATATTGGAATTAATGGATGTTTATTTTAGATAAATTTTTTTATAAAAAATATTTAAATGATAAAAGAGGAATTCCCATGACATTTGAAATTCAATCATTTAAATAGCAAAAGTGAAATTCTTGGCATATTGAATTAATGGATATTTTTATTAAAGAAAAGAGAAATTTTAGATAAATTTATTTGATGATAAAAGAGGAATTCCCATGACATTTAGAATTCAAGCAATTAAATGTAAAAAGAGAAATTTCCATCATATTTGAGATCCAAGAAATTAAATGGAAAAAAGAGAAATTTTTAGTATAATTTAATTTATGAATATTTATCAAAAGTGAAAATATGGGTAGAATTGAATTTTGTAAAGCCCATGAATTCTTTTATTCAAATGAGGAATATTGAATGTAATTCATTTGAGAAATTGAGAAAGAATATGGAAATAGCCCCGTCGAGAAAAAGAACCTTTATCTAAGCCAAACAATTGGCAGAAATTTAGAAAACGTCCCATTATCGCTATCGAAGTAGGAAAAGCTACTAAATGGAAATAAGATGTGAATGGGATGCTATAGGATGTGAATGGATATGATAAGATGTAAATGGGATGTGATAGGATGTGAATAGATGTGATAAGATGTAAATGGGATGCGATAAGATGTGAATGGATGTGATAAGATGTGAATTAAATGTGATAGGATGTGGTGTGATGAAAATGAATGTGGATGAGATGTGAAGTAAATGGATGTGGATGTGAATGATGAGATGAGAGGATATGTGAAAGGGTGAGATGAGAAGTAAATTAATGTGGATGTGTATGTGAAAGAATGTGATGTAAATGGATGTGGATGTGTATGTGAAAGAATGTGATGTAAATGGATGTGGATGTGAAATTGATGTGCATGTGGATGAGATGTGATGTGCTAAAAAGAGATGTGGATGTGGATGAGATGTGATGTGATGTAAGGGGATGTGGATGTGGATGAGATGTGATGTAATGTATGTTGATGAATTCACCACACACTGCAACCGCATTCTTGTAACCGCATTGGATAAACTACCCACAACATCAAGTATTCTAAGCCTCGCGGGGGAAACAAGGAGAAGATCCAGATGCACATGTGCGGTAGTTTGACAACTCTTATGGCCTGAATGTGCCTCCACCCTTTGATCCTCTCCACAAGAAATGATTTTTCGAGTCTACCCTCAGCGGCGGCAAAGCATCGAGATGGCTGGCAGAATACACCGTCAAGCATTTTCAGGATTATGATGTAGTGCTATGTCTTTTTTACGCAGGTTTCGTGTGGAGAAGACAGTAGCCCAAATGCTCGAGCAGCTAACGGGTCCTCAAGCAAGGCAAGCGCACAGCGGAGGATTATACTACAAAATTCTGAGTGATGTTGCAGCAGGTTCCTCTATAAGATTCCTCCCCAGCCTCTCAAGATGTCCCGTATCTTCCCCTGTAATCAAATCCCTCTTCAGAAATATAAAAGATCTTGTTTCTACATGTTTTGGCCTAAAGAGAGAAAATGTCCTAGAGAGAGGTTATTCAGATTTTAGATATTTTTGGATGGAAAAATATCTCATCTTATTAAAATAAATTCCCCCAAAACAGAAATTCAAAAAAGATTTTCAGAAGCTGCATTAGAAATCAATTATAATATGTTCAAAAGGCCTTATCCTAGGGATCCAGATTTTCTGAAAATTTTAAATTAAGGTTTTGAGGGGCCAATCAGATTCATCCAAATGTGTGGAGGAGATAAATACAAGAAATAAAGAAAATCCCCCCCAAAATAAGTAAATACTCACATAAGATGAAGAGTGGACTAAGGACCAAAGGAAATACTAAAAAAAATGAATTTTTGACACCTCAGAGTGGGGATTCCCCCTCATGAAGGAGGCGCCTATTTCACATGTGTGGTGGAGTTTTAAATTCCCAAAAATTGAGATATTTCATCTCTCCTCTCTTCTAATTCAAGTCTAGTTCCAAAAAGTAAGCTAAACTGACCCAGAAATGGTCAAAAATTGACCAAACTGATCTGGAAAAATCTAGAATCAGTTTGCTTGGTTAGAAGCTCACTTTTTCCTAAATCTTAATAGTGTTTTATGCACTGTTACTCTACTCCTCCCCAGAGCCAAAAACTGTGAATTTATTAATAATTCATTAGTCCATAAGTACACCGATTAAGAAAAAATTGAAAATCAGGATTCAACCAGATAATTTTGGAGGATTATGATCAGTGATACTATAGTTTCATCAAAAGATTATTTTAAAGGCAGTTGAATATGTGAAAAAGATTGTTTGAAAAAGATTGTTTTAAAGGCAGCTGAACCTGTGAAAAAGGCAATTTCATATTGGGTGTGTAAGTGGTGTGACTAGTTTTAAGTTTGCATGAATATCCAGCAAGGGAGCCTGGGAACTCTTTTTCGTGGTACCCCCGGGACAAAACCTAACCAAATTCTTAAATGGATCCCATCACTACAGTGGTTGGGCGGTTGGCTAACCCACGAGACTGAGGCTAGACTGATGGATCCCTAATATGAGACTCAATTCTGTTATGGTACGACAAATGAAGTAAATCCCAGATAAAAATTGTTCTATGGAAAAGAATCAACGGCTATGGCTCTCAATGAGGAAAAAATCATTGGTCTCTATGATCCAATTGCAAGTCTTTTCCTTGATCTGACTATGGGAACTTACGGGTTTGGTCAGATCAGTTCAGTTAGTTAAGACTCTTGACTACGTTAGAGTAAAAATATCCTGGAGGAATCGCCCGTGCTTTCTGAGCGAGGAAAGTTTTTCCGGGTCTGGTTTTGGAAGAACCGAGGGATTAGTCTCTTGTCCGGATATACGTGGGCGAGCCCCCGAGTGAAGGACCCTGCCTCGCGCAGGAAGTGCTACTTCCGCTGCTAGCACCCAAGGATTCGTTGCGCGGAGGGGACATGGATCTTTCACATCATGTACATTACTTCACATGAATCTTGCACCAATCCTCTTCTATTTACTCATAGAAATACCTGCTGAATTCGATTATCTTTAACCCTACTATCTCTATTTCTTGACCTAATTTTGCTCTAGGTCATGATTCCTTGTAGCCAAGGAAAGTTTTACAACATATTTTCACCCCCCCTTGATGGTGATTTGACCTATCTTTGAGGCCTAGAGGTCATCTCTAAGAGTGAGGTCCCCCCCTTGATAAAGACTTGACCTATCTTTTAGGTCTAGAGGTCTCTTCTAAGAGTAGGGTTACAACAGACATAACTCCCCCTCGGTGCTCAAGTGGCTACTCTCAAGTTGTCGGGTAGATATACGTAATAAATGATTTTCGGCCTACTCATTTTGGTAGCCTTTACAATGTTGGCTTGGGTAGTGAGTTGCTGGAGTTTTCCTCTTTGCTGACTTCATGCTTTTCTGAATCTCTTTGGCTTTTTCTCCTTGAATTCTTTTCTTCTTTTTCATTTAGACATTGCCCTCTTCATTGTGCCTTTGGTTCTTTTTCTTACACACTAATGCAACATTATGTCATGCAGCAATGTCTTACCATGAGCTTCTTGAGTCTCTATGGCTGTGTCTAAGACCCAAAAAATGTGAACACAAATGCAATACTTTTATGGGAAGGTCTAGCTTGTATGGCTAGTGTCTAATCCCAATGTAAAACATGGAAATAAAATATGTGTCACTAGGATGTGCAATATGCATGTGGATCACACTTATTTTCAATGTAGAAAATGTTTGATTATAAATTGAGTGCACGGGCACCAAAGCATGCCATCCTCTTCCTTCTTCTCTTTCATGCAACCTTAGCTTGGAGCATTGTTGTGAATGATGAAAACCACCATGACAAAATAATTATAGCACATGTTGTACAATGCATTGGTGTGTAAGCCTCATAATTTATCAGCACCCACAAGTTTTCGATTTCCTCCATAGGAACAACCTATGAGATCCCTGTCCCCACCGCGTTAATGAATTCAGGGGTGCTAGCAACAGAAGTAGCACTTCTTGCGCAGGCCACGGTCGCACACTCAGGGCCTCGCCCACGGATATCCGGACAAGAGACTAATCCATCAGTTCTTCCAACCCGGAAAAACTTCCCTTGCCCAGAAAGCACGAGTGATTCCTCCAGGATAACTTTTCTCTAACGTAGTTAAAAGCCTTAACTAACTGAACTGATTTGACCGAACCCGTAAGTCCCATAGTCAGATCAAGGGAAGGATTGCACTTGGATCATAGAGACCATCGCTTTTTTCCTCATTGGGAGGCACAGTCGTTGGTCCTTTTCCTCATTGGGAGACACAACCGTTGATCCTTTTCCATAGAACAATTTTTATTCGGGATTTACTTCATTTATCGTACCAACAGAAATTTAGTCTCATTTTAGGGATCTATCAGTCAAGCCTAACCCCATCCAGTCCCATGGGAACCGCCCAATCACTGTAGTGATGGGATCCAATTAAGAATTTGGTTAGGTTTGTCTTGGGTACCAGGGAAAAGAGTTCCCAGGCCCCCTAGCTGGATATTCATGCAAACTTAAAACTAGTCACACCACTTACACACCCAATATGAAATTGCCTTTTCCTCAGTATCATCTATCATTAAAAACAATCATTTAATGAAATCATTGTGTCACTGATCATAATCCTAAAAATCTCTGGTTGAATCCTTATTTCCAATCATTTCTTCATCAGTGTACCTATGGCATCATTGGCAACCAGAACGCTCACTACCTGTCCACTCAGGGGCCTTTTCGATAGTTCCTAGCTTATAGTAATCGGTAATATATTCACATATCGAAATGGAATCTCCATTGAAGATCAACACGATCAACCAACGGATCCATATAAAAGGGCCATGGACTCATCCATTGAGGACGAGCAAGGTCAATCAACCAGATTCATACCCGAATCCAGAAAACAACTCTTACTCCTTGTTCCAATATCTTCCCCGACGTACTTGTGGGTATCTTCGGCGACCCAGAGCCCGAGCACCATATGGTTAGCACCCTCTAGGATCCTTTGTTGCAGGTCACCTAGTGCTTCACTCATAGGCTGCTTCCTTGGTCCCTCATCCACCGTACCGGAAGCTCACCATTTAAATCGAACTGAGGCTGGTCAAGACCTTGGCCGACCTTACTACGCAAGACGTCCTCCATTGACTCTCCTTCAGCTGTTTCAACTTTATCAGCTAGGTCTCCATGACCTCATTCACAAGACGGTCAAAATGCTTCCCCAGCATTCTTGACATAAAACAATCATTTAAAAACAAGTCATAAATACAATTTCTATAACGAACTCTCGACTTTCCACATCAATCTACATTACTTAATCCACATTCATTTCATATGCATTCCCATTCTCATCCAATCACATCATTTTCCATCTCAACACTTCTTTCCTCAATTAACCTCATCAGATCTCATCCACTTGCATTTACCCATACATCTCATCACATCACATTCATTAACATCTATCCAGTTTACATCGCATCTTATCACATCCATTTCACATCACATCTCATTCATTCAGATCCCGATTCACATCACATCACATCCATTCACATCCCATACCATTCATTCTCATCCCAATTCATATACCATCACATTCATTCATATCCCATATCATTCATTCACAACCCGATTCTCATGCTATCACATTCATTCACATCCCATATCATTTATTCACATTCTGATACACATGCTATCACATTTATTCACATCCCATATCATTCATTCACATCCCTTATCATTCATATCTATACAATTTACATCACATCTCATCGCCTCAATTCTCATTCATACCCATCACATTCTCATCCACATATATTCTTCCACATACATCCACATCCATACTTATCACATGCACATCCACATCTATCCTTTCACATACACCCACATCCATCCTTTCACATACATACATCCACATCCATCCTTTCACATACATACATCCACATCCATTCTCACATACATCCACTTCCATTCTTCACATACATCCACATGCATGGATCCACATCCATCCATCCACATTCATTCACATTTATCTGATTCACATCACATCTATCCATCCATTCATTCATATTATAAAAATCAACTTCAGTGGGAATAACACTTTTATAAAAATCAACGTCAGTGGGAATAACACTTTTATAAAAAATCTTTTATAGATCTATTTATGCATAAATTCAATTTTAAGAAAAATAACACTTTCAAAATAAAAATAAATCCTTTATGCATCTTTCTATGCATAAAATCAAAATTAATGAGAGTAACTCTTTTGAAATAAAAATGGATTCCTTTATGCATCTTTCTATGCATAAAATCAAAATTAATGAGAATAACTCTTTTGAAATAAAAATGGATTCCTTTATGCATCTTTCTATGCCTAAAATCAAAATTAATGAGAATAACTCTTTTGAAATAAAAATGGATTCCTTTATGCATCTTTCTATGCATAAAATCAAAATTAATGAGAATAACTCTTTTGAAATAAAAATGAATTCCTTTATGCATCTTTCTATGCATAACATTTAATTCTAATAAAAATCACACTTTTATAATAAAAAAATCCAATATGTTCTTTCTATGCATAGAAATTAATTCTAATGGAAATAACACTTTTATAATAAAAAAAATATCCAATATGCATCTTTTTGTGCATAGAATTTAAATCTAAAATAAAAAAATATCCAATGTGCATCTTTCTATGCATAGAAATTAATTCTAATGGAAATAACACTTTTATAATAAAAATATTTCTAATATGCATTTTTCTATGCATAGAATGAAAATAACACTTTTAGAATACACAAACGGTGGGGATTATTCTTTTTGAATAATAAAATATAAAACTTATATCACAAAATTTAAGAAAAATTTGCCATAATCTCCTTTGTATGGCTGACCATTTTTTAAATTTTTTCATTCTCAAGTTACTTAGAAATTATCCCAAATGGTTTAAAGCATTCTAAACTAATCAAATTCAACTTTTTAAAGAGAAACAATATAAAAAATTTAATTCTAACAATTTGATTACATATCTAGGATAAAGAAAGGCTGAATTCAAGAATAAAGAGAGGGGGAAAGCCTTTCCAACAAGGCATAATATCATTTTTCATTTTAAAGAAAATAAAAAATAAAAAACCATTAAATGGAATTAAAAAAAAGTAGGATTTCTAGCTTACATGAATTTTTGTGAGCTTTCCTTTGGCTTGATGGTTTGAGGGATCTACTCTTATTTTTGCAACAAGAGTGGCCACCAATTCTTTTGAAGAGGAAATGGTCAAAAACTAATGAATTATCAATAAACTCATTGTTTTTGGCTCTGGGAGGAGTAGAGTAACAGTGCATAAAACACTATTATTCTTTACAAAGGGAGAGGCTTCTATTTATAGGAAAAAATGAGCCTCTAACCAAGCAAACTGATTCTAGAATTTTCCAGATTAGTTTGGTTACTTTTTAACCATTTTTAGGTCAGTTTAGCTTACTTTTTGGTTCTAGTTGAAATAGAAGAGAGGAGAGATGAAAATATCTCATCATTTGTGAGTTTAAAACTCATCCACACATGTGAAATAGACGCCTCCTTCATGAGGTGAATTTCCCACACTAAGGTGTCAAAAATACATCATTTCCTCTAAATATCTCTTCTTTTTCAACTAATAACCTTGTCCTCAGTCAACTCTTCATCTTATGTGAGTATTTACTCATTTTTGGGAGATTTATCTGTTATTCTTCAATTTATCTCCTCCTCCCTACATTTGGATTAATCTTATTGGTCCATACGAACCTTAATCCAAAATTTTCAGAAAATCTGGACCCTCAGGCTTGTAAGATTCCTCCCCAGCCTCTCAGGATGTCTAGTATCTTCCCCTCTAGTCAAATCCCTCTTCAAAAATCTAAAAGATCTTGTTTCTAGTAGTTTTGACCTAGAGAGAGAAAATCTTCTAGAGAGTGATAATTCAGTTTTTAAATATTTTTGGATGAAAAAATACCTCTTCTTATTAAAATAAGTTCCCCCAAAATAGAAGTTCAAAAAGATTTTCAAAAGGTGCATTAGAAATCAAGTATAATCTGTTCAAGAGGCCTTATCCTAAGGGTCAAGATTTTTTTTAAATTTTAAATTAAGGTTCTTATGGGCCAATAAGATCAATCCATGTGTGGGGAGGAGATAAATCCAATTTGTAAAAGAAAAATACCCAAAAATGAGTAAATGCTCACATAAGATGAAGAGTTGACTATGTACAAGGGTTATTAGTAAAAAACTATGAGTATTACTAAAAAAATGAGATATTTTAGGTATAATGATTCCATTTTGACACATGTGTAAGGAAGGGGAGTCCCTTCAAGGAGGCGACTACTTCACATGTTTGAATGAGTTTTAAACTCAAAAATAATGTGATATTTTTGTCTCTCCTCTCTCTTGGATCAAATCGAATAAAAAAGAAAACAAACTAGGTCCAAATCTGGTCTAAATTCGACCAAACTGAATCTAAAAAATTCTAGAAATCAGTTGGTCTTGGTTAGAGCCTTTCTCTTCTATAAATAGAACCTGAGCCCTTTGTAAAAAAATATGAGAATTATACTATGCCAAAATTATGTTGAAATAATGATAATTTTTACTATTCTCTAAAATTCTCTCCAAATTGAAGAAATTGGAGCTTCCCTCTTTCTTCAATCTCCATTGGTGGCTCCATCAACATACCAAACCAATAGATTGGTTGGGGGCCTCTACTGTGATCAAAGAATCAAGCAATTTGTAAGGTAAAGGGTGAATTTTTATCTTTTTCTATGATTTCTCAATGTTTCTCTCTTCTCAACCCCTCTCAAGCTTGAGAAGCTTAATTGGAATAGCTTTTTAATGCTATTGAAGTTAATTGATGAATGGTAGTAAGGAAATACATAAATTTCTATTTATGCTTAATTTTAATAGTTTTTAAGATTTTTGTCTTCTCTAAAATGATTATGATGTTATGCCTCATTGAAAAAAAAGGCATTCCCCTCTTTTCTTTAGTAAATCTAACCATTCTTTATCCTAGATGAATGATTAATGGATAAAATCAAGTTTTTGATAATGTTTCTTTTTGATAAGTAGAAAATGTTTACATTAGAATGATTTAAATACTCTTGGTGAACTTCTAATTAATTTTAGAGAATTAAAAATTAAAAAATGGTCAGCCATACAAAGGAGGTTATGGCAAAATTTTCTAAAATTGTGTGAAATAAGTTTTACTTTTCTATTCAAAGAGTAATTCCCATCGTATATGTATTCTTAAAGTGTTAATTTTCATCCTAGGTATAGAAAATGCATACTAAAAATATTTTAATAAAAAAGTGTTACTTTCTTTAGAATTAAATTCTATGCATAGAAGGAAGCATATTGAAATTGTTATTTTGATTATAAAAGTGTGATTTTTATCATAAATGGATTTTATGCATAAATTAGATGCATAAAAGAAATTCTTTTATATTAAAAGAGTGATTTTCATCATAAATAATTTGTATGCATAAACATATGCATAAAAGATTTTTTTTTATATTAAAAGTGTGATTTTCATCATAAATGATTTTTATGCATAAATGGATGCATAAAAGAAATTCTTTTATATTAAAAAAGTAATTTTCATCATAAATGATTTGTATGCCTAAACATATGCATAAAAGATTTTTTTTTATATTAAAAGTGTGATTTTCATCATAAATGATTTTTATGCATAAAAGAAATTCTTTTATATTAAAAGAGTGATTTTCATCATAAATGATTTGTATGCATAAACATATGCATAAAAGATTTTTTTTAAATATTAAAAGTGTGATTTTCATCATAAATGATTTTTATGCATAAATAGATGCATAAAAGAAATTCTTTTATATTAAAAGAGTGATTTTCATCAAAAAATATTTGTATGCATAAAAGATTTTTTTTATATTAAAAGTGTGATTTTCATCATAAATGGATTTTATGCATAAATTAGATGCATAAGAGAAATTCTTTTATTCTAAAAGTGTAGTTCCTACTAAATTGGATTTATGCATGGAAAGATGCATAAAGAATTTATTTTAATCTAAAAGTGTTATTCTCATCAATTTTGATTTTATGCATAAATAGATGCATAAAGAATTTTATTTTTAATTCAAAAGAGTTATTTTCATCGATTTTGATTTTATGCATAAATAGATGCATAAAGAGTTTTATTTTTAATTCAAAAGAGTTATTTTCATCAATTTTGATCTTATGCATAAATAGATGCATAAAGAATTTTATTTTTATTCCAAAAGAGTTATTCTTATCAATTTTGATTTTATGCATAGAAAGATGCATAAAGAATTTTATTTTCAATTCAAAAGAGTTATTTTCATCAATTTTGATTTTATGCATAAATAGATGCATAAAGAATTTTACTTTTAATTTAATTTTGATTTTATGCATAGAAAGATGCATAAAAGATTTATTTTTATTTCGAAAGTATTATTTTCATTGAAATTGAATTTATGCATAGATAGATACATAAAAGATTTATTTTTAGTTTGAAAGTGTTATTCTCATAAAAATAAAATTTATGCATAGTAAAATGCATAAAAGGTTTATTTTTAATTTGAAAGTGTTATTTTCCTTAAAATTGAATTTATGCCTAAATAAATGCATAAAAGGATTTTTAGAAAAGTGTTATTTCTACTAAATTTGTCTTTATGCCTAATTAGATGCGTAAAGAATCTTTATATCAAAAAATTAGAATTCTCTTACATTTTATAAATAGATGTAATGAGATGTGATAGGAATCAGATAGATGTAAATGGATGGATGGAAGTGATATGAATCAGATAAATGAAAATGGATGAATGGATGTGATGTCCTGTGAATTAGGATGTGAAGAAATGTGATGGCATGTGAATCGTGATATGAATGAATGATAAGGGATGTGAATGAATGACGGCATGTGAATCGGATGTGAATGGATGATGTGGTTTAATGTGTGAATGATGTAGATTAATGTAGATTGATGTATGGATGATGTGGTTTGATGTGTGGATTGATGTGTGAATGATGTATGGATAATGTGGATTGATGTGGATTGATGTAGATTGATGTATGGATGATGTCGTTTGATGTGTGAATGATGTAGATTAATGTAGATTAATGTATGGATGATGTGGTTTGATGTGTGAATGATGTGGGTTAATGTAGATTGATGTATGGATGATGTGGTTTGATGTGTGAATGATGTGGGTTGATGTAGATGGATGAATGGATGATGTGAATGTGGATGTGGATGTGGATGTATGAATATGGATGTGGATGTGGATGTATGAATGTGGATGTGAATGTATGGATATGGATGTGTGTATGAATGCGGATGTGGAAGTGGATGTATGAATGTATGATGTGGATGTGGATGTGGATGTGGAAATGGATGTATAGATGTGGATGTGGAAGTGGATGTATAAATGTAGATGTGGATGTGGATATGGATGTATGGATGTGGATATGGATGTGTATGTATGAATGCGGATGTGGAAGTGGATGTATGAATGTGGATGTGGAAATGGATATGTGGATGTATGGATATATGGATGTGTATATATAAATGCAAATGTGGAAGTGGATGTATGAATGTGGATGTGAAATGGATATGTGGATGTGGATATGGATGTGGATGTGAAAATGGATGTATGGATGTGGATGTGGATGTGAATGTATGAATATGGATGTGTATGTATGAACGTAGATGTGGAAGTGGATGTATGGATGTGGATGTACGAATGTGGATGTGTATGTAGAATTAAGAATGCTAATGTGCATGTGAAATGATGTGACGTCGATATGAGTGAATGGATGAGATGTGATGACATGTGAATTAGGATGTGAATAAATGATATGTGATGTGAATGAATTTGATGTGATGAGATGGAAGATGATGTGATTGGATGAGAATGAGTACACATATGAATGGAATGCGGAATAAGTAATGTGGACTGATGAGGGATAATGTGGAAAGACGAGAGTTCATTATAGAAATTGTATTTGTGACCTGTTTATAAATGACTGTTTTATGTCAAGAATGCTGGGGAAACATTTTGACCGTCTTGTGATTAAGGTCGTGGAGACCTATCTGATAAAGTTGCAACAACTGTGACGGAGAGTCAACGGAGGACGTCTTGCGTAGCATGGTCGGCCGAGGTCTTGACCAGCCTTGGTTCGATTTAAATGGTGAGCTTTCGATACGGTGGATGAGGGACCAAGGAAGCGGCCTTTGAGTGAAGCACTAGGTGACCTGCGAAGGATCCTAGAGGGTGCTGACCATACAGTGCTCGGGCTCTGGGTCGCCGAAGACACGTACGTCGTGGAGGAAGATATTGGAATAAGAAGTACGAGTTGTTTTCTGAAACCGGGCATGGATCTAGTTGATTGACCTTGCTGGTGCTCAACGGATGAGCCCATGGCTCTTTTAAATGGATCTGTTGGTTGATATTGCTGATCTTCAACGGAGATTCCATCTTGATTTTTATAAATGATTATATTGCCGGGTACTATGACCTAGGAACTATTGAAAAGGCCCCTGAGTGAACAGGTGGTGAGCGTTCTGGTTGCCAATGATGCCATAAGCACATCGATGAAGGAATGATTGGAAATAAGGATTCAACCAGAGATTTTGAGGACTGTGTGATCAGTGACACAATGGTTTAAAGATAGCTGATGCTGAGAAAAAAAAAGGCAATTTTATATTGGGTGTGTAAGTGGTGTGACTAGTTTTATGTTTGCATGAACATCCGACTAGGGAGCCTCGAAACTCTTTTCCCTGGTACCCGGGACAAAACCTAACCAAATTCCTAATTGGATCCCATCACTACAGTGGTTGGCTGGCTAACCCATGGGACTGGATGGGGTTAGGCTGCACTGATGGATCCCTAAGCTGAGACTCAATTCTGTTATGGTACGTTAGATAAAGTAAATCCCGGTCAAAAATTGTTCTATGGAAAAGAATCAACAGCTGTGCCTCTCAATGAGAAAAAAAGCATTGGTCTCTATGATCCGAGTACAATCTCCTGATCTGACTAAGGAACTTACGGGTTCGGTCAGATCAGTTCAGTTAGTTAAGGCTTTTGACTACATTAGAGAAAAGTTATCCTGGAGGATTCGCCCGTGCTTTCCGGGCAAAGGAAGCTTTTCTGAGTTCGGTTTTGGAAAAACCGATGGATTAGTCTCTTGTCCAGATATCCGTGGATGAGGCCCCGAGAGTGTGGGACCCTGCCCCACATAAGAAGTGCTACTTCCACTGCTAGCACCCCTGAATTTGTTGCGCGGTGGGGATAGGGATCTTACAAGGCTAAGGTTTTTTTTAAAACCTATTTTCAATTTATTCCAATTGCACACTAGAAAGTTCTTTTTGAATTTTTGTTTCAGGGAAAATCATTTTAATAAGAAGGGATATTTTTCCATCCAAAGATATCTAGAAACTGAATTATGTCTCTCTAGAATATTTTCTCTCTCTAGGCCAAAATAGATAGAAACAAGATCTGTTATTACTCTGAAAAAGGAATTGATTACAGGGGGGAGAAACTGGACATCTTGAGGGGCTGCCCGGGAGGAATCTTACACAACCTCTAGAAGAAAAAATGTATTTTTTTAATATTCACCATAGGGTTTTCAAACCTTACCTATGTGCGATTTTATGTGAACCACAAGAATGTTATCTATGTCGACCTTATTTGCTGCTGTGAACTAGCTGCTTTGCTAAGAGAGACAATGGCTTCCAAGTTCTTTCTGCACACATCGATCGCCTACTTCTAATGCCACTGTATGTGCACTCTCCTTGTTGTTGTACATGGGGATGTGGCTGTGCTATTCCCAAATACGATAGCCAGAGTTAGAGTCATCATGGAAGGTGACACGGATGTGGTGGTGGCCCATGGTGTAAGACTTACTGAAATTAGGCTTGAGGGAGACCTAGCCAACCATCACCGGAGACTATGATGTGCACAACCTTGACCTTGAGGTAAAGCTTAGTGTGGCCACATATGTCTAGTTGACAGCTCCAAGCGGATGACGTTGATGGTGGCCTGTGGGCTAAGGCTGTTAAGGCCTGGAAGGTCGTTGAGGCTACTTAGGCCACTCTGTAGGATGAAGCATGAATCCCCACAGGTTTCTTCCACGCTAAGGTGGTCGCTCTTTCTCCATCACCTTCAATGCTAAACTTTATGATTTTCCCCTACTTTGTGCTTCCTTTCTCTTGGCTTTGTTAGTTGGGCTGTGTCGACTATTGCATCGAGATAACTTGCTAGGCGAGATGACAATTGTTGTGCTAATATACAATAGGGCTAGTGTTTAATTTGTTGAATGAGGTTTGCATGTTAGCTGCTAATCAATCAGCACCAATCTCTATTTCTCTTCCCTTGATTACCCTAATGTTTAAAATGCAAGTGCAAGACCTCTCATGCTTTCATGACTATCCATCTCCTTCCTTGTGTAGAAGTCCTTCTTTTTTAGACCACTTAGCAAGTGTAGGAGAGAGATCTAATGCAACCTTTCAACCTAGACTAATGCAAGTCCTTCTTTTTTTAGACCACTTAGCAAGTGAGAGAGATCTAATGCAACCTTTCAACCTAGACTAATGCAAGTCTAACCTATTCACCTTGCCAAGTCTAGCTAGCCCGGCTTTGATACCATGTTGATAAACATAGATCAAGGCTAGGCTAGGCTAAGGTGGATTTAAAAAAATGCTAATGATTAAAATAATATTAAAAAAATTGATAAATAACTAAACAAGATATGTAACCAAATGGACTTACTTCATATTGCTTGAGATGAGTTGATTGTATTACATTTCTTTGAGGTGCCCCTTTTATATAAGGTGGCTACTAAGTTGCTTGTGAGCTTATGTGGGATAAATTATCCTTGATTATGTTGCAACTTGCTAGATGACCTTGTCCCTTACTCACCCCCAACCTCTTCCTTGTGCTCTTTGGCACCACATTTCTCAGTAGGATTGGGTTGTGCCTCATGTGGCCCCATGTGGCATCCTAGGTAAGATCCCCATGGTGGTGCACACTTATTACCCAATAATTGCACACCAACCTTGTCAGTTTCTAGATTTTCGTCCCCCAAGTAGGCTCATTTCATAGAAGGGAAGTACATGAGCAGAGCTCATACAAAAAAGGTATGAGCCTGCATATGTGAACCTAGACATGTGCGCCTACATACATGAGCATGGAGACATGAGTCTAGAGGTATGAACCTGGATACATGAGCCTAGAGACATGAGTCTAGCGACATGCACCTAGACACATGCACGCAACTTGTCTGAAACCATTTTAAAACTTGCACCAAAAACACCAAGGACATTTGATGCATACCTGATCTGGACTAATTATTGGAAATGATAATACTATCAACTATAGTATATCACACCATACTTCCTTAAACCTACCAGCCTTTGATCCCAACAAAATGACTAACACTCATCAGAGTGCTCCCTTGTAAAGAAGGCTTGACTCCTTCGGATCCATCTCCACCAATGAGGAGATTTGGGAAGAAATGAGCTAACGAAACACATACGTGAGTGGAGGAAAACTGGAATCCTTGGAAACATAAGCCACCACCACGAGCCTCCAAGCTCTATATTCACTAGTTGGCTTTGTTAACACCTCACATTTAAGGCTTTCCACCACCACTCACAAGTGTGTGTTTGGAGTGAGTTTTTTAGAGTGAGATTTTCTCAACAACAACCATTTTTTCCCTGTGCCCATGCCTCCATACTTTTTCTCAGTCTTCTTTCCTTCTCCCTCCTCCTCCCAGCACAGCCAGGCCTAGCGCAACCTAGCCCAACTTGGCCAACCCCTCATTTCTCTCTCTCTCTCTCTCTCTCTCTCTCTCTCTCTCTTTGCCTCTCTCCCTCTACCTCTCTTTGCCTCTCTCCCTCTACCTCTCTTTATCTCTCTCTCTTCCTCTCTCTCTCTCTCTCTCTCTCTCTCTCTCTCTCTCTCTCTCTCGCTTTTCCTCTCTCTCTCTCTTCTTGTTTATCTCTCCTCTCTTATTTCTCTCTCTCTCCCTCTTTCTCACCTTCTCTCTCCTCTCTCCTCTCTGTCTCCCTGACTTTCTTTGTTTCTCAACCTCCTTATCTTCTCTCTCTCTCTCTCTCTCTCTCTCTCTCTCTCTCTCTCTCTCTCTCTCTCTCTCTCTCTCTCTCTCTTCTAGTTTATCTCTCCTCTCTGCTTTCTCTCCCTCTCCCCTCTCCCCTCTCTCCCTCCCTATCTATTTCTCAACCTTCTTATATGCTCTCTCTCTCTCTCTCTCTCTCTCTCTCTCTCTCTCTCTCTGCTCTTCTTCTCTCCCTCTCTCCCTTCCCTCTCTCTTCCCTTCTTCTCTCCCTCTCTCCCTTCTTCTCTCCCTCTCTCCCTTCCCTCTCTCTTTGTGTCTCTCATTTTTCCTCTCTCTCTCTCTCTCTCTCTCTCTCTCTCTCTCTCTCTCTCTCTCCTTGCATAATTATCTTCTTCTTCTTCTCTCTCTATCTCTCCTCCTTGAAATCTCTCTCTCTCCCTTATCCTCTTTCCTCTCTCCACACCCACTCTCTATCTATCCTCCTTGAACTAACTCTCTCTCTCTCCCTTCTCCTCGCTCCTCTCTCCTCTCCCTACCCCCCTCTCTCTATCTCTCTCTATTACTCATTGTCATTGCAAACATAAAACTCCCCTAATATATGAGAGAGATAATAAGAGAGGCCAACACAAAGAGAGAGAATAAGAGAGGCCAACACAAAGAGAGAGAATAAGAGAGGCCAACAATTTAGTGTTGATTACATGTTCTAGAATTTGATATTAAGCATTGAACACAAGAAGAATATTGTAAAAATAAAAATAGGTGTTTATCTGTCCATCATTGTACCCATTACAATTTTCCTCATTAACAATATGTTATTTGGTTCCACACAGATAATGTTTCTCGTTAGATCTCTCACAACTTTTGCAAGTCTCCAACCCTAGCAAAGAGGTCTAGCACCACATCTCTAAAAACCATATAGGTACTCCAAGAGCTTCTAAAAAGATCTTCTATGTTACCCACCAATTTATGAACATCACAAAGCTACTACCAAGATTCCAAGCTACACCCATTCATCACACTTAGGAAAGAAACACTCACCTTTATACGCTTCTCCCACATGACTGTCTATTTCCCACTCCCTTGCTCCACCGTCATCCTTCCAGGAGTAAACTCGATTTAAATATTGAGATATAGAAAATAATATAATTATTCATTTCAATAATATTTAGAGGCATACCTCGCTTGATCTCCTCTATCCAAGCCTGAATAGGGTGGCCCACACATAGAAAATCTTGTTACAAATATCCGTTCCGTGTTGTGTATCACTTGCTCTAATTGTTTGTGTATCACTTACAAATTCCCATTCCGTGTTGTGTATCACTTGCTCTAATTATTTGTTCTTCTACATCCATATGTCATCCCACAAGATCTTGTCTATACCATTAAGATCTCATGATTCCAACAAGGAAGGCATGCTCAACGACGAAATGAAGTGGCCCTTGGCTTGTACATAACCGTGGTTAAAGAACTCAATGCAAAGCTTCTTGTATCATTCCATCAAGGTGACATAGTGGAATCAAAGGCAATGAAGTACCTTCCTACAAAAATACAACTCAATTTGATTATTCAACAATTCTGGGAGTTTCTTTACATATATACATTGTGATCAATAGTCTGTTTTACCATGAGTTGATCTAAGACCTCATATGTAACACGTCCATGTGGAGTTCACTCCTGTAGTTTATCACGAATACGTCTTGTTTATCAATCTTGTTATTCACTTCGTCATCAGTAGCCTCATATGTGGAGTTATCTATTAGTTCCTTCTTCTTTTAATGGATTTTTCTCTTTCTCCTTCTTTCGTGTTCACAATCTCTACCTCGTAATCTTCATCACTTTCACTTTGAAGGATAACTTTTCTTTTCTTCCCTAGAGCTCGGGGATTTGAAGATATCTTCTTGGTATGGAAGAGCACTTCCCTTGAGGGGTAGGAAAATTTTTTTCTCCCTTTTCCTTCAACATTTTCCATGCAAACATTTCACAAACCTAATTGGGAATGAGGTAAACTATGTATAAAATTGTGGAATAACTTACCAAACTTGACAAAAAAATTCTAAATGATTTCAAAACATCCTCAAGCATGTTCATATATCAGCATGTAGAAATGGATGGAATAGAGGAATATTTTTTCCAAACATTTCTCTACCATTACCCTAATATGTCCCTTTGGGCAAGGGCACACTATGCATGGTTTGCCTCGTGGATGTATGTATCTTTCGTCTATCCATTACCCTAATATGTCCTTTTGGGCAAGGGCACACTATGCATGGTTTGGCTCGTGGATGTATGTATCTTTCGTCTATCCAACTTTGCAACCACCATCATGAAAGATATTTACAACATCCCCATATACAAACTCCTACAAGTAAAAACTCGCATTAACATGATCCCCTCATGACTACCACAATTGAAGGAAATTTATTTACCTCTAGTACCCCATGATCTTGCATCCATCCTTGGTGAGAGACTGGGTAAAGTTGACATGATTAACACCTCCTATGGGGCATTGCAAAAATCAAATAAATTAACAACGTTCCTCCCAAATTAGACATTACCTATGTATAGTTTGAAGTTAGTACTATGTGCATATGCTCTTCCTCTTTAGTTTGGAGGCACCTATGTATATTTGACTTTACTATCTCACGTACGTGGGGAGTTCAAGTGGCCCTTTACCTTCCTTAATAGAAGGTGAATATTTTTTTGTACTCATATATATATATCATCATAATAATATCCCATGTTAGTGGCAAGTTTGAGTGGCCCTTTACCTTCCTTAATAGAAGGTTTTTATGTTGCTCTATAGGAGGATAGTATCACTATATGACTACATAATAGGTCACCATGTAGCATCACAATGGTACTTTTGCACAGTTTTTAAGAGAGAGGGAGATAATACCTTCTTCAAGCTTAAAAACCCTTAACTAATCAAAGCATTTTTACTTCTCTAGGCTCTCTACAACAAGCGTATATACTGATTGTTTAGAGCTATAAAAATAATAGTTTAAATCATACATAGGAGCAATGAGGTGTCTCCCATGATCAAGTCTTTTATAAGATGGCTACAATAGCAAACAACGTTAGTGACAAAGGCCTTATAGCTCCTTAAGCATAGAAACAAAGGTATTGCTCTCTCCAACAGTCACTTCTTTGAAGAAAAGAAGGTATCTCACTACATCCAGCATAAGCATAGCAAGCTGAACAACATCAAGTTTGAGCATAGTAAACAACAAATAGGGACATTTTTCCATATATTACAAAAGCGTTATCTTAATACAATTATTATCTTAATTGTAAAACCCTATTTTGGCTCTCAATGAGAGTAGTATTAAAATCCATTTTGAAGCTCTTGAGTATCACAATTTCTTATAATTGATAATATATACTTTTTTAAAAAGAGTTTGTTACATACATATGAATTTTAAAATATCATGAATAAGCTATTTAAAAGTTATCTAATTTTGAAAAATAATTCCACACTCATTTTTAAAGATGTGTCCTTGATGTGACAAAAAAGGGTTAAATGGTAATTTTAGTTATTAAATGAGTTTAGAAAGTATGAAAAATGACTCTTTAAGAAACAAAAGTTTATACTTTCCAAAATACTTTTTTATAAAAATATCAGGCAGGGACTTAAGTTCGAATCCTACTACACATAGTAAGGATGTTTTAGCTATAACATTTGCAGCCAACTTAATGCTGAGTAAGAACTTCTCAGCTAAGAGTTGATGTTTTCCATCAACTTGATATACAAAACATTAACTTTTACGAAAATTTGATATTTTGCATCAAGTTGATGTAAAACATTAACTTTATATTCAAAACATTAACTTTCTATGCAAAAGATCAACTTTTTTACAATACTTGATGTTTTGTATCAACATTATACAAAACATCAACTTCCCACAAAACTTTATGTTTTACATCAACTTTGATGCAAAACATTAAGTTTTATGGAAAAGTTGATGTTTTGCATCAACTCGATGCAAAACATCGAAATGTGTGGAGAGTTGATGCAAAACATTAACTATTCCACACAACTCGATGTTTTGCATCGAGTTGATGCAAAACATCAACTTTTCCACACACAACTCGATGTTTTGCATCAAAGTTGATGCAAAACATCAACTCTACCCACAAACCTTGATTTTTTGCATCAAGAAAGTTGGAGGATCGGAGATTGATTTTCACAAACGACCTGTTTTAGTGATTCCGTTCACATTAGCATGCTCAAACAACCTATTCCATAAATTTTGAGTATCAACACAACTATGTTTCGATGCGATTTACAGACGTCACAAAGTGACTTGCTGCATCAGCAAGTTGCTTTGTGACGTCTGCAAGTTGTATCAAAACATAGTTGTATTCATACTCAAAATTTATGGAATAGGTCATCTGAGCATGCTCTCGCGGATGAAATTGCTAAAAAAGTCTGTTTGTGAAAATCAATCTCCGATCCTCCAACTTTTTTCTTCGGAGAATCTAAAACTTGATGCAAAACATCAAGTTTTGTGGTAGAGTTGATGTTTCGCATCAACTTTGATGCAAAACATCGAGTTGTGTGAAAAATTTGATGTTTTTGCATCAACTTTGATGCAAAACATCGAGCTGTGTGGAAGCTACACTCTGTAGCACATCCTCAATCATGCTAACATAGCAGATGACCCAAGGAGTCTAAGCTTCAAGTGTACACATAGAAGAAAAAAAATTTATATGTGGATAGTGAAGAAGAGGATGCCTCGTCTACCTTCTCATGGAAAGGCACATCGACTAGTGATGGTGTAGCAATGATTATGAGGAACCATACCTATGCCATAAGATATATGTTTAGAAAATGGCTTCTTTTACAATTGTATTATTTTTTTAATGGATTGAAGATGGAATTAATAAACATTGTCTCTATTTTGGCATGTTTTTTGAAAACTTATTGTTAGATTTTTAATTATAATCTCAAAAAGTAAGCAAAAGAAGTCTTTTTTTTCATGTCAATTTTTGTAAGAAACATGTAAAGTGCCCAAAATATTATTTTTTTTGGCAGTGTTGTACGCATGCGTAGACCACTTTTTAAAAAGAGGTAAAAAAACTGAACTTTTTTTATGGAATCTTTGAAAGAAGCCAAATGTTTCTCGTTTTCAGGAAATATTACCTATTTTGTCCGCAATAGTGTTCGTGAGAGGAGGTCCCCAAACCTTCTACTTTAGCCAAAAAGAAAACTCCACCATGACCCAGGATCAAGGTATCTTAATGGTATCAAAATGTGGGTGGAAAAGAAGCTACTTGTAGCTCAAGGCTACTACAAAGGTGCCAATCCAATTTGGGTTCCTTGACAATCAAAGCCTCTTTATCAACGTAAAACTCAAAGGCCAAAGAAGAATAACAGTACTCCACAACGTTGTCCACAAAAGCCTATGCGAGTTCCTCAAAGAGCTCCAGCCACTCAACAAGTGTGGGTACCAAAAATATTACCTACAAGCTCAAGGGTACTACCAAGGTAATACCAGAGCTTGGATTCCCGAGTGCATCAAGAAGTCATGTAAGCCTGTATAAAGAAAGAAACCGTAGCACCAAAAGCATCAGCCACCAATTCATAATGTTCATCAAAGATGGTTGCATGTGCCCCTGCATCAAAAACAAGGATATTATTATGCAAATCGCATCATATGGTTGCTAAGATTGAACAAAGTGAAGAAAGCCTTACCACCGACTTCAATTCCATGAACTTTACCTAAAGTTCGATAAGAATGGAGACCCAAGCAACACCAAGCAAGCCACTTAACCCCTCTCGTGCATACAACACATACAAGAGCTTGCATGTTTAGTCAACACTAATGGCAACCAACCAAAAGCTGTACCTACCGCCTTGACAACACTTGAGCCACACATTTCTTGGTTGTTTATTTGAAGAGCACTACTCTCTCCCTCGGCTCTCTGATATACACCCCCAGTCTCTTTTTTGCTTTTGAAATTTTATTTTTTTCTCTTTCTATATTTTTCTAAGTTGTTTCTACTTAAAAAAAACAAAACAGAACAACCCCTCTTATTTTTTTTCTTTCCATTTTCTCATTTTTATTTTCTCTCAATTTCTTTTTCACTTATTTTTTCTTAGTTTAAATGTAAGTATTATAATGATTATTTAAAAGAAAAAACAAAACAAAATCCCCCCCCTCTTGTTTTCCTTTCAACGTTTAGATTTTTCTGAAAAAATTCCCTTAACCCACCCCACCAAGCCCCACTCGCTCTCTCTCTCTCTCTCTCTAACTCCACCCCACTGACCAAGCCCCACCCCCTCAACCCTTCTCTATCTCCCTCCCCCCTCTCCCCCCTCTCACCCCACCCATCCGAGTGATGTACCTGCAAGCAAACCAACTGTACCAACCGGGGAGAATTCTCTCCACTCTGTTTGGGGAGAAGTGCTCTACCCCCACTCAATGGGAAGAAAACATAAGTTGTAAAAGGAGAGTGAAGGGTTTTACCTACACTTGTTACTAGATGTCGGTGTTATGTTGATCATTGCTTGTTACTAGAATGTCGATGGGCTAGGGTCCTCTCTTGGCTTTTGCCTTGTTGTTGATGTTGGGGGTGGGTGTTGGTGTGTTGAATGGTTACTTGCAATTGCATGGCTGCATCATTGGTGTGCCAGTGCCATGATCACCTTATTGGGGGGGGTTGGTACTTTCCCAGTAACTTGCTCCTCTAGGGCATTGTCGTGTGGGGGTTATTGATAGTGTTGATGTAGTGCAGGGTTTCCAAGGGATTTGATTTAGACGTTGGTTGCTTGGCTATGTCATGGGACTTGGGATTCAGAGGATAAGAAGGCTATAAGGCTTTCTTTCCCTCATGTGATATTCATGCTCACTTATCTTGTACTCACTCAGAGGTGGAACTGGACTTGCTAATGTGTAGGGGATGTGCATTGATCCTTCCCTAGGAGAGGCAGTGCCTGTGATGGGGTCGAAATGAAGCCGTCCAGCTTTCACCTCACTGAGTCTTACTTCACTGCATCTAGCAATGAAGAATCTCGTCGAGTTGGTTCCAAAGGTAGAAGCTTTAGAATTGGTTCTTTTTGCAGCCTCTTAATGGTTATGATTTCGGTCAGAGTGGTGGTCCGTACTCAACCACTTGCTCAAGTATTGGCTCTAGTTCATCAACCTGCACCTTCCTCATAAGCTCTTGGGCTTGTTTCATACTCTCTTTCTCCAACATGGGGTTGGGGTACTCCTTGAGCTTGTTTGATAAGCTTTCATAGTCTATGGGTTTATTTTCTTTGGAAAAGCTGGTTTGAATGGGAGATCGCTCGCGTTTTGTGTCCACAAGAAAGGTACAACTATTGTCCAAACCACTTTCAATGGTCACAATGTCATTGCCCTTGACTATTGATTGTCCATTGTGTTTTCATGTGCTCTTTGAGGTCTTCTTCTTCTAGACATCTGGTTCTTCTTCATTAGCCTTTTTAGAGGCTAATGTAGCCTTTGGGGGTTGTGCCTATGTGGCTCTTGGATTAGTGGAGCTTTAGCTTTCTATTTCTCTGTTACCTTGGGGGTCAAAGCACGTATTGGTGGTACCACTATTTCCCCTTTTTGGTGGTACCAATTGTGCAACTTTGGAAGGAATTTCAAGTGCATTTGGTTTTTCAAATATCAATAATGACATATTGAAAAAAGGACACATTTAAGTGTGCATGATGGTGTGACGAGGAGTCGGGAAATTTATGACTAGGAGTGGGGGTCTTCATGCATGCGGACTAGCATAAACGATTAGTGGCTCGCCCCATTCTGTGGTTTAGAGTAGCCGGAGAGGAAAATGAGCCGAGAGCTCCCTCACATTCCTTCCTCTCCTCACATTCCTTCCTCCCACATTACCTCTTCTTCCAAGAAAAGCGCATGCATCCTTTTGGTTGGTTCTCACCACCTTCCTCCCCTCAACACACAATCCGTGCAGGATGAAGATGACTCCTGAAAAAGTATATGGCCAAGACTGGAGAAGACGACACAATAGCTAGGAAGACTCCCCCTCGTCGAAAGTCTGTGTGGGAGGAGAACCAAGCACATCTACGAAAACAAAACCACCGCCTTCCCCGCCACACAACACAACCCACAGTAGGATGAAGATGTCTCCTCTAAGTTTGTGGCCAAGATTGGAGAAGACCAAACTTTAGTTGGGAACACTCCCCCTCGAAAGTCTATGGCAAGAGAACCAAGTGCATCTCCGAAAACAAAACCATCGCCTCCCATCGCAAAATCTTCCATCAAAGGGAACCCTCTAAACTTCTGGTTCTCTGCGCCCTCCTGCTATATGGATTAAGACGTTCACTAAAGTGGCAGATTGCATTTGTCTTGCCAGCTCATGTTCGTTGATCGTGCATACCCAAAGTTAACAAAGTTTTGGCATTTGGCAAAGGAGCTCCACGCAGAGTACGGGCTTAGTCTTGAGAGAAAGCTGCCCAAGGATTCGATCGATGAAGACCTCCCTGAAGAGCAGTGGTTGTTGGTTTTCAGGACTCGCTACCAAAAGAAGATGAAGATATATGTTAACATGGTTAGGTCAAAACTACTGATAAGTGCCAACTCCTCTACCAAAAGGCTTATCAAGCAGCCCCTTCTAATGGTGAGCTGACAATAAAGTTTGCACGGGGCTTTACCTATGAGAAATGTGCAATAGCTTTAGCTAATCCAGCCAAGCACCGCATTGCGTGGGCAAAATTTGGCGGCGAAAATGTCTTGGAGAACTGCAAAACGCAAAAAGGAGGGCTTCAACGAAAGCTAAACAAATTTCGAGCAGACTACATGCCATGCAAAGAACCGTCACTTTTGGATGGTGCAACATATGTACATACAATGTCGACAACAATGACAAGGCATTGCAATGGGACTAACAACCCCCTCCTCTACATGGAGTTGGTAGATGGGCTGGCAAAAAATTTCAATGCCAGGGTAGATGCACAGAAAGATAAGCTTGCTCAGGATAAAGGTGAACTACAAAAGAAGAGGGACATGTGGTTGCACACTCAAGGATTGTTTTTTGCGTTTAGCGGACTACACAACAAGCTCGAGCAACTATGCGCACAATTGGAAAAAATGAAGGGAATGGAAAACCCTGATGAAGTAGAGGTGCAAAAGATGGAGGCAAAAATAAGTGCGGTTTGTAGAGTGATTTTGAGAGTTAGTTGGAATGAAGATGTGGTGCAACTAAAGAAGGACGTGCAGTCATTGCAGGCAAGCACTGAAGATGTTCTCAAGTGCCTGAAGTGCTTTTTAGAGCTTCACAAGCACTTCTTAGAGTGCTTGGTGGCTTCCCAGGCCTAATGTTTATATCGCAAGCACTTTAAAGTGGTGAAATACTTCAAAGTACTTCACTACTGTCAAGTACTTTAAAGTACTTTAAAATGGTAAAGTCCTTTAAAGTACTTTGAAGTGGTAAAGTCCTATATAAAGTACTTTCTGTTACTCTTAAGTACTTTGTGGTACTTTAAAGTCGTTCAAGTCATTAGGACCTCAATGGAAGGCTTCTTGGGTCCTTTTATTTGGCAGTTTAAGGAGTCAAACCTTTTCTCTTAAGAAGAAACGTTTTCTAATTAGAAGCTTCAAAACGGCTACTTTATTCGAATTTGAATTTTGGGGGGAAAATAGAATTTAAAATCTAGCGGACAAAACCATATCATGTAACATATCTATGGAAAGATCTTGATGCGTAGATCACGGATCTATAATCTCCGCTCAAATCGGGGCTTGTATGTAGAAGTTATGGAGGTCCGAAAATTGTAAAATTGCCTCCCCCCCCCTTTTTGGGAGAAAAAGTGCACCCTTTGACCACTCTTACACCTCTCTTACAAACCCAACATTTCAGTCCACATGGCAACCCCCCATTTGGCTATTCCTTAATCACCTTGATTAGGCTTGGGCAAATTAAAGGGCCCAAGAAGACCCCATTCACTTCCTAATGGTTTTTTGGTATGGCAAGCACTTTCAAAAGTGCTTTTTGGCACTCCAAGTGCTTCTGGTACCGGCACAAGCATTTTCACAAAAGTGCTCTCTAGTACTTTTTGAGCACTTTCTAAAAGCACTATTGAAGAACTTTTAAGTACTTTCAAGTACTCCAAGTGCATTTTGGTACTGTATATGCACTTTAAAGTTATCTTCAAGTGTTTTTTAATATTCTTCAAGTCATAAGTTGTGTTATGTCATAAATGATATCCCACTTACATTGCTCTCTTCCCTAATCTGTGTAACTCCGGTTGGTGTTTGGTATGACAAGAAAAACATGATCTTGTAGAATCTAAAGTTGAGAAATTTTCAAACCACTATAAGATCCCTGACCCCATTGCAAAACGAATTCAGGGGTGCTAGTAGCGGAAGTAGCACTTCTTGCACGGGGCAGGGTCCCACACTTGGGGCCTCGCCCACGGATATCCAGACAAGAGACTAATCCATCGGTACTTCCAAAAATTGAACTCGAAAAACTTCCCTTACCCGAAAAGCACGGGCGATTCCTCCAAGATAACTTTTCTCTAACGTAGTCAAAAGCCTTAACTAACTGAACTGATCTGACCGAACCTGTAAGTCCCATAGTCAGATCAAGGGAAAGATTGCACTTGGATCATAGAGACCAACGCTTTTTTTCTCATTGAAAGGCACAGCCGTTGATTCTTTTCCATAGAACAATTTTTATCCGGGATTTACTTCATCTATCGTACCAACAGAAATTTAATCTCATTTTAGGGATCCATCAGTCCAGCCTATCCCCATCCAGTCCCATGGGTTAGCCAACCGCCCAACCACTATAGTGATGGGATCCAATTAGGAATTTGGTTAGGTTTTGTCCCGGGTACCAGGGAAAAGAGTTCCCAGGCCCCCTAGTCGAAAATTCATGCAAACTTAAAACTAGTCACACCACTTACAAACCCAATATGAAATTGCCTTTTTCACAGAATCAGCATCTTCTAAAAATAATATTTTAATGAAACCATTGTGTCACTCATCATAATTGTCAAAATCTCTGGTTGAATCCTTATTTCCAATCATTCCTTCATCGGTGTACCTATGGCATCATTGGCAACTAGAACGCTCACCACCTGTCCACTCAAGGGCCTTTTCAATAGTTCCTAGCTCATAGTAACCGGCAATATATTCACATATCAAAATGGAATCTCTATTGAAAATCAGCAAGATCAACCAACGGATCCATATAAAAGAGCCATGGACTCATCCGTTGAGGACCAACAAGGTCAATCAACCAGATCCATGCCCGAATTCAGAAAACAACTCTTACTCCTTGTTCCAATATCTTCCACGACGCACGTGTAGATATCGTCAACGACCCAGAGCCTGAGCACCGTATGGTCAGCACCCTCTAGGATCCTTTTCGCAAGTGACCTAGCGCTTCACTCATAGGCTGTACCGGAAGCTCACCATTTAAATCGAACCGAGGCTGGTCAAGACCTTGCCGACCTTGCTACGCGAGACGTCCTTCGTTGACTCTCCGTCAACTGTTGTAACTTTATCAGCTAGGTCTCCACATGACCTCATTCACAAGACGGTCAAAATGCTTCCCGAGCATTTTTGACATAAAACATTCATTTAAAAATAGGTCATAAATATAATTTCTATAACGAGTCTCTCGTCTTTCCACATCAATCTACATTACTTAATCCACATTCATTTCATAAGCATTCCCATTCTCATCCACATCATTTTTCATCTCAACACTTCTTTCCTCAATTAACCTCATCAAATCTCCTCCACTCGCATTTACCCATACATCTCATCCACTCGCATTTACCCATACATCTCATCTCATCACATTCATTAACATCTATCCAATTTACATCGCATCTTATCACATCCATTTCACATCACATCTCATTCATTCACATCCTGATTCACATCACATCACATCCATTCACATCCCATACCATTCATTCTCATCCTGCTTCACATGCCATCAAATTCATTCACATCCCGATTCACAAGTTATCACATTCATTCACATCCCTTATCATTCATTCACATTTGTAATTATGTATAGGAAAATATTTTGATTTTTCCTTTGATTGCAGAGGGTGGTTGAAGTTGACGCATTTGCTAGGAGAGGCGGCGGCAGTAGAGACCAGGCCAAGGTCCATGGACATGATGCTGCGTTGGCGCACTATCTTGGTCGACTTCCTGTGGATGGCATCGCCATTATCCACAGGGACTACACCCCTCAATCTCCCTTCACTCTCTTCTTGTTAAAAGCCCTCTCTAAGGTGCTCTGTGTAGCCTCTATGGCACATATAGCACCAAATGTATAGTTCTGATTAAAAAATTCTTGCCTTCGATCTTTTTGGTTCTAGATTTAGGGGTAAGCTTCTTGCTCCTATAGGTATAGCCAAAAGCATAGGCATAGAGGATCCTCAAGAAATAGCCCAATCACTCCTTGAGCACACTCTGCCCAATAACAAGAGAAGGAAGCTCAATATTGTAAGAAAGCTTTTATAAAGATGATGTATCATTTCTTATTATGAATACAATACAATTTTTGCAAACTTATTTTCATCAAGTATATCATTATTTTTTCTAGTTTGTACCATCAATATTTTTGTAAATGCATCAGAAAGGACCCTGGGAGCCTGGGGGAGTAGTGCCATAACAATGCAAATTTTGAGCCTGCACCACTGCTGTAGAGCCCAAATTCGCACTGTTTTGGCACAGCTTCCCCGGCCCTTCAGGAGCAATTCTGATGCATTGGATGATAAATGATGTATTTTTACATATGATTAAAGATATTTTTATCTTGTAAATTACTATTTCTCATAATCAATGTACTCAACTTAATTATAAATGCATCAAAAATGATTCTGAGTGGCTAGGGGAGCAGTGCCAGAACAGTGCGAATTTTGAACCTGCACCGCTGCTGTAGAGCCCAAATTCGCACTGTTCTAGCATAGCTTCCCCAGCCCTCCAAGAGCAATTTTGATGCATTGGATGATAAATAATGTATTTTTATACATGATTAAAGGTATTTTTATTTTGTAAATTACTATTTTTATAATTAATGTACTCAACTTCACTATAAATGCATCAGAAATGATCCTGAGTGGCTAGGGGAGCAATGCCAGAACAGGTGCAAATTTTGAGCCTGCACTGCCGCTACATAGCCTAAATTCGCACTGTTCTGGCATAGCTTTCTCAGTCCTCCAGGAGCAATTCTGATGCATAGGATGACAAACAATGTAATTTTACACATGATTAAAGCTGTTTTTATCTTATAAACTATTGTTTCTCACAATTAGTGTACTCAACTTTATTATATGCATCAGAAATGATCTTGAGTGGCTGGGGAAGCAGTGCTAGAACAGTGCGAATTTTGAGCCTGCACCACCGCTGTAGAGCCTAAATTCGCACTGTTCTAGCATAGCTTCTCCAGTCCTCCAGAAGCAATTCTGATACATTGGATGGCAAACAATGTAATTTTATGTATGATTAAAGCTATTTTTATCTTATAAACTATTATTTCTCACAATTAGTGTACTCAACTTCATTATAAATGCACCAGAAATGATCCTGAGTGGTTGGGGGAGCAGTGCTAGAATAGTGCGAATTTTGAGAGCCTGCACTGCCGCCGGCGGCCCCGATACAGAGCCTAAATTCGCACTGTTTTGGCATAGCTTCCCTAGTCCTCCAGGAGTAATTCTAATGCATTGGATGATAAACACTATATTTTTACACATGATTAAAGGTGTTTTTATCTTATAAACTAATATTTCTCACAATTAGTGTGCTTAACTTCATTATAAATGCATTAGAAATGATCCTGAGTGGTTGGGGGAGCAGTGCCAGAACAGTGCAAAGTTTGAGCCTTCACCGCCGCTGCCTGCAGAGCCTAAATTCGCACTGTTCCGGCATAGCTTCCCCAGTCCTCCAGGAGAAATTCTGATGCAGTGGATGATAAACAATGTAATTTTACACATGATTAAAGCTGTTTTTATCTTACAAACTATTGTTTCTCACAATTAGTGTACTCAACTTCATTAATGCATCAGAAATGATCCTGAGTGGCTGGGGGAGCAGTGCCAGAACAGTGCGAATTTTGAGCCTACACCGCCACTACAGAGCCTAAATTCGCACTGTTCTGGCATAGCTTCCCCAGTCCTCCAAGAGCAATTCTGATGCATTAGATGATAAACACTATATTTTTACACATGATTAAAGGTGTTTTTATCTTATAAACTATTATTTCTCACAATTAGTGTGCTCAACTTCATTATAAATGCATCAGAAATGATCCTGAGTGGGGTTGGGGAAGCAGTGCCAGAACAGTGTGAATTTTGAGCCTGCACCGCCGCCGCTGCAGAGCCTAAATTTGCACTGTTCTAGCATAGCTTCCTCAGTCCTCTAGGAACAATTCTGATGCATTGGATGATAAACACTATATTTTTACACATGATTAAAAAACATATATGATAGCTCATAAGAAGTCTACACCATATCATCCATAGACTAATGCCACAGACTAATGGACAGGCTGAAAGTTCTAATAAGGTGTTGGTCAGAATTCTGAAGAAGATTGTGCTTGAAAATAGGGATGATTGGGATGATAAATTAGATTCAGCATTATGGTCTTTTCAAACGGCTTACAAAGTAGCAACAACATGTACACTATTCAAATTGGTGTATGGCCTTGAAGCAGTGGTTCCAATGGAGTTTATGGTACCAAGTCTCAGATTAGCAGTTCAGCATCAGTTGTCACCAAAGGAGTCGGGTATGCAGAGGCAGTAAGAGTTGTTGAAGCTGGAGGAGGATCGATTGCTCAATTTGTATATCGCAGAGGTGGTGCAGAAGAGAAGGCAATCATGGGTGAATAGGCAGATCAAATTCAAGTTATTCAAGGTGGGTGATTGGGTAATGTTGTACAATACTCGGGTAAGCTTAAGCTAAGGTATACAAGTCCCTATCAGATCATTGAAGATATTGGTAAAGGTACATTCAGAATAAGAGACTACTTTGGCATAGATGTAGAGAAGTCGGTGAATGGGTTTCGCTTAAAGCAGTATTTTGGGCAGATTCCACATACCTCGGAGGGGTCCGACACGAAAATTCTGAGATCGGATTCAAATTCAAATTTTGTGATGTCCTCTCGAATCTTGGCTGGCATGTGCGAAAGGTCCTAAGTCGGCTCACAAACTCATCATTATAAATTAGGGGCTGACATCAACATCCATTCCCAAATCATTCATTCTTATCTCGATTCACATGATATCACATCCATTCACATCCCATATCATTCATTCACATCACGATTCACATGACATCACATCCATTCACATCCCATATCATTCATTCACATCTCGATTCACATGACATCACATCCATTCACATTCCATATCATTCACATCACGATTCACATGACATCACATCTCGATTCACATGACATCACATCCATTCACATCTCGATTCACATGACATCACATCCATTCACATTCCATATCATTCATTCACATCTTGATTCACATATCATTTCGAAGGGTCTCAACTTAGTTTCAGATTTGGCGGGGGTTTTGAGAGTATTTTTCTAAATTGGTCACACCTTCTTTCCTTAAAAGAGTTTGTTCTTGGTCATAGTCTGATTCAAGGTTCGAGTCTGATAAGATTTTTGCTGAACTAACTTCCTCGAAAAGGCTTGATAATCCAGTTACTATTTTATCGAATTTCTTTCTTTGAATATTCATTTAACTGATTTCTAAATTAATTATGAATTTCAATGAAGAATAAATTTATCATTTATCTGAATATTTCAATCTCGATAGATCTCCTGCATTTTCTTTTTACAATCCCGGTGAATATAAAACGATAGAAATTTCTTTCTTTTAATAATAAATCCTTTATGCATCTTTCTATGCATAAAATCAAAATTAATGAGAATAACACTTTTGAAAATCAAAATTAATGAGAATAACACTTTTGAATTAAAAATAAATTCCTTTATGCATCTTTCTATGCATAAAATTAAAATTAATGAGAATAACTCTTTTGAAATAAAAATAAATTCCTTTATGCATCTTTCTATGCATAAAATCAAAATTAATGAGAATAACACTTTTGGAATAAAAATAAATTCTTTATGCATCTTTCTATGCATAAAATCAATTTTGATGAAAATAACACTTTTATAATTAAAAAAATTCTTTTATGCATAAAAATCAATTTTGATGAAAGTAACACTTTTATAATTTTTAAAAAAAATCTTTTATGCATCACTTTATGCATAAAAATCAATATTGGTGAAAGTAACACTTTTATAATAAAAATTCTTTTATGCATCACTTTATGTATAAAAATTAATATTGATAAAAGTAACTTTCCAATATGCATCACTTTCTAATATGCATCTTTCTATGCATAGAAATTAATTCTAATGAAAATAACGCTTTTATAATAAAAATATTTTCAATATGCATCTTTCTATGCATAGAAATTAATTCTAATGAAAATAACGCTTTTATAATAAAAATATTTCCAATATGCATCTTTCTAAGCATAGAAGTTAATTCTAATGAAAATAACGCTTTTATAATAAAAATATTTCCAATATGCATCTTTCTATGCATAGAAATTAATTCTAATGAAAATAACGCTAGTTTGGTCATTTTTTGACCATTTTTGGGTCAGTTTAGTTCACTTTTTAGATCCAGTTTTGAATTTTGAATTAGGAGAGAGGAGAGAGGAGAGATGAAATATCTAATTTTAATGATTTAAAATTAAAAAGCAATGATGAGAAAAAGGTGCCTACTTCATGAGGGGGAATCCCTATCCCGAGGTGTCAAAAATACATCATTTCTTCTAAATATCTCTTCTTTTTTAACTAATATCCTTGTCCTTAGTCAACTCTTCATATCTTATGCGAGTATTTACTCATTTTTGGGAGATTTTTCTTTTATTTTTAATTTATCTCCTCCCTACATTTGGATTAATCTTATTGGTCCATAGGAACCTTAATCTAAAATTTTCAAAAATCTGGACCCTTAGGCTAAGGCCTTTTGAATAGATTATAATTTATTTCTAATGCACCTTCTGAAATTCTTTTTGAACTTCTGTTTCAAGAAAATTTTATTTTAATAAGAAGAGATATTTTTCCATCCAAAAATATCTAAAAATTAAATAATCTCTCTCTAGAACATTTTCTCTCTCTAAGCCAAAATAGGTAAAAAAAAATATCTTTTATTATTCTGAAGAGGGGATTGATTACAGGGGAAGATACTAGACATCTTGAGGGGCTAGGGGAGGAATCTTACAAACGTGCCCAATCTTGAGTTTTGGTTAGCATTTCTTGCATATCACGCAAGAAATCCCTCGATGCATCAAGCTCAATGTCCTTAAGACTGACATCAATAGGTGCCCTAGGATGATACCCATACATAAGCATGAATGGACTAAAACCAATAGCCGTATGGTTAAAATTGTTATAGGCAAATTCTATTATCGAAAGATATTTTTTCCAATATGATGATTTTCCAGAGACATATGCACGAAGCATATCCTCTACAATCTGATTCACATGCTCTATTTGCCCTTCAGACTATGGATGATTCACATGCTCTATTTGCCCTTCAGACTGCCCTTCAGACTGCGGATGATTAGAGGAATTCATACTCAAAGTAGTTTCCTCGTTGTAAACCATTTGGAATAAAGTAGGAAAACATGGCATTATAACAGCAGCAACAGCACAGCAGGAACCAGGTATCCATCAACGACCTGACATATCCACATCTGCACATGGTATTATCGGCGTCCTAAGTTACCCATATCAACATAGAGAGTCATCAATGTCTCGATGAGTCACATATGTACATCCATAAACCATCACGTGGACTGTATAAATCACCTAAAGAACAGAACTAATGCCATCAAAGAAAGAATTCAAATTTCCTTAATCCGAACACAACAAGATAAACTCGTTGAGCTCTAAAGAAAGAAATTTCAATAAGTGAATATGCCGACATATGCCGACGAGATTACACTCATCAAAACATATAGCCTATAGATAAAAGAAGTTTATCTAAATAATGCCTACACTACAACTTCAAGTGAGGTCAAAAAATGAGATTGTCTTTGAATGTTGAGGTCAACATGCCAAGTGATGTTAGCAAAGCAACAATCTTGAGCCCAAATTATCCCATAAGATAATATATGTGAGGGATTGCTAGTGTCCCATACCACCATGATACCACCCATACATACCTTACCAATTTGAAACTCCCTAGTATGCCATCTAGGAAATATGAATAAAATCCTATATAAAAGGAATAAGATGGCCTTATCCTAGACTTTCACATGCTAAAACATGTCTCTATATACCTGAGACCACATCAAGGAATAACTCTTTCCGAGTACATCATTAGAAAAGAGTTTGAATTATTGGTGCCTTTCTAACTATCCAATAAACACACTAAAGTTGGGGTAGAAAAATAACTCACCTAGATACATAAGCAACTAGGTATCCAAGTTGGAATATGTACAAGAGTACAAGAAATATACTCCAAAATTACGTGCAAAAAATGAAGGCAAATGCTACCTTCAAAGCACATGAAATTATCCAAAAGATCAAAAGATCCTTATAAAACCATGGATAAAAGCATAGAAGCTCCTCAAATCCATGAAAACCAAAGTTGATCATAAAAATCAATACATGCCATCTCATTAATCATGCCAAAAGAAGCATTAAAATTGGTGGCCAACTTATCAATCTGGAGTATATGAACGTGGTGTCGTTCAAGCAAAACTCCAAAGTAAGCAAGTGAAACACATGTGGTAGCACTCAATGAAAAACCCCTAGACACAAGTGATCTAGGCAGAACCTGATGAGTCTATATAAAACTTGGAAAACATCCAATAAAATCCACCAAAACAAACAGATCAACTAACCCATGATAGAAATTATCGTAGGCTTAAGAAATTAAGCATAGACCACACTTAAACAAGTGCAAAATAAATTATCATGGAAAAGTGTCAAAGGTGAGACACACTTTGAATGCATGCATAGAAAGATGCATAAAGAATTTTATTTTTAATTCAAAAAAAGAGTTATTTCATCAATTTTGATTTTTTGCATAGAAAGATGCATAAAGAATTTTATTTTTAATTCAAAAGAGTTATTTTCATTAATTTTGATTTTTTGCATAGAAAGATGCATAAAGAATTTTATTTTTAATTCAAAAGAGTTATTTTCATCAATTTTAATTTTTGAATAGAAAGATGCATAAAGATTTTTTTTAATTCAAAAGCGTTATTTCCATCAATTTTGATTTTTTGCATAGAAAGATGCATAAAGAATTTTATTTTTAATTCAAAAGAGTTATTCTTATCAATATTGATTTTATGCATAGAAAGATGCATAAAAGATTTATTTTTATTTTAAAAGTATTATTTTCATTGAAATTAAATTTATGCATAGTTAGATGCATAAAATATTTATTTTTATTTTAAAAGTGTTATTCTCCTTAAAATGGAATTTATGCATAGTAAAATGCATAAAAGGTTTATTTTTAATTCGAAAGTGTTATTTTCCTTAAAATTGAACTTATGCCTAAATAGATGTATAAAAGGATTTTTATAAAAGTGTTATTCCTACTAAAGTTGTCTTTATGCCTAATTAGATGCGTAAAGAATCTTTATATCAAAAAATTAGAATTCTCCTACATTCTATAAATAGATGTGATAAGATGTGATAGGAATCAGATAGATGTAAATGGATGTGGATGTATGGATGTGGTTGTATGGATGTATGTATGTGGATGTGGATGTATGAATGAGGATGTGAAAATGAATGTATGAATGTGAAATGTGAAAATGAATGTGAATGTGGATATGGATATATGAATGTGGAATGTGGATATGGATGTATGGGATGTGAATGTGAATGTGGATGTATAGATGTAGGCATGGATGTGGATGTATAGATGTAGATATGGAATGTGGATGTGGATGTATGAATGTGGATGTGGAAATGGATGTATGGATGTGGATGTAAATATGGATATATGAATGTGGAATGTGGATATGGATGTATGGGATGTGAATGTGAATGTGGATGTATGGATGTGGGCATGGATGTGGATGTATAGATGTAGATATGGAATGTGGATGTGGATGTATGAATGTGGATGTGGAAATGGATGTATGCATGTGGATGTGGATGGGGAAATGGATGTATGGATGTGGATGTGGATATGGATGTATGAATGTGGATGTGGATGTATGGATGTGGATATGGATATGTATGTATGAATACGGATGTGGAATTGGATGTATGATGTGGATGTACGAATGTGGATGTGTATGTAGAATAATGAATGCGAATGTGTATGTGAAATGATGTGTCGTCGATATGAGTGAATGGATGAATTGTGATGACATGTGAATTGGTGATGAGATGGAAAATCATGTGGTTGGATGAGAATAAGTACACATATGAATGGAATGTGGAATAAGTAATGTGGACTGATGAGGGATAATGTGGAAAGACGAGAGTTCAATATAGAAACTGTATTTGTAAATGACTATTTTATGTCAAGAATGCGGGGAAAGCATTTTGACCGTCTTGTGATTAAGATCGTGGAGACCTAACTGATAAAGTTGCAACTGCTGGACGGAGAGTCAATGGAGGACGTCTCGCGTAGCAAGGTCGGCCGAGGTCTTGACTAGCCTCGGTTTGATTTAAATGGTGAGCTTCCAGTACGGTGGATGAGGGACCAAGGAAGCGGCCTATGACGCTTCAAGCGCTGGTGACCTGCGAAGGATCCTCGAGGGTGCTGACCATACGGTGCTCGGGCTCTGGGTCGCCGAAGATACCCACACGTGCGTCGTGGAAGATATTGGAACAAGGAGTAAGAGTTATTTTCTGAAACCGGGCATGGATCTGGTTGATTGGTCCTCAACGGATGAGTCCATGGCTCTTTTATATGGATCTGTTGGTTGTTCTTGCTGATCTTCAACGGAGATTCCATCTTGATTTTTATAAGAGATTATATTGCCGGGTACTATGGTCTAGGAACTATTGAAAAGGCCCCTGAGTGGATAGGTGGTGAGCGTTCTGGTTGCCAATGATGCCATAGATACTCCAATGAAGGAATGATTGGAAATAAGGACTCAACTAGAGATTTTGAGAATTGTGATCAGTGACACAATGGTTTCATTAAAGGATTGTTTTAAAGATAGCTGATGCTAAGAAAAAGGCAATTTCATATTGGGTGTGTAAGTGGTGTGACTAGTTTATTTTTGCATGAACATCCGGCTAGGGGGCCTGGGAACTCTTTTCCCTGGTACACCCAGGACAAAACCTAACCAAATTCTAAATTGGATCCCATCACTACAGTGGTTGGGCAGTTGGCTAACCCATGGGATCGGCGGATGGGGTTAGGCTGGACTGATGGATTCGTAAATTGAGACTCAATTTCTATTACAGTACGCTAGATGAAGTAAATCCTGGATAGTAATTGTTCTATGGAAAAAGGAATCAACGGCTGTGCCTCTCGATGTGGGGAAAAAAGCGTTGATCTCTATGATCCAAGTGCAATCTGTTCCTTGATCTGACTATGGAGCTTACGAGTTTGGTCAAATCAGTTCAGTTAATTAAGGCTCTTGACTACGTTAGGGAAAAGTTATCCTGGTGGAATCGCCCGTGTTGGACACCTCAAAGTATTTGGATGCATAGCTTATGTACATGTGCCTGACGAGAGAAGGAGGAAGTTGGATGTGGATATGGATGTATGAATGTGGATGTGGATGTGGATGTATGGATGTGGATATGGATGTGTATGTATGAATGCGGATGTGGAATTAGATGTATGATGTGGATGTACAAATGTGGATGTGTATGTAGAATAATGAATGCGAATCTGTATGTGAAATGATGTGACGTCGATGATGTGAATATATGATATGTGATGTGAATGAATCTGTGGTGATGAGATGGAAAATGATGTGATTGGATGAGAATGAGTACACATATGAATGGAATGTGGAATAAGTAATGTGGACTGATGAGGGATAATGTGGAAAGACGAGAGTTCAATATAGAAACTGTATTTGTGACCTGTTTGTAAATGATTGTTTTATGTCAAGAATGCTGGGGAAGCATTTTGACCATCTTGTAAGGTCGTGGAGACCTAACTGATAAAGTTGCAACTGCTGACGGAGAGTCAATGGAGGACGTCTCGCGCGTAGCAAAGTCGGCCGAGGTCTTGACCAGCCTCGGTTCGATTTAAATGGTGAGCTTCCGATACGGTGGATGAGGGACCAAGGAAGCGGCCTATGAGTGAAGCGCTAGGTGACCTGCGAAGGATCCTAGAGGGTGCTGACCATACGGTGCTCGGGCTCTGGGTCGCCGAAGATACCCACACGTGCGTCGTGGAAGATATTGGAACAAGGAGGAAGAGTTGTTTTCTGAAACCGGGCATGGATCTGGTTGATTGACCTTGCTGGTCCTCAACGGATGAGTCCATGGCTCTTTTATATGGATCTGTTGGTTGATCTTGCTGATCTTCAACAATGGAGATTCCATCTTGATTTTTATAAGTGATTATATTGCCGGGTACTATGGTCTAGGAACTATTGAAAAGGCCCCTGAGTGGACAGGTGGTGAGCGTTCTGGTTGCCAATGATGCCATAGATACTCCAATGAAGGAATGATTGGAAATAAGGACTCAACCAGAGATTTTGAGGATTGTGATCAGTGACACAATGGTTTCATTAAAGGATTGTTTTAAAGAAAGCTGATGCTAAGAAAAAGGCAATTTCATATTGGGTGTGTAAGTGGTGTGACTAGTTTATGTTTGCATGATACCCGGGACAAAACCTAACCAAATTCTAAATTGGATCCCATCACTACAGTGGTTGGGTGGTTGGCTAACCCATGGGACTAGATGGGGTTAGACTGGACTGATGGATCCATAAATTGAGACTCAATTTCTATTATAGTACGCTAGATGAAGTAAATCCCGGATAGTAATTGTTCTATGGAAAAAGGAATCAACGGCTGTGCCTCTCGATGGGGAAAAAAGCGTTGATCTCTATGATCCAAGTGCAATCTGTCCCTTGATCTGACTATGGAACTTACGAGTTTGGTCAGATCAGTTCAGTTAATTAAGGCTTTTGACTACGTTATTAGGAAGAAGTTATCCTGGTAGAATCGTCCATGCTTTCCAGGCAAAGGAAGTTTTTCCGGGTCCGATTTTGGAAAAACCGATGGATTAGTCTCTTGTCCGGATATCCGTGGTGGGCGAGGCCCCGAGTGTGGGACCCTGTCCCGCGCACGAAGTGCTACTTCCGCTGCTAGCACCCCTGAAACTGTTGCGCGGTGGGGACAGGGATCTTACAAAAAATAACAACAATTAACTAGAGATTGCTCTTATACCACATGATCAATGAGACAATGGTTTCATTAAATGATTGTTTTTAAAGATAGATGATGCTGAGAAAAAGGCAATTTCATATTGGGTGTGTAAGTGGCGTGACTAGTTTTAAGTTTGCAAGCATGAATATCCGGCTAGGGGGCCTGGGAACTCTTTTCCCTGGTACTTGGGAGAAAACCTAATTAAATTCTTAATTGGATCCCATCACTACAGTGGTTAGGCGGTTGGCTAACCCACGGGACTGGATAGGGTTAGGCTAGACTGATGGATCCCTAAATTGAGACTCAATTCAGTTATGGTACGATAGATAAAGTAAATCTCGAAGAACAAAAATTATTCTATGGAAAAGAATCAACGGCTGTGCCTCTCAATGAGGAAAAAAGCATTGGTCTCTATGATCCAAGTGCAATCTTTTCCCTGATCTGACTATGGGACTTACGGGTTTGGTCAGATCAATTCAGTTAGTTAAGGCTTTTGACTACGTTAGAGAAAAGTTATCCTGGAGGAGTCGCTCGTGCTTTCCAGGCAAGGGAAGTTTTTCCGGGTTCGGTTTTGGAAGAACCGATGGATTAGTCTCTTGTCCGGATATCTGTGGAGCGAGGCCCCGAGTGTGGGACCCTACGCCGCGCAAGAAGTGCTACTTCTGCTGCTAGCACCCCTAAATTCGTTGCGCAGTGGGGACAGGGATCTCACAACATTTTTATACTGATAGAGGATGCTCACCTCGGTTTTTTGAACCAGGAGCATTGGTTTATTTTAAAGTTCATAAAAACTCTCAGACTTTGTTAATAGGAAAATGCTTGAATTTTTCTCCTAGATATTGTGGTCCATTATACATCAAATTGGCGCGCACGATTGCATAGTATGAACTAAAACTACCTCCACATGTTAGAGTTCATCCAGTCTTTCATATCAATAGATTGAAAGGGAAATTGGGAGGTGAGGATAACAAAGTTACTCCTCAAGAACTCGTTGAAGTCCAAGATTTATCCTATGTTCCACATGAACCTGATAAGGTACTTGAATTCAGGGAAAGGAAACTTTATAGTTGACTAATCCCTATGGTTAAATTTAGGTGGAAAGATTCAAAAATAGAGGATTCAACTTGGGAGTCGGTTGAGAATGTTCAGTGCATATTTCTTTCTTTTCATTGCAAGAGTGCAATGTTTTGAGAGAAGGGAAGTATGTTATATGCACATTATGTGTGCATATACTAGGAGGCTAACCCACATTAGGCTTGTGAGCATGGGAACAAGCTCTAGTGGAGCATGGGTTAGGACTAACCTTAAGGGTTAAGGTTAGGGTCAGGCATCCAAGGGTCACACATGGGAAATGGAGAGTCAAGAGTCACTTGAGGGCCCTCCTATATAATAGGGGCATGGGGCACACTCAAGGGAGACTGAGCTAGGTTATGATATGATGTTCTCTTGTATAGAGGATTATATCTACTCACCTACCATTTCACTATGGCTACATGCTGCTGGATTGGAGTTATACCTCATGGTATGGGACATCAAGGTAAAGGTATGATGTACTTCATTATAATTCATGTGTGCATCCCTTGGGCTCGAGGGTGGTTGGGTGGATGAGTTTATGCCTGATTTATGCATGTTTATGCATAACAATTATCTAGAGAGATCTTAGGGTTTAAACAGTATGTGGCAGCACTGTTTGTGTATCAACCGAATCCAGAGGTGGTTGGTAGCTGCAAAAGTACTCCTGCGAGTTCTGCGTAGGTGTGGGAAGGTAAGCTCCCAGTGGTTGAAGAGAGTAGCAGAAAACACAAGTTAACCTGGGAAAAGGATAACACAGTGGAAGTCGGGAATGTCAAAGAGGAGGACCAAGAACAGAAATCGGAGTCTACAAGAGGGAATAAGGTGGGACAAAAACTACAGATTAAAAGGAATAAGTTGGACAAGGAGGTTGTTTCGAAGAAGGTGCAGGTGGAAGTCTCGGGGCGGAATGTGGGGACACCTGCTGTGGTTCCTCAGAGTTCAACCAAAGTTGGTATCAAAGGTCTAAAGCAGGTCAGGGAGCTAAAGGATGTGGAGGATGTAGTTTCAACTTTGATGTCTGTGCAAAAGTTCGTGGTGGAACAAGCGATGGATTTGGTAAAGCAGTAAAATAAATTCTCGAAATTAGAGCAGAAGCAGGGTATGATCAATGATGTTGCTGAGAAATTGATTAAGGTTAGGAACAGTTATTGAAGGTTAGGCTGGAACGAGAAAAAGAGCTGGCGGTATGGCAGTTTAAAGAACGAAAGTACAGAGATATGTTGCAAGATGCTCAGCTGTCTATAAAAGACTTCGAGGATTGGACAAAAGGGATGTAGCAAGGAGTGCATGCGGAGTTGGCAGCTTTATCTGAGAAGATGGCGAGTTTGGAGGCAGAGAAAAATTTCCTTATGACTAGAATCTCTCTATTGATGGCACTTGAAAATTAGGTCATAGAAGAAGATATGGAGATGTAAGGAGTGTTGGCATCTAAAGGAGATATAGATGTTCCGAAGTAGGCGGTGGGGCAACATGCTCAAAAGGTGTGGCAGGAATTTGCAAACAAGATGGAGAAGTGGATTGGCAAGCCATATGATTCTCTGAAGGTATTCAGATCAGAGCCCGATTGATGAACTGGTAAGCAGAGTCAAAGCTTTGGAGCAGGAGAACACAAAGCTTAGAGAGGAACTGTTGCAGCAAAGTCTCAAGTTGGATACATATTCAAGCAAAGGAGTAGTGGCAGAGCAGAGCCCAGCGGACCAGAAACTGTGGTTTTCACCACAAAGGAAGTGAAGGATACACAGGTTGCAAATCAAGCTGAAGAGCAGAACAAAGAGGAGGAAGCTCAAGAGCAGATGCAGATTTCTTCTTCAAAGGATAGGAAACTTAATCCGTACGAGCTGGTATGAGTGTAGGATGGCAAAGTGCAGAGCGCAAAAGCTTTCATGTCTATAGCCTTTTAGGCTATTCTAGATAATTGCCAGGATTAAGAACTTGTTGATTAAGATCAAACTTTTTTGGTTTTTGAAGTCAATATAGTCGGATCAAGGGATTGTGGGAACCAAGTTAGCCTGCGGCTCTCAAGCCATCGAGCTGCGTGCCAAGTGTTAGGGGCTGACTTACGGTACTCACTAGTTATTTACTTTTCACTATTGATCTGAATAGTCATCTCGGAAGTTCAACAAAAGGTTCTTTAGAAGTTCATCGGACTTTCAGTTAGAAAGTAGTTCTTGGTCTTTCCTCTAACGGTCATGAAGCCTATTTTGGCGAAAGCTTTTGTAATCTTTGGAGATGAATGAAAGACAATAGTGTGTTTTTGAGTCTGTGTTGTTTCCATGTTTGATATTCAGATTCATGTTGTGATACCTCTCTTCAAGTACTCCTAATTAGTCATTGGGCAAGCCTATTGCATAGTATATATACATATAGGCCCCATAGATTTTGCTTATGCCACTGTCACACATGGAATTTTTTTTTTCCACAATACAATTAATACATGGCCATGATTGTGCATGCAACACTATTGGCCATGACCAATAGTGTTGTGAAGCAGCCCGCGGCGGTGGCGACATGGGCTGCTTCCCAAGACTATTGGGCATGGCTTGGCAAAGGCTTTGCCATCATGCATTATATATATAATATAGACCCCGTAGATTTTTCCTTTGCCATCATGCATTTATACATGGACATGATTGTGCATGCAACACTATTGGCCATGACCAATAGTGTTGTGAAGCAGCCCGCGGCAGTGGCGACATGGGCTGCTTCCCAAGACTATTGGGCATGGCTTGGCAAAGGCTTTGCCATCATGCATTATATATATAATATAGACCCCGTAGATTTTTCTTTTGCCATAATGCATGGAATACATACATATTGGACCCATCATCATGCTTGCACGCATAACCACCAGTGTTAGCAAAAAGGAAAACACTCCCATGCTCTCCATGATACATGATTTTTGTGGTGGTGCAGTTGAGACTTTTATATGGTTCTACAACACCACTAGCACAAACTCATGGGTTGTGGATATGTCCAAGGTCTTGGGGCCACCTAGTCTTGCTCTTGGCATTTGGCCAGTTGTTGCCACCGGGGAAAACCCTCACCATCGTTGAGATGGAAGATCTTCATGCAAGTGGTTTTGTTTTGGAGAGAGAGGAATCTCAACCTCCAATCAACAAAGAGATCACCACACCATTCCAAGGCTAGTCAGTGGTGTACGTCCTAAATATAGAGACGTCAAGGTAGCTCGATGGAGGGAGAAGTTGACAAAGGAGTTCAATGAAAAAATTGGAAAGGGTAAAAATCTCTGAGCTAAAGTGGTGTTAGATGGAAGTTAGTTTTGGGTTTTGGTTGTCTATCCGTGATTTGGTCCTTTGAAATCCTCGTAGACTATTTATGCATAGAGTGTACTGAGGTCAAATGTACCTTTTTTGAGGTGTTCCACATCAGTGGATTTTTTTTCCCCGCAATGAATCTCTGGGGCTAATATGGAGCTGTAAAAATTTTCTTCTATCAGGACTTGGGAGGAATATGAAGGCAAGTGAGAGTTCTATTCTAGTGTTGGATGTAGATTTGTTTGTTTGATGGTATAGCATTCCATTCTTGACATACGACTAAGATATATTTCTAGTTACATAGGTCAAGGGTGACAATGAATCCAAGCCGATGATATTTTTTGGATGCTTTCTTGATGGAAAAGTTGAGCTCCGCCGGCTTCTTGTATTTAACACGGAGAATGTATGTTTTGATATCATCATTTGCCATATTTTTTTCACTCGCTCAGAGATGCTTCCTACTCGATTTCGGTCACTCGGAGTGTGTTAATCCTCCGTGAGGTGGTGGTGGCCAATGCATGAGTGCCACATGTAAAGACTGTTACGTAAAGCGTACCTACCCACATTCATTTGTATGAATTTTTTTTTTGTGCATTCTTTAGATCATTGTCTTTTTTTTCTTCTGATTGTTGTTGTGCATTCTTCAAATCATTGTCGTGCGTTCTTCAGATCATTTTTGAGGTACTTTTTCAAAGTTTTCAACATTTAACTCGGAAAATGTTTCAGATATTTAAAATTTCTCTTCATATCGTTGTTGTTATCATTTTTTAGCACCATTTTTCAAATAATTAGAATGCAAGGTTGAATGGTGGTTGTATCAAATCACTACAACACAGGAAGGGCATGATGATTTTGCATGCTCACCTCATATCACATTGTTATGATGGTGGCTATATCAAATCACTACAATGCGACAAGGGCATGATGATTTTGCCTAATGGCCTCATATTGCCTTGTTATGTTCTTTATTTTTTTCTATAGTTTCAATGTCATTTGTAATCAATTAATGCATCATTGTGCTATTGGAGTCCTTCTCTATTCAAGGATCTTGAAGACCTCGTATCGCGTTGTATTTATTTGTCTATTTTCTTGTCCTTCAAAGTTTCTCATCATTCTATCTTTTAGATGGTTTCGTTTAGTTATATCTCTCTGGATACTTGCTGATGCATAATTTTGCACCATTTTAACAAATAATTAGAACATAAGGTTTAATGATAGCTATGTTTGATGTCCCCATATGACAAATCACTACAACACAAGAAGGGCATGATGATTTTGTCTGATGGCCTCATATCGCATTGTTATGATCTTTCTTTTGTTCAACAGTTTTAATGTCATTTTTCACCAATTAATACATTATTGTGCATTAGAGTACTTTTCTATTCAAATCACTACAATGTGATATGCCACCTCTCAAGGATTCGAAGACCTCATATCGCATTGTATTGATTTGACTTTTTTTTTCTTGTCCCCACAGATTCCTGCATGTTGATGTATTTTTTTGCCTTTCTATCTTTTAGATGGCTCCATTAAAAATTAAGATCTAGCCTAATGTCGATGTTGAAGAAACCCATGAGGAGAAATTGTTCAACTTCTTGCACAAATTTCACTAACATCATTGCCAACTAAGAAGATGCATGTTTGATGATAATTTTCCCATGAAAGACACGCTCTTGTCTACATGCTTGTATCTCCAAGAAAAAGAGCAGCAATATCAGGAAATCACTTTGAAACTAATGTAGTCATGTATGACAATGAGCAATATATACATGTCAATGATCTGTTGGTTGCAACGTCTCAAAGGCAGAAGTTCAAGAAGGATATCTTAAAAGTGCCCGAGAATAAGAAGAAAACATGCAATCAGTGCCCCGCTCAGAATAAAAAATATCGTCTCCTAAACTATCAGTACGGTTTTATTTGCTATCTTCATGTGCTAATTGAGGAGCAGGTTGGGAATGAAGATGTTGAGGAATCAGAGGGAGTTCCAAGGGCAGAAGATGATGTTCAAGAGATTGCGGAGGAGATGAACTGGGGTGCGGAGAGAGAGTTAAGTGGACAAGTACATATTAATGCTCTCAAAAGAGAAAACACTAAGTGGTAATGTAATACTCATTACATTATAAGCTTGAGGAATTGTAAGAATAGTAATTTGATTCTCCACCCAAACATATCCCAAATAGCCCCTAAACTAATGTGGTTATATAGGCCTAAGTGGTGCATGACCTTCCAACTTCAACCCCTTGACCTTTCATTGGCTAGACATTGCCTCTTCAACTACCTCTAGAAGGGGGCACCTACTTCTGTGTCCCTTGGGATTCCATTTATTAAGGAAAGCCTACCCTAACCGTGTTGTGGGAAGTTGCCTATCTGCCCAAGCTCGAGCATGGCTCAAGAGCTCCACTGTCTCGCTGCTCATCATCGTCGCCGTCCTCCCATATTCATTGTCACATTGAGGTGGTTGCTCCAATCCAATATGTGATGCAAGCTCACTCGCAAAGATCGTGTGGGATCTCTGCGAAAGAGAATCGCATTGGTTAGCCTAATCACATGAGAGAGAGAGAGAGAGAGAGAGAGAGAGCGAGAGGGAACAAGTGATTAGCCTTAATCACTCCCAAACCCTAACCCTAGGCACACCACACATGCTAGATTAGAGTTGCCCATGTTTAGCACTGCCCCTTGGTTTAGTGACAAAGGCGAGGGGAGGGGTGGAGCTTCATGGATGAGGCTTTGTGGTTTAAAAGGGTTGGGCGAATTGAGCTTTGGAGTGCCCATGGGTTGGGTAGTTCCCGTTGGTCACCAAACCATCTTTGTCGATTGGATAGATACTCGCATGATGGGTGTGGTTTCGGCAAACTGCTGAGGGGTATGCCTTGGGAGCCAAATGATGGAATTTTCATCATGGAAGCCTTGGGCTTCTAAGTGACATTTGGGCACCCAATGCTATCGGAGTGATGAAGGTCCGTGGTTGGCAAGGCTTCTGGCCTTTTTGTCGAGCTATAAGGTGGTTGTTCGACATGGAGAAGAGGCTTTTGATTGTGGCTTAGGGAGACACAAGTGTGTGTTGCCTTCATGGAAGCCTTGTGCTTTGAGCACATTGGTAGGCACACCCAGCGTTGTTGGCTTCATTGTGCATGGGGTTGTCAAACTTGTGGTTGTGGGACCTTTTGTCATGGCTTATTGGGGAGTTGTGGTGGATGAGCACAAGCAGCATGCTTGGGTAGCCAGAGGCGAGTGTTGCCTTCATAGTAGCCTTGTGCTCGTAAGGTGGTCCGGGGGACTAGCCAATGTTAAAGCTTTGTCTTAGGGTTGGTGTATGTTGGCTTAGTTGGCTTTTTGTGCTTGGGTTTTAGAGATGGCCATCTGGGGATACATAGTCTTGTGTAGCCATCGTAGAATCCCTGAGTGGCAAGAAGATTATTGGCAACCACCATTGATTGTCATGCTAAAGATATGAGGTTGGGGTGCTTACAATGTGGGTGGTCGAGGATGTAGAGTTAAGGGGCAATGTTGACCGTCAAGGCTTGTTTGTCATTGGTGGGTGTGGTGTCGATAGTGGTTGATCGATCGGCTTTGGTGAGGCATGGGGTGGGGGAATAGGGGAGACTACCAGTGATGACGATGGGGCATGAGGGGGAAGGGAAGTCAAGGGTGAGGGTGTGTGGATGATTTCCTTTTGGGGACACAAGAGAACAGTGGCCTTTTTGCCTAATTTTCATGGTGGCCGTTTCTTCACGCAAATTGATTTGGTAGTGAGTGGCATCAATCTACTCTTTTCCAATAATAATTTGGCCTTGGAGTATTCCTGCATCTATAACATGAAATATGCACTCCAACTCGTTATTTCCACCAATAGATATTTTAGGAATGAAAGACCCAACACTCATTAAATGCATTTCATGTAAAATTTGAATATAAGTGTTTTCTTTTGTAAGTGTAGATTTTCCAAGAGCTTTACATGCCCCCAAGAATATAAGATTGGTGTGGACCATAGGATATATGTGGGCTTGCTACCGTTGCAGACCATTCTCGGTCGGGAGTCCAATCCATATTCTTGGTGGGTTGAGTTCTGGTGGTAGTTCAAGGGCAGTGGAAGAGTTACTAGTTGTCGGGGAGGGTGTGAGAATACCCTTTGTGGAAGCAGTTGGTGGGGCAGATAATCAGAGTCGATGCACTCCCTGTCCTAGAGGATCATTGTTATCTTGCCCTGGGTAAGCTTGAGGGTAGCTGTGTTGTCAGCGGAGTTGATTGTACTTGTAGCGTTCTAGACCCAGCTTCCTCCAAGGATGACGGCTTCCTTTGTCTCACTTGTGGGAACCACATAGAACTTACAAGCCAATGGGTTAGATACAATATGTACAATTTATGTAAAGGACCCAAGGCTTTGTATGCATTGTCCACCTGGAAATTGAATTTTGGCATGGGTAATTCATTAGGACCTCAATGGAGTCTTCTTGGGCCCTTTTATTTGGCCGTTTAAGGGAGTCAAACCTTTTCTCTTAAGAAGAAACGTTTTCTAATTAGAAGCTTCAAAACGGCTACTTTATTCGAATTTGAATTTTGGAGGGAAAATGGAATTTAAAATCTAGTGGATAAAACCATATCATGTAACATATCTATGGAAAGCTCTTGATGCGTAGATCACGGATCAGTAATCTCCGCTCAAATCGGAGCTTGTATGTAGAAGTTATGGAGGTCCGAAAATTGTAAAATTGCCCCCCCCCCCCCCCTTTTGGGGGGAAAAGTGCACACTTTGACCACTCTTACACCTCTCTTACAAACCCAACATTTCAGTCCACATGGCAATCCCCCATTTGTCTATTCCTTAATCACCTTGATTAGGCTGGGGCAGATTAAAGGGCCCAAGAAGACCCCATTCACTTCCTAATGTTGTAGAGATGGTTTGCCTAGAGAGACCCATGTTTCCCATGGCAAAAGATTGTGGCTCACTGTGGGAGACAGAAAGGCACTTTTTCATTGAATGTTTTTGCCAAAAGGGAAATTTATCCAGACCTGCAGTCCAAACCTGCAGGGTGGTTGTTGGAGGTTGTGGATCTATGCTTACACTCAAGGTGTTAAGCGAGGAAATAGCCTTATAGGGTTTATGAATGGTCTGGCTTTTTGGGAGCACAAATTGTGTGCCAAGTTTGCGATCTAAGATGGTGTCAAGTGTAGCAAGGAGTTTCAGCCAATCATGGTCGTCTTCGTCATTATTATGGATAGAAGCGATCGGGGACAGCACTCACACGTCCACTCGTGCATCATCAAAGGCCTGGTAATAAGCATTGCAAACAAAGAGATCGCCGCTCCTAGCAATGGTCATCACAAAATATTTTGTAAGGGGAGATTTGTCCATGAGATGTGAGTGCCAGGTATATAAGTTGACCTTAAGCGTTTAAGATGCTTTGCAGAGGTAGACATTATGGAGGTCTAAGTCATGGACTGGTTAGGTTTGTCTCATGAAGGGTCAACCCAAGATGGCATCATAGGAGGCATTACAGAAGTTCATGACCATAAATGTGGGGTGGAATGTCATGCCACAGACTTTTACCTTGAGGTCATGCACTAGGCCTAGGGGTTTTGCAGAGTTTTCATCCATAAGCTTGATCACCAATGTGGTGGGATCGAGGCATGGTTGGCGCCAAGTTTCCCAACATGTTTGTGTGAGGATGCTTACTCCAGCACCTCCATCTAAGATGTCTTTGACCACATGTCCATTATAGGAAATGTGCAATGCTGCATTTATGTCATCACCTTCAAAGTATTGTCCCAACTCATTGGCTCAAATTGTTGGTGTGCCTTTGGGTTGTGGGTGGCGGTGATGGAGTAAGTCTAGATGACCGGGCTCAAATTCATCTGAGGAATCTGGGGCTTCCTCGTCCACATAATCTTGTAGTTTGTGTTCCATACAATCTTGAAGGTCATTCCATAAATTTGGACTACCTTTTAACAAGGTTCCAATGGGCATTTGGATTTTAGAGGAAAGGAAGGCAGAGAGGCCAGCCAAGTCACATTGATGAGTAGGGGCTTCTTGAGGGACGGGCCCTTGATCATAGGGTGGACCAACAATAGTATATGGAAGTTCAATTTGGTCCTTATTTAATAGGTGTGGAGATCGAGAGGTAGTTGCAATAGGAGGATTAAATTCCTCAGCAAATTTGGTGTGCCGACCTCGTGAGTCTCATCAAACTTTGTGTCAGTGTGTGCATCGAGTTGTTCAATGTGAGAATGGGATTTAGGCTTGGCCGTTTGTGGAATAGGCATAGGAGGATGAGCAGGCGCATGAGGGAAAAAATCATCATTTGTCAACGTCATGTTGGCAAATGGATCTTCCTCAGCCTCCTGGAGCGGTTGCAGGGGCTCCTACCTAACCCGATGCGGAAGTTCAAGTTCAATGGGGGGAGGGCACGCACTTCGGTACGGGGTCAAAGGTTATGAAAATGGGTGGCAATTCTAGTTGATACTGGTATTGCTCTACCAGTGCTTGGGCCTCTTGAAGACGTTACTTCTCAAGGATGGCATTGGGATATGTGACCAGCAGTTTTTCCCATTTGGTGATTTTTTAGTGGATTGCATGGGGGAGGGGCAGTTTCAACACGATCATCGCTCACAGAGGAGGATAATGTGGTCCATGCGGATGCTAACCCAATTGTCACCATGGCCAATGCGCTTAGAGCATTGTTTCTTTGGGATGTAGCTTTCTGTAGCTTGGCCTGCACAACCATGTGACAACATGGTTGTCACATGGTTGTGCAGGCCATTAGTGCAGGCCATTAGCCTGGCCTGCACAACCATGTGACAACATTCAATGGGCCAATGTATATCTTCCTATGCTAAATGCTCAACACATTGAGGGATGGCATGCCTTCGACTATGGAATGAGAAACTGATTGCAAAGGGAAATCCTTATAGTAATGGTCAATTCCATAGCCATGACATTGTGACTACATTGGCAGACGTTTCTTTTGAGGGCAGTCCGCCACTCTATGGGGTTCATGGGGCAGAGGAAAACAGAAGAGGTGGTTTCCCTGCGGGTGCACCTATAGTGTGCACAAATGGTTCTCCCACCCTTTCTCTTTCCCTCTCCCACCCTCTTCCCTCTCTCTCTCTCCCCCCTTCATTTCCCTCTCCCTCAATACCTTTCACTCTCCCACCCTCCCTCTCTCTCTCCTTCTACCACCCTCTCTCCCTCTCCCTCTCCCACCCTCCCTATGAATAATCTCTTCTTCCCTCTCTCTTGCTCATATTCAACCCTTCTCCCTCCCTTTGTCCCCCCCTTGTCTCTCTTTCACCTTCTCTCTCTCTCTCTCTCTCTCTCTCTCTCTCTCTCTTACACACACACACCTCATCTTTACATGTCTTTGCATAGCATTGCATGTGAGTTTATTTTTTGCATTCGTATTGTTTCCTACTCTTTATTATTCTTTTACATGTCAATGCATGTATATACCATTACAATACATTGCATGGCATGGCATTGCATTTGGATGTTATCATGTGCATGTCATTGCATGGTAATACTTGCCTTTTTCATAGTGTTGCATGCCTTTGCATGTGATTGTATGTCATTTCAAGCCTTTGCATGTGACTTCATATCATTTTATGCGAGTACAATTGACAAGCAGTCTCTTCTCTCAAAGATAGTAACTTGCATTTACTGAATATTATTTATTTTTTGATGCCTTGGTACATCAGAGACTTGAGGATAACCATTGCATACTACACCTTGCTTTGGAATATTCTTATTCATTCTTTCTTTCAAATTTCTCCTCAAACTGAAGTTCAACTATTTTGTAGGCCGAGTCTTTTAAAGGTTTGGTGGAGGATATAGATTTCCTCCATACAAAACTAATCGGGCATGAAAAATCACCTGTCCTCGTTCCAAACCAAGCAATCATAAATGAGGTTATCTGAAATCTCATATAGTGATTGAAGTCTCTCTTCTTTCTTGTTCGAAAGATTCAAAGCTACAAGCCAACATGTCCTTCAAGTGACAATTCCTAGTGTTGTACTACCCTTTGTGTTGTAGGCTATAATAAACTACTTGAGGACAAAATGCAGACATCTATTGGCAATATTTAAGTTGTGCAATGAGGACATATTTCTTGTTGACAAGATCACAGAGTACCTTGTCAACCACCCAAAAGTTCATCTCAAACGTGGCACTAATCCAGTTTGCTATTTGAAGGCCATGGGCTCTCCTGGACTTGAACTTGAGCTGCTTTGCTACCTCAAAGAAAAGCTTCCCTCTTACTCTCTTGGACACTATTGTTTAGCAGCTTAATTAATAGATGTAGAGTTTTTACTCATCTCAACATTATTTTCATTTGGAGAATTGCTTTGGATAGTCAGGTTTTAGTTTGATGCTTGTGACTTTCTAAGCACAAAAAGAGTTATCTTGGTTCTAGCATGGTAGGTAAATGCGTGTTTTTAAAGGCTATCCTTGGAATTAGGCCTTAGTGTAAAGGTTTCCGGTAAGAAGTGGTGTGAAGGAGATATTTGATGGTGAATTTTACACGTTCTTGGGATGTTGAACTAGCAAGTGCATGGAAATCTCGAGAGGGTCACTCATAAATATGTAAGCGTAGCGTGTGGGTTCAATAGAACAAGTTTTTTAAATCCCTTTTTTACACATTTTTTACATATAGAAGGGTACCATTTAAAGGGGGTATTCATAGGTTGAATAGAAAAAGGGTGTGATTTATTTATGAAAAATTCACAGAAAAGGGGTTTTCAAAATAGGCCTTGAACGTACGTGATATAGAGGGTTTTCATATAATGAACACCCGGAGATGGAAATGCTAGAGGATGGTGGAGAATCTTAAAAGTTTGGCAAAGAATCTGAATAAGAACCCTGTGGTAAAGTGCTAGTGAAGCTAGGTGTGTGTGTGTGTGTGTGTGTGTGTGTGTGTGTGTGTGTGTGTGTGAAGAGAAGGGCACTGGAAGGCAGAGGGTGGACCCATGATCGATCAACATACAATCCACCACTTTATGAAATCCGCTTTGGTGGTCAGATTATGTGATTTTAGAGATTACATTGCTTGGGAGACCAAGCATGAAGGAAAGTTGGGGATGGCATGGAGAGTGGGAACCTCACTTGAGGTGTATTGTACAGACAAGGCCCCCTTCACCATTTTCGGTTTCCATTATCTAAGAATGGCAAAGACTCAATCCTATCTGAGATAGTCTCTTACAACCTCCCAGAGAGATATTGTAAGATAATCCATAATGTGGAATGACGTCATCTATGATGTGCATGGGTGTCATTTGGGCTATTGAGACAATCAATGGGTTAGAGGCCCAGCCTCATCTATTGGGAGCATGGATGACTTTAATGGCTTTCCATAGTGAGAGAGGATGACTCATTGCAAGTTTTTGTGGGTTCATAGGAGCATCACGCATAGCGATTCTCCCTAATTCTCTCCAATACAAGTGTAAGATTGCTTTGTAGTAACCAACTTAACAACCCAAATGTCTGGTAGTAGTGCCCTACAGAGTCTAAGTAAATCCCCTTCTCATCCATAGAGACCCAAATCCAATAGATTTATCCTAGTTGATAATAGCACCTGCAGCAAGAGAAAAGTTTCCCAATACAGCTTCAAAACCATAGAGATTCCTGTGTTAAGCCTCCCAAAAAGTTGTGGTATCATCTGCAAACTCATTGTTATAAATTCAATGAGATCAGTAATGCCAATTATGCCAAACTGCAGTCACTTTCAAAAAGTGGCCTCTGCCACAAGTAGAGAAAGGGTCAAGGGGGCATCCTTGTTGTACTGATCTAGCTGCTCACATTTAACACCCAGCTATTAGCAGTGTAGTAGAGGGATGAGATCCTTCTAACCTGCATCTCAAAAAAAAATAACTTGGCTCAAAAACCGAGCTCATCTGTTCGTAAGCCTTCTTAAATTCAATGAGTTCTTTGGCCTATTCAAGCACTGGCCCCTTGGAATGGGGGGGTGGTGAAATGATGCAGCATCATGCAAGGATATGGAAACCTAGCAATTAAATTTGCTGCATATTGAACACACTAACTAATGCATCGTTTGCAAAATGGCGGTAACAAGAGAGTGGGAGCGTGAAAGTTGGATTAGTGCTAATCTCTATTAGTGGTAAGATTAGTGCCTGCTAATCGTTGCTTTAAGCAGCTTGTGTGAAAGATGAACGGTGGACAGGTTACCGCTGGGGTAGCCTGCATGGCAGCCGCGTCAGGACATACCCCTCCTAACACGTGGCAGGTGCCATCACATGCAAGATCCTCGCTGCTATTGTTCAACTCACCGATTCCACCAGTCGACTTCAATGGATTTGCACCAAGTCCTGCGAGCTTTCCTTCTCCACCTGCTACAGTGTACGAAGCTTTCCATGGTCATATCAAGGAAGCTGGTCGCAAGGTGCATGATGCTAATTCCGGACCAGCCCAAAAACCCCCTTCTCCTCTGGCTATCAATTCTCTGGTCGCCCACAGACATCGTGTTTCTGAACATCTCTGCAGCGGTAGCCTTGGTGTTGCTGGAGCAGGCACAGGAGAGACTCATGATGGAGGTAAGCCCTCAGGTACTCTTCCTTCTTCCCAAATCAGGAGGATTCAGCATGATCTGGAAACCAAGGCACTCATCGGTCTATTGGCTGGTCCTAGACCCCCTGCAGAGGCGATTAGAAGCTGGATACGCTCTCAGTGGGGTGCACTTGGTGCTGAAGTGGAGACCATCCTAGCTCTTCCCAAAAACCATTATCTGTTTGTCTTCAAACACCCGCAAATGGCGTTTGATTTCCTCAGTAGAGGCCAGTGGCTCATTTGTAACTCCCCCCTTAGTTTGTTTTGCTGGAATAAAGACTTCAATCCTGAAGCCTCTGCCTTGGTTAACTACCCGGTCTGGGTAGAGTTTCCTAATCTGCCCCTCCACTATCATAATCACCTTGGAGTTATTGGCTCTAAGCTTGGGAAAGTTCTGGGAGGTAAACCCCGCTCTGATTATGTGCCTTCATGGCACCCTCAAGTCCTCATAGAAATGGACATTTCTCTGGGGATTTACCCTCAGCTATAGACATCTTCACTGACGATGGGGAACACCTCGAGCAAGCCATAGTGTACAAGTACCTACCCTCTGCCTGTTTTCACTGTGGTGCCAACGGGCACTTCGTTAGAAACTGCCCTCGACGCGGATAACGCTCCTTCCCCAGCTTCTCCAGATTCCACCCCTCTTCAGCAAGGCCCTAAAGTAGCAAGAGACACCCCCCCGAAGAGGGCGGCTAAAGAGACCTGGCAGGAACAGAGTAAGCCTAGGTTGAAATCTGTCAACAAATTTGCTCTCCTAGCTTCTTTACCAGAATGGGTGGACTCAGGGTTGAAGAGTCTCTTCTCTCTGGCTCTGATGAAGAAGCCGATGTGGACAAATTGCTGGAAGACCAGGTTAATGAAAACGACCAAATTACAATGCTTGATCTGAATGCAAACTCTCAGGCAGGAGATACCTCTGCCAATAAAGATGAGGAAATGCATGTGGAGGGGGATGGGCTGTCCACTCCTATGGAGATCCATAAAGACCACAAAAGACCTATGCAAGCTACTTCTCAAGCATCGCCCAAGAGATCCCAGGCTAAGAAATCCCTCAAGAAGACCCATAAATGAGGATTGTTTCTTGGAATATCAAGGGTCTGTCAGACCCCAATAAGGCTAGGAAATTGAAAGAATGGTTTTGCATTAACAAATCGGAGATAATAGCATTACAGGAGGTCAAAGCAACTGGCAACGACCTTCTTAGCCGTCTTAAGGAGGTCTTAGAGGGTCACAGATGGTTCTCTTCGGCTCATTCTAGGGGTTCTGGAGGAGCTGTTCTGGGAGTTCCTAGTAGTTGGGGTGTTGCTCCTAACTCGGTTGTTGGGGGTTTGAATTGGATCTCAGTTAGGCTAGATAATCCAGTCAAAATGCAGATTTGCTCCGTCTATGCAGGAGGTTCGGCTGCTGACAGAGCCAATCTGTGGAGTGAGCTCGAGGCGTTGGATGCCCCTGCAGTTATCGTTGGAGATTTCAATATGGTGGAGTCTTCAGCGGATAGATATAAAGGCCTGGGCCAGGTAATTAAGGGTTTGGAGAAAGAGGTGGACTCAAGTCAAAGAGTACTTTTCTTTGTGGGATTTAGGTGAGGAGGCCGAGTTTACTTGGCAGAACAACTCCTCTGGTGATAACGCCAGAAAGGCTAGATTAGATAGATGTTACATTTCTTCTGAGATAGCCAATATGTACTCCAAGGCTAAGGCTAAACCGAAATACTCCTCCTGTCTGTCGGATCATTATCCACCAACTGATAGTCACCTTGGATGATAAAGCCACCAAGATCAGAAATTCTTGGTTCCACACTGATGCTTCCCTCTTCCAGCTAAAGGTGGTTCAAAAAGAGGTCAAGAAGATTTGGATGAATGCATTCTGCAATGCTCACTCACCAGCTCCGGCTTGGTCTCAAGCTCTGAGGGAGACTCAAAAAGCACTCACTGGGTTTAGAAAGGAGGTGACGATTATAAGAAGGAAAAGAAGAGAAGTAGCCTACCAACAGCTTATGGAACTGGAAGCCAAGGCCAATGCTGTAGCGGAGGACCAGGATGTGATTACCCGGTTGAGAGCTCATATCAAATTTGAGGAGGAGTTGGCCCTCAAGCATGCCACTGTTTTCTTCAGAGAATGGTGGGCTGGCAGGATTGACCGGCCGTCTAAAGAAATGTTCAAGATTCTTAGGAAAAAGCAAGTCAAGGACTTCGTACCTTTGCTGTCCCACTAGTGAAGGTGCTGCCAGAACTGAGGAGGAAAACTGTTTGTCCGCAATCACTTTCTAAAGCTGTTTAGTGCACCCGAGCAGTCCACGGAGCTGAAGGCTGAGAGGCCCGCAATTCGGTGTGGGAGGCTAGAACTAAAGTCATCTCTGTTGAGCTGGCAAGGCAGCTTGATGTGCCTATCTCGATCTCAGAAATTAAGATGGTTATTGAGAGCTTGAAACCAAATAGAACTCCGAGCCTGGATGGAATGCCGGGAGAGTTCTTCCACGCCTTCAAAGACTGGATTGCCCCTTTCATCCACAGGGTTTGGGAAGAATCTGTGAAGTATTCAGCCTTGCCCACCAATATTAATGCTGGAGTGATAAAACTGATTCACAAACGAGGGCCTAAGGAGCTCCTAGAAAACTGGAGGCCACTGACTATGCTGAATTCTATATACAAAGTGTTAGCCAAAGTAATAGCGTTCAGAATCACACCCAGCTTAATGAGGCACATCTCAGCAGAGCAGAAAGGTTTTATCCGAGGAAGGAGACTTATTGAAGCTATCATTGCAATTTGGGAAGGAGGGAAGGAGTAGAGCATGCTCAGGAAAAAGGGATTGACTTTATCTTTGCCAAAGTAGATTTTGACAAAGCCTATGACAGGCTTGATTGGAGCTTTGTATTGCTCAATTTGGAAAAGATGGGGTATGCAGGGATGTCCTCTTGCTCCACTGTTGTTTGTGTTATCTGTGGATAGCTTGAATTGTATGGTCCAAAGATACCAGGGATTGGGGCTAATTAAAGGCATTCCCTTGCCTAACTCAAATTGTGTTCAGATTCTTTCTCAGTTTGCGGATGACACCAATGCGCTACTCAACAATGATCAGAACTCCCTCTTGACTTTCTGGAAGGTGTTGGACACCTTCTGCTTAGCATCTGGATCCAAGGTAAATCATACTAAAACGGGAATATTCTCTGCTAAAGGAAATCTTCCCAATTGGCTGGTGCAGCAGGGTTGTCAACATATTCGGGCTGGTGTAGTATTTCGGCTACTGGGTATACCTATGGGTTTCAGAGTTACGCTGAAGCAAAGGTGGGAATGGGCAGTTGATAAGTTCAGGGGTAAGTTGAATAGGTGGCTGGGTTTGCAGTTATCTGTAGCTGGCAGAGTGCTGGTAATCAATCATTTTCTAGTTGCTTACATCCTCTTCTTCCTCACCTGCTGCTGGAGACCCCCAGACACTCATCTAAAGGAAATTGAAAAATTATGTAGAAACTTCCTATGGACAGGAGACCCTTTCAGGAGAGGAGCTGCCAAAGTGAGATGGGAATTCTGCTGTCTCCCCAAGGACAAAGGGGGATTGGGGGTTGTCGATATTCATGCTTGGGCTGACAGGCTTGCTGCTGTTAAAACTATCATTAGAGCAGTTTCTCACCCTGACGACCTTTCGTCTGTGCTGCTGTTCAGAAACATTGACCAATTCTCCTTTGAGAAATTTTCAGGTTGGAGGGATCTGCCTCGGGTTACTATTTTGATAGGTCATGAAGCTATTAAGCCGAAGGGGTCGGATCTGCTTCGCTCATTATGGAAAGCTTGGAACAAATTTCGGGATAAGGTAGGGGTTGTGTGGGAAAGCAGACACAGCTACTCTATTAGAGCTCTTGACTCTCTGTGGTTTCCTCTTAATCCATTGCCATCGGTGTCCAGCAATTTAATGCGTACGGCCCTACGTATTCACAAGAAGGGCATCAGATTGTGGGCAGATGTTTGGCAAACTCACTCCCAAAGGTGGATGACCAATGATGAACTGATGTTAAGCTTCTCGCTTCTTCCTTGGGAAGTTCAGTTAGTGCGTGAGCGTATCAACAACTTTCTTGAGTGTAAGGCCTGGCAGCTAACAGTCTCAGAGCCCTTATCCCTCAAAGCTCTATGCTGGAGAGGAGGAACAGCTTTCGACCACCCCCCTCGTGTGCACTCAGTGCCGTCGTCCCCCCCTTTGCATGTGGTGCTTAATAAGAGATGGTCAGTCCTCTATGACAGACGCCAATGGAATTTTAAATTCTCTACAATTTGGTCCAAAGAGATTCAGCCTAAGAAGTCAGTTTTATTGTGGCTGATTATGCATAAAGCCATATGGACAGGCGACAAGTGCAGGAAATGTGGGTTAACAGATGGGGTATGTACGAGATGCAAACTTAGTGTCGAAGATATTGGTCATCTGTTCAGAAACTGCCAGAGATCTGTTGATATTCTGACACCGGTCTGGTCTGTTTTGGGCTGTCTGCCCTCTGCAAAACAACTGTTGCTAGGGGACACTGTTGGGTTGCTCCCCCGGTGCTGGGCTAGAATCAAAGCTGAATTTCTTTGGGTGATATGGAAAGGTAGATGTGCAACTGCATTTGAAAGTGCTTACCAGATTCCAAATCTGAAAAGTCTTTTTGCTGACTTTCATGTGCAAATTTATGATTTTCATTTGGTACAGACGAGATTGTACACCACGCAAGCTAGGGTACTTCGAGAAGTGCAAAATCAACCAAGTAACTTGGATCCTTTCATCCAGAATCAGTTGAATGAGCTCCAAAGGAAGACTGATGAGACCAACCGTTTTGTGGCTATGATGCAATCCAAAATTGAAGCATTATGATCATTGAGATATGTTATGTCTGTGATCAGTGGATCCAGTGCTGTATCCCAGCTAGTTATTGTAATTTTGTCTCAGTGGATCCAGTGCTGTATCCCAGCCAGTTATTGTAATTTTGTCTCTCTTAATTAATTCTTGCGCTTGTTGGTAAAAAAAGCACTGGCCCTTTCGCAAATAGAAGTCTCCGTTGTATAGCGATAGGATCAGATTAAAGTTGACAGTGTGCATCTCTGAGGTGTCTCGTACCCTCTACCATGATGGGGACCCAAGACGTGAACCCCAGTGTCAAGACCCAAGGTTATGGCAAGAGATGCGTGTCTCTACTGTGGACTTCATCAAGAGGCCGTTGAAGTACCGGCACCCTCCCTAGAACTGGCCTTCAGGGGCATTCATCTGTGTGCAGCGCACTGGCTGCCACGGCAAGGCAGGAGTGCACGGTTGTCGCCCTGCTACTTCAGCCACCAGCCCTCATTCCAGCTTAAACCTCAGCTTCAGCTTCCTCCATCCACGACAGCAGCAGACAACTTCATTTTTCTCCATCGTTGTCTCTTTCAACGGACTTGTTGCACAGCAGCTCTCGCTAGTTGCCCCATGCTGCAGATCCCCCCCAATGCAGTGGAAAACCCAGTAGACCGAGCCCGTCGTCGTGCCCATCTCAAGAGTGTAGAAGAGAGTTCTAGTTATCGGTCTCCCACAGCCAGCAGTCGCCAAACCAGACTTCCTTTCTTCAGGCTTGGTAATACCCTCGCTAAGGGTGATGTCGCCCTTAGTGAGGGTATTAGGTCCCCTCACTAAGGGCTACGTCGGCCTTAGTGTGGGGACACCCTCCCCTCACTTAAGGCCACCACCTCTCTCTCTCGCCCACCCAACCTCTCTCTCTCTCTCTCTCCCACACTTTGTGTGGATCGCAACCGCCTTCTTCTCTCTTTCTCCCTCCCTCTCTGGCTTCCTCCCTCCTTCCCCCCCCCCCCTCTCTCTCTCTCTCTTGTTTGAGATCGCCTTTGTCTCTCTCTCTTTATTTAAATTATTTCTTCTTCTTTTATCTCTCTCTCTCTCTCTCTCTCAAACACCTCTCCTTTTTTTGTTCCTTCTTTCTCTCAAACCCTTAAATTTTTCAAACCCTAAAATTTTTCAAATCTTAAAATTTATTTTTTAAATATTTTCTCTCTCTATGTTCAGCCCTCTCTTTATTTTTAGCTTTCTCTCTATTTATAGCTTTTTTTGTTGATAGCTACTTAGTTTCGTTCTTTTTTGTTCACTCTATTTTTTTAGTCTCTTTCTCTCCTCTTCCAATCTCCTTTTAAGCGGTCTTATTTTGCAATCCTCTTCCGAGCTCCTCTTTTCTACATGGCTCCCTCTCAACTTAAACGAGGGACCGTGATGCACTGGGACAGACACCCAGATGGGACAATATGGTGAGATATGAAACAAATATTTTTGTGCTCCAAAATAAGGGTGTTACATTTTTTTTTTGTGGAATTAAGAGAGATGTTTTCTTTGCAGGTGGATGTCAACGTGAATATGACTTTTGGGATAACCTGTTGAAGCATCATGTAAAAAAAGGACAAGTGATAGTAGAGCTTTATGTAGGATGTGGAGATTATGCTATGGTAGCATAAAAATTAGGCATAAACATTGTTTGTATTGATCTTGAAGAGGACGTTGTGGATGGTGTCTTGATGAAGATTTCATTGTAGTGCAATAAACATATTTATTTGTGAATATTCAAGTGACTGGGTTTAGCAATTGTTTATGATTATGACATGATCTTATTTTTCATATGCAAAAAGAGAGAAAGGGATAGAGTAATGCATGTTGGGGTTTTACAATAAGATATCATTGACAGTTACAATGATGTTTATGCACAACATGTTGTACAAAGCAATAAAGAATTGACATTTTCTGTATTGTGTGGATGAATAAGGTAGACTTGTTAAGTTTGTAGACTCAAGGATCTGTAGACAAAACATGAGTTAAGTGTACTGTGTTGAGAAATGAGAAGGAAATACAAAGAGAGTGAGGATAGAGAGAGTGAGCAAAGAGAAGGACAGAGAGAGAGAGAGAGAGAGAGAGGGGGAGAGAGAGAGAAGAGAAGAGAAGAGTAGAGAGGGAGAGAGGGAGGGAGGATAGAGAAAGTGAGCAAAGAAAAGGATAGAAAGAGTGATAGAGAGACAGAGAAGGGTAGAGAGAGAGAGGGAGGATAGAGAGAGTGAGCAAAGAGAAGGATAGAAAGAGAGAGGGAGGATAGAGAGAGTGAGCAAAGAGAAGGACAGAAAGAGAGAGGGAGCGAGAGCAAAGAGAAGGGTAGAGAGAGAGAGAGAGAGAGAGAGAGAGAGAGAGAGAGAGAGAGAGAGAGAGAGAGGAAGGATAGAGAGAGTGAGTAAAGAGATTGATAGAGAATGATAGAGAGATTAAGATAGGGAGGACAGAGAGAGTTAACAAAGGAGAGCGAGAAAAGAGAAGGACAGAAAGAGAGAGAGAGAGAGAGAGAGAGAGAGAGAGAGAGAGAGAGAGAGAGGAAGCAAGAGAAAAGAGAGGAATGATAGAGAGAGAGAGAGAGAGAGAGAGAGAGAGAGAGAGAGAGAGAGGGAACGAGGATAGAGAGAGTGAGTAAAGAGAAGGATAGAGAGAGTGAGATAGGGAGGAGAGAGAGAGAGAGAGAGGGAACGAGGATAGAGAGAGTGAGTCAAGAGAAGGATAGAGAGAGTGAGATAGGGAGGAGAGAGAGAGTTAGCAAAAAGAGGAAGGATAGAGAGAGTGAGATAGGGAGGATAGAGAGAATGAGTAAAGAGAAGGATAGAGAGAGTGGGATAGGGAAGATAGAGAGAGTTAGCAAAGAGAAGGATAGAGAGAGAAAAGAGAAGGACAGAAAGAGAGAGAGGAGGCTATGGAGCGTGAGCGAGAAGATGGATAAAGAGAGAGAAGGAGGATAGAGATAGTGAGAGCAAAGAAAAGGATAGAGAGAGAGAGAGAAGGAAATAGAGAGTGAGAAAAGAGATAGATAGAGAGAGAGAGAGAGAGTCAAGGAGGATAAGAGGTAAGAGAAGGATACAGAGAGAGAAAGAGAGGATAGAGAGAGGTATGGTAGATAGAGAGGGTGAGCAAAGAGACAGATATAGAGAGACAAGAGAAACAAAAAGACTTGAACATTGGTTGGAGATAGGAGAGGAGAGGAAGAGACGATGGTAATAGATAGAGAGAGAAAGGCTGGTGGCAAGTTGGTGGTGGAGGGGACTGGTGGGCTGGGTTGGGCTAGGGGTAGTGGTGAGTGGAGATGGTGGTGGCAATAGTTAGAGAGAGATTGTTCAAGTAGAGAGAGAGGGCAACCAAGAAAATTTCCCTCCATCGATCTCCCTTGGTGATCATTGTCAGGCGTTTTTCTGAGAGGTGTTTTGGGCTTGTGTACTTTTGAATGCATGGTGTGAATAAAGGCTTGGCTTTTGAATGCGCTGGCAGATGTACAGGGTGGACGGTTTGGCTGTGGGCTTGTGCAGGCCTGTCCGGAACGTGGTTCGCTAGAGATGATATCAGCTGTTTGGTAGCTTTGGTTATGTACGCATCCCAAATAAAGTGGGCACTGGAAGGTTGTATTTGAAGTGTGCATGGAAGCATGGGCCAATGTTGCCTTGTAGATGGTGTGAAATGTCAAGTTTGGATGGGCGTATGCATGGTCGCGAAGGAGATGGCACTAAAGCATGGTGTGAAAAGGAATATGATGGTGGCCATCTTTTAGGCAAAATAAAATAATAATAATATTAACGTGGCCAAAAAATCAAAGACCATGTGGAGCTTTACATTGCTGCCAATGTGAGCCTCTGCTGGAAAGTTGGCGAAGAAGAGAAGCGTGGGGCTGTGGGTGCCGCTAGGTAGAAGAAGAGAGATGCCTTTTGGGTGTGTGGCCGCCTTGTAGAGAGCTGGGGGGCTTCTCTAGCAAAGAGGAAGCACTGTAGTGGCTAGCGAAGGCAGAGGAGAGCCGCCTAGAAGGGTTGCTGCTGGTGCTAAAGCCTGTCGGATGCGCAAGACAAGGGTGGCCTTGGCGACGGGCTGGTAAGGAGAGGCGGTGAGTGCGCAGGCAAGAAGGCGCCGACTAACTGGCTACAAAGAGACTGGCTGGCGATAGTGGAAAGGACGCGTAAGAAGAGAAGCAGAGGCTGGTGCCGATAGCACGTCAAAGAGAAGAAGTTCAAGGGGCAGGTGGTGCTTGGGTTCATTGTGAGGCTGGCAGAGGATCAGCACAGAGAGACTGCTGTTGGCGACACACACAGAAGTGATGGGCTGCAGAGAGAGTTGAGGGTTGCTGGTGGGGTGCCCTATGAGTGAGAGTGGCCGGGTTCTTTCTGGTGTGGTTGGCACAGCACGCAGGTGAGGGGTTCGCAGTGATTGAAGAAGCCGACTGTGGGCAGTGACGGGTCAAAGTGTTGATGTGTGTGGTTGAAAAGGCTTGGTCGTCAGACGCAAGGTTGTAATTCCAGAGGCAGTGTGGCTGCGGTCGAATTCCCTTGGCAGTAAATCCAGGCTTGAGTCTTTGTATGGTTGTGTGAGTGAGGCTTCTGTGTCGGAAGAAGCTTGTATGAGGTGTTGTGACTGGGAATATTATTGCTGGGTGTTTGCTTTGTCTATGGTGCCCCTGTTTTGTGCTATGTTTCTGGTGTGGGTGGTGTGGTGAACCGTGAGAGAAGTGTTCCAGCCGGTGGCTAGTGGTGCCCCCGTTGGTGTTAGTATTTCCAAGGCTGTTGGATGGACAGCTATAGAGGCAGGTGATTCCGTGTCCGGATTTTCCGACAGCTTTCTAGTGCCCCACTGAGGAGAGCTTTGGTGTTGTTCTTTGCCTAGAAGGGTGTATGTCCCACTGAGGAGAGCTCAGGGATTGTTATAGGTTTTTATGATGTGGTCTTACCCAAAATTTCATGGCAGGAAGGGTGAGGATGTGTTTGACTTTTTGGAGCAAATGGAGTTGGCATGCATTAGCAATCATCTTACAGATGAAGAACAGGTTTTGAGGTTAGTAAAGATTTTTTTGAAGGGAGATGCCCGAAGCTGGCTTAAAGATTTTGAAGCACAGGATGCGGCATATGAGCTACATGGTGTTTTGACCTTAGACAAGTTGAAAGAAGGCCTTTTGGAGCATTTTCAGCAAGCGGAGGATTCTAGTGTGCTTTGGCAGGAGTTGAGCATCTTGAAGCAGGTCCATGGGCAATCACTGGATGATTTTGTGAAGGTATTTACATGTTTGTGGGGTAAGTGGTGTATGACATTGAAGCAGGAAGTTCCTCCTATGTTTATGAGAAAAGCTTGTTTATTGATGGTCTGTTACCCCATTTGAAGGTTAGGGTTGAGTTGAAGAATCCCAAGTCATTTGATGATGCAGTTAGGGTTGCTAGGGAAAAGGAAGGCAAGATTTTGAAGTAGATGGAGATGGGTATTTATCCGTATGAAGGTATTGTGTCTGCAAGGAATATGCATGTAAATTTGGTTGAGGTGAATAAGAGTCCTATGCAAAGTTTGGTTGAGGTGAATAAGAGTCCTATGCAAAGTTTGATTAGACAGGAGCCTCAAAGGCCTATACAGGTGCAAAGGGGGATGTTCTATGTGCCTTCTGATTTTTTTCCAAGGTCTTTTAAGCATGTGAAGGTGGATGAAAAGCAGGATGAGGAATCTAGGTCAAGGTTTGAGACTTTTGCAGATAAGGAGTTGCCAGTGGATTCTTCTTTGGATTTGGATATCATGGCTGTTCATGACAGTGATTTGGAAGGCTCTATTGGAGATCATTTGCATTTGGATCTGGATGACATGCATGCACATGGAAGCAAAGAGGATGATGTCTTGGGATTGGCTGATGGATAAGAAGGAAGAGGAGTTGGATATAGAATGCTTTGAGGATGATTCTTTGCCAGATTCTACAAGGGAGGAGGATGGGGTAGAGTCTTGTGATGAAGTGAAGATGGTTTGCAATGCGGATGTGGAAAGCATGGAGGAAGATCCTATTATTATGGATTTTCTTGGACAGCTTGATGGTGGTCTGGTACCTGCGATGAATGATGTGGATGTTTTCCATTTGATGCATTATGTGCTGGGGAGTCTTTGGACGATGATACTAGGGGGGTTGGCAACATTCAAGAAGATATGCATATGGATTGGGCTGATGAAGAGCGTTGTGATGTGAGTATTGTGCTTGAGGATGATATGTGGGAAGTTGCTAGCCTTGATGAACAGGAGCCAGAGATGGACATGGATGCAAATATGGTTGAGAGTGTAACAAAGGCTTCTTTACATATTGCTGAAATGCTAAAGGCAAAGTCCATGGATGACAAAGATTCTGAACCAGAAGAGCTGGAAGTGTTTGTGGACACTGCTATTGGAAAGGATGTGGATTTTTGTGTGCATAAAGGTCAAAATGTTGGAACCTGGCCTTCACTGGTATTGATGAATTGGATGCTAGATGTTGCAATGCCACAGGTTTTGAAGACAAGGAGGTTGGTTTTGGGTGAAGTGTTCTTTCATGGTTTATTTGAAGAGCAAAGGCTTGAGGGTGATGCTGTGTGGTCAGAGTCGGTGAATGCTTATCAAATGATGGACGGAAATGATTTGGTGGCACATATGGTATGTAGTGATATAGCTATTGTTTTTCAAAGATGTTGGGAAATGGGATGGTGAGTTACAGCAATTTCCTTTTGATCCTGGTGGATAACTATTGGAATTTGTCTTTTGCTGCTGAGCATGAATGCTCTAGCAGATGGGGGGGTTGGCAAAGTATGTCAGGCATTTTTCTGAGAGGTGTTTTGGGCTTGTGTACATATGAATGCATGGTGTGAATAAAGGCTTGGTTTTTGAATGCGCTGGAAGATGTACAAGGTGGACGGTTTAGCTATGGGCTTGTGCAGGCCTGTCCGGAACGTGGTTCACTGGAGATGATATCAGCTGTTCGGCAGCTTTGGTTATGTACGCATCCCAAATAAAGTGGGCACTGGAAGGTTGTATTTGAAGTGTGCATGGAAGCATGGGCCAATGTTGCCTTGTAGATGGTGTGAAATGTCAAGTTTGGATGGGCGTATGCATGGTCGCGAAGGAGATGGCACTAAAGCATGGTGTGAAAAGGAATATGATGGTGGCCATCTTTTAGGCAAAATAAAAAAATAATAATATTAACGTGGCCAAAAAAGCAAAGACCACGTGGACTTTACATTGTTGCCAACGTGAGCCTCTGGAAAGTTGGCGAAGAAGAGAAGCATGGGGCTGTGGGTGCCGCTAGGTAGAAGAAGAGAGACGCCTTTTGGGTGTGTGGCCGCCTTGTAGAGAGCTGGGGGGCTTCTCTGGTGAAGAGGAAGCACTGCACTGGCTGGCGAAGGCAGAGGAGAGCCGCCTAGAAGGGTTGTTGTTGTGCAGGTGCTAAAGCCTGCCGGATGCGCAAGACAAGGGTGGCCTTGGCGACGGGCTGGTAAGGAGAGGCGGGGTGAGTGCGCAGGCAAGAAGGCACCGACTAATTGGCTACAGAGAGACTGGCTGGCGATAGTGGAAAGGACGCGTAAGAAGAGAAGCAGAGGCTGGTGCCGATAGCACATCAAAGAGAAGAAGTTCAAGGGGCAGGTGGTGCTTGGGTTCGTTGTGAGGCTGGCAGAGGATCGACACAGAGAGAGAGAGATGTTGGTGTAGCTGCCTGCTGGCGACACACACAGAAGTGATGGGCTGCTGCAGAGAGAGTTGAGGGTTGCTGGTGGGGCACCCTATGAGTGAGAGTGGCCGGGTTCTTTCTGGTGTGGTTGGCACAGCACGCAGGCAAGAGGTTCGCGGTGATTGAAGAAGCCGACTGTGGGCAGTGATTGACGGGTCAAAGTGTTGATGTGTGTGGTTGAAAAGGCTTGGTCGTCAGATGCAAGGTTGTAATTCCAGAGGCAGTGTGGCTGTGGTCGAATTCCCTTGGCAGTAAATCCAGGCTTGAGTCTTTGTATGGTTGTGTGAGTGAGGCTTCTGTGTCGGAAGAAGCTTGTATGAGGTGTTGTGATTGGGAATATAATTGCTGGGTGTTTGCTTTGTCTATGGTGCCCCTGTTTTGTGCTGTGTTTCTGGTGTGGGTGGTGTGGTGAACCGTGAGAGAAGTGTTCCAGCCGGTGGCTGGTGGTGCCCCCGTTGGTGTTAGTATTTCCAAGGCTATTGGATGGACAGCTATAGAGGCAGGTGATTCCGTGTCCGGAATTTTCGACAATCATCCCCCTCCATGGGATCCAAAGATGCGAGCTGCTTTCCAAGCCTAGAAATCGAAACATGCCCACCTTGATGGTCTCTTGAAGGCACATTTGACTTTCCTTGCATACCACCAAGATTCCCAAGTGGATTTGGTGCAGCACACCTAAAATGTGGTCTTCAAGAGTTGCAAACTTTTCATCCATATTATCCACCATTTGATGCATCAAAGTGGCATTCTCATTGCCTTGATGCACGAGCTCACTACTAATATAGAGCAAATCCTTTTGGGCATCTCTTTGTGCATCCTCGATTGCATCAGTGAGAGCAATCCTTAACATATCCAAAGTGATGTTCCCCAATGAGATTTGATCATGTACACTAGTGTGCACCGGTATACCTTCATTCACTAATTGGAGGCTCTTTCTTGAAGACATTAAGCTTGGCACTTCAACAAGCATGGTGGTGGCAACAATCTACATCAGTTTTGGTGCTTCTTTCACATGTTTCTACTGTGCATGTGTTGAAACCGTGAAGTTGCATTTTGATTAAGCAAGGAAAAGCTTAATAAATCCACAACACTTCAATAATCTAAAGAGAATGTGGGGGAGAGGGAGAGCTTCAAACCCTAGCAAGAAAACACACACACACAAGAGAGAGCAAGACACAAGAGAGAGATGGATAGCTGAATTTTCTTCTATCTTATTCTTCTCTACTCAACCAACATAACATACAGATAAGAGTACACACTATATGGGTTAGAACTCAGCTACTACAAGATACAAGGGTCGGTCCATAATGTGAACCCGACTAAATGAGCTAGCGCTATAACTATGCCAGTCTCTAGTAATCCAAAATGATTGTCATACAACCTGTCATCCCACTGGCCACATATCACCCATAATGTGAGCAACCATGCCAGTGGTGTAGATGTGGAAGTTATCACCCAGGTGGGTCATCAATGTCCGTAGCACTAGTTAAGCTCAATATCTCAACACTCCCCCTCAAGCTAAACTCCACACACTGCACTCCAAGTAAGCTCCTAAACCTGTGGAGCTTCTCTGTGCCCAATGCCTTCGTGAGAAGATGTCAGCCACCTGATCCTCTGTGGTGACATATACCAGATCTATACTCCTCCCAGAATCTTCTCCCTCACAAAGTGATAATGCACCTCAATGTGCCTCATTCTAGCATGATATACTGGGTTACTGGCCAACTGTATGTTGCTCATGTTGTCATAATATATGACAACTGCCCTATCCACGGGCTCTCCCATGTCACCAAGTAGCTTTTGAAACTAAGCTACCTCACAAGCTGCCATAGCAGCACCCCTGTACTCCGCCTCTATAGTTGACAAGGTAACTGTTGGCTACTTCTTACTACTCCAACTCACAGCACTCCCAAATGAGAACATAACTATTGGTAGATCTCTTGTCTACAATACTACCAGCCCAATCAGCATTTGTGTACCCATGCAACTATATCTCTGTACCAGCCTCATAGAAAAGTCCATAATCAACTGTGGACTTTATGTACATGAGGATCCATCTAGCTGCATCCAAGTGTGGCTTCCTAGGGGCCTACATAAACTAACTCACAAGTCCAACAGCTCAAGTCAGGCCTCGTAATGGTCATGTAGATCAAACTACCCACTATGCACCTGTATGTAGTGGGGTCCTCCAAAAGCTCACTTGTATCTGCTACGAAAAGCTTTGTGCTCTACTCCAATGGCACTGAAATAGGCTTACAGCCTATCATACCATACTTGGACAACATGTCCAAGCCATACTACCTCTGCAATAGCAAAATGCCATGAGATGATCTCACCACCTCTATGCCCAAGAAATACCGCAGCTCACCCAAATCCTTCATCTCAAACTTCTACTTCAAAAGAATCCTGACATCATATATATCTGCATCACTATCACCAGTGATAATCAAGTCATCCATATAGATAAGTAATAGCATGATCTCTCTATCTGTCTCTTTCACAGATAGTGAAAAATCCGCATTGGATATCTAAAATCCAATGGTAACAAGATACTTCCCGAGCTTGTTTGACCTACTTCAAGCCATAAAAGGCTTTGCATAACCTGCACACAAAATATGGATGTGTATCACTCTCATAACCTGGTGGCTACATCATGTACACTTTACTTCTTTGATAAAAGACTGATAAAGAGAGAGCACACACACTAGAGAGCAAACCTTAATCCATTTAGTGTAACTCTAACCAAAGAGGGAAGCCATATCCACTCTCACACAATGCATAATAGAAGAAAACTACACACCACACACTAAATGTGTTGTGTTCACACACCAAATAACCCTATCTAATGTCCACACATTGTGGCCAGCTAGACGCAGCCATTTATTGTCACACACATGCTACTATCTACCATGCTAGCACATATCATGCCTAGCTTGCTGTCATCGAGCTTGTAATCTCAACAGCCCCTCTCAAGCTCATGATGTATAGCCATAGATGAAGAAGATGAGCTTGGGCTATCAACACTGCCCCTCAAGCTCATCATATCCATCTCTCGTAATCTAAGCCTGTCTCGAAAAGTACTCAAACTTGTCATTCCCAAGTGACTTAGTGAATATGTCAGCCACTTGCTCATCTGTCTTCACATAAGACAAATCAATCTGTCCATCCCACACTTTCTCCATGATGAAATGATAATGGACCTCTATGTGTTTGGTCCTCACATGATAGATAGGGTTACTAGCCAGCTGTATAGCCAGCTGTATACTACTCATGTTGTCTCACAGTGTATGACAACTCCATCATCACAATGCTAACCCAAATCACCAAGTAGCTTTTCAGCCACATCACCTCACATACAACCATAGACGTACCTCTATACTCTGCCTCTGTACTAGACAAGGCAACTGTGGGTTGATTCTTGCTACTCCAACTCACTGCAACACTCCCAATGCTAAACACATACCCACTAGTAGATCTCGTGTCATATGAACTTCTTGCCCAATCTGCATCTATGTAACCATGCACATTCAACTCTTTCCCTGACTCATAAAATAGACCATAAGGGGAAGTGGTCTTCACATATCTCACAATCCTCCTGACAACATCCAAATGAGGCTTCCTGGGACTCTACATAAATTGACTCACTAGTCCCATAGCATAACATGGTGACATCTTCCAATTCATCACCCAAACCAGCCATATTCTGCTCCAAAGGTGTCATCATAGGCTTACAACCTGTCATTCCATAATTTGCTAGCATGTCTAAGGCATACTACCTTTGCACCAGCCATATACCATGAGATGTCATGATCACCGCAATACCAAGAAAGAATCTGAGTTCACCCAAAGCCTTCATATCAAACTATGTGCTTAAAGATGTCTTCACATCCTCAATGTCTTTCCCATGATCACCTGTCTTACAATCAAGTCATCCACATAAATGACTATCATAGCCAATCCATTATGTGTCTTCTTCACATAAAGTGAAGAATCTGAGTTTCCCACATGAAAACCAATTCTCACAACATTAGGACCTCAATGGAAGGCTTCTTGGGCCCTTTTATTTGGCAGTTTAAGGAGTCAAACCTTTTCTCTTAAGAAGAAACATTTTCTAATTAGAAGCTTCAAAACGGCTACTTTATTCGAATTTGAATTTTGGGGGAAAAATGAAATTTAAAATCTAGCGGACAAAACCATATCATGTAACATATCTATGGAAAGCTCTTGATGCGTAGATCATGGATCTATAATCTCTGCTCAAATCGGAGCTTGTATGTAGAAGTTATGGAGGTCCGAAAATTGTAAAATTGCCTCCCTCCCTTTTTGGGGGAAAAAGTGCACCCTTTGACCACTCTTACACCTCTCTTACAAACCCAACATTTCAGTCCACATGGCAACCCCCCATTTGGCTATTCCTTAATCACCTTGATTAGGCTTGGGCAAATTAAAGGGCCCAAGAAGACCCCATTCACTTCCTAATGGATACTTACTTATTTTGTCACTCCAAGCTCTTGGTGCCTGCTTTAAACCATGCAATGCTTTCTTCAATCTGCATACACGTGTGGGATACTCATGGTGTACATACGCCTCTAGTTGTTCCATAAATACTTCCTCTTGTAGCTCTTGGTGCCTGATTTAAACCATATAATGCTTTCTTCAATCTGCATACACGTGTGGGATACTCATGGTGTACATACCCCTCTAAATGTTCCATAAATACTTCCTCTTGTAGCTCACCATTGAGATAGGCATTCTTCACATCCATTTAAAATAGATTCCATCCACGAGAAGCCGCCATAGATATCATAGACCTAATTGTAGCCATCTTAGCCACCACTGGGCTAAATGTTTCATCATAATCCAAACCATGTGTCTGTGCATATCCTTTTACAACTAACCTTGCTTTATGCCTCTCTATTGAACCATCTAATTTACACTTCACTTTGTAAACCCATTTACAACCAATCACATTCTTGCCATCTGGCAAATCTACCAAATCCCACATGTCATTATGCACCAAGGCATCCATCTCCTCATCCATGGCTCTATCCCATGTCTCCTTGCCAATAGCCTTTTCAAAATATGAAGGCTCTACATGCTTTACCACCCACTGATGTCATATATGCATAATGCATAGCATAACCCCTCTTGTATGTCAACCTCTGTACTGGGTATCTCACTCTCTGTGATCTCCTCATTGGTTGTGGCTCGAGCTTCATGTGCTCTAGCATGTGGTGGCACATACGCTCTGTGATCTCCTCACTGGTTGTGGCTCACTACGAGCTTCATGTGCTCTAGCATGTGGTGGCACATACCTCTCATTTCTAACACACCTGGAGTTCTTATTTTTGGAATCCCCAATTCTTCATCAAGGCTTTCTGAGCTTGATGAGTCATAACCTGTAGTACCAATGCCAATACCTTCTACTTTCTTCTTTCCTTTGTCCACAAACAGCACTACTCTCAGTGCTCACATCATGTCTCAATCTTCATGACCATGGACTCACATTATCACTGGATGACTCAAGTGGTCCACTCATACTCGTAGATTCTTGCATAGGAAGATTCACATCCTCATTTGCATCTATGTCATCAACTATGACATGCTCACTTTCTTTGTACCAAGTTCCCATCTCATCAAAGATCACATCTCTGCTAATGACAACCTATTTTGTCACTGGATTATAGCATTTGTATGCTTTTCTCTCTTGCACATACCCAATGAAAACACATTTTTTAGCCTTTGGATCCAATTTCCTTCTTCTCTTATCTAGTGCATAAACATATGCAACACATCCAAAGACTTTCAAGTGACCAATATCCGGCCTAAATCCTAGGTATCATCCTCAAAATAGGTTTACTCTCATGTATAGCTGCGGTAGGAGTCCTGTTCAACAAGTACACAGCAGTAGCACATGCTTCTGCCCAAAAATAATTTGGCATAGACTTCTAATTAAGCATAGCTCTTGCAATCTCACAAATGATCCTATTTTTCCTCTCAGCAACACCATTCTGTTGAGGTGTGTACTTGCATGTAATTTGTCTTCTTATCCCATGCTCTCTCAAGAAGGCATCAAATGCATGTGATGTGTACTCACCACCACCATCTGTCCTCAAACACTTGATCCATTGACCATACTATTTTCCCACCAATTCTTTGAAGTCAATGAAATTCCCAAGTGTTTCACTCTTCTCTTTCAAGAATTAAATCCAAGTCATCCTGCTATAATCATCAATAAATGTGACATAATACCTGCAACCATTGATAGTTGGAGTTTGTGCTAGACCCCATATGTCATTGTGAATGATCAACCTTGCTTGCTTCCCAAATCTACATGCTTCACATATATGATTACTACCATCATATTTGAACCTGGGCAAACCACCAACTATACCTTTTGCTTGCATAGATTTCAACTTTTGAATATTCACATGCCCAACTCTCTTATACCAAATATCAATGTATAGCACAACCCCTTGACTTTTTGAAAACATAGCAGACTTTAACTCTGGAATTCCTACACTCAATTTGAACAAGCTACCTTCTTTCTCCCCCTTTGCAATTAACTTGCAAACCATTTTTGAAGTTCTCAACAAAATAGCCATGTTGATTGAACCTAACTTGCATTCTTTGATCCACCATTTGACCAACCGATGCAAGACTCTTTGTAATTGTTGGCACATACAACACATCTGACATGGTTTTTACTCTGCCATCATGCATACGGAATGGCACACTACAAACATGTGTAATAGGATGTTGAGTATCATCCCCATTAGCAACATAGCCCTGATGTGTAGGCGTCATCCTGTCAAACCACTCACCATGGCATGTCCTATGGTTTGACACTCCAGAATCCATATACCAAATATCATCACTCTCCCTTTGTGATGTCATAGTACCTATTACATGTTTCATGGCAAACAAGTGCTCCTCATATTCTCCATTACTTAGACGATGCATAATTGCCATGTTCTGCACTCTTCCACCAACGGAAGTCATTATTTTTTATAAGCAGTCTCTAGCCATATGTCCCATTTTACCACAATAGTGACACTCAATGCTACTAGCATTTTGTTGCGGTGTTTACCATCTCGATACAGATCTTCCTATAGCATGAGGGTGAAAACCACGACCACCTCTAGCACCGAATGATGGCTGAAAATTATGTTGAGACTGTGGTGATCAATCTTGCCAACCATGGCCACCTGCACGTCCTCTAAGGCTGAATCTCCCTTGCCTCTAGCACCACAATGAGTGAAAAATGCTTGATCCCTTGAATTTTCATTGTGCTAGATGAAGCACCTATTCCAAGTTTCATCTCATCCATAATAAGCAATGAAATCAGCTCATCAAAATCTGGCGGGTCTCCACCTCTAACCCTGATAGAGGTTTCAAATGCCTTGTACTCTTTACCTAAGCCATTCAATGTAATGGCTACCAAGTCATCATCATCCATAGGAGCACCAATAGATGCTAGTGCATTAGCACATTCTTTGATCTCTTGCACATAATCATTTACACTTCTATTGCTTTGAGTCACACCATGAATCTTCTACTTCAATTGCATCTTCTTTGGTGCTGTAGTCGTATTATACAACTTTACCAAAGTATCCCATGCATCCTTACGATTTTGTGTGTCTTGTATATGGCATAACATGGTGTTTGTAACACATATTGAGAAGTAATGCAACACTTTGAAGGCTCTCTCTATCCAATTTTGATGTGTTGTAAGCTGGGCAAGTGTTACATTCATTTGGGGAACCCTTGGCTCTGCCTCATCGCCTACCACCAAGTTCCATAGGCCTTTGCCTTAGAGAAAATTTGTCATATGACACTTCCAAATGCGAAAGTTGTGCCTGTCAAGCTTCTCACCAACAATTTTATCAGGACTGTCACTCATTTTGTTTACCATGATGTTCATTGAGGATTTCCAATAATCAACTCAGACATTCACATACACACATAAACCTTGGTACCAATGCTATCCAAAAACTGCAAATACTGAAAACAATCTAGCGCTACTCACAAATTCTAAAAAATGTGTCCAAAACAATCCTCCACTTTGCAGAAACCTTTAATTTGCTCGTATTATGCATACAAGATCACCCACATAGCATTTGAGCTCAACTATGTACAAACAATCCACTTTGCCTCATTGTGATGGGTTTTTTGAGCCTTCCAATCTTCTAAAACACTAGGAAATGATCAAATCAAGTGTGGATGATATACATTAACATCCATACATCCTCCATGTAGCATATAAACATCATCCGACCTCAAAAAGTGCCAAATACATGCAAAAAATAGCTCTCTGTTTTGGTCGAAAACCTGTAAACTATTAAATATCGGCACTAATCCACTTCCAATTCACTTGATATGCATCTGAATCTTAGGCCTAGGCATTCATTGGCTTTGTATCAATGTGCTCTAACTCCATATGTGAGGAATTAGTCCAATTTTGAAAGAGGAGAGAGTAATTGCTAATTTAGTGAAGCTTTGTTCATCACTAATCTCAGTTAACAGCTTTGCTAAACCTATTTAATCCAGCTTGTTTTGCATCATTGCACCCAAATTAGTGCTTGTGGGTTCTATCAAAATATACATACATATTTAGGATCCAATTGCTAAGCTCATTATGCAGGATGTGCATCCATTTGGGCTTGCTTCGATTTTTCTCCTCCACAGTGGATTTTGCGCTGATTTTTGGCCCCTTTGTTGATGGTTTAATTAGTCCACAATGGCATGGTTAAGTGTGGCAAGCATGTGGGATGAGATATGTGACCTTGCGCTATACCCTAATCACACAAATGTGCATAGGTTGACCCTCCAATGGCTCCGATTTCTTGCATACATCCTCTATTCTTGTGTAGCTCAAAAACCAAAATTTGACCTCTTTAATATCACATAGATTTGCTCCAAAATCAAGCAAGGGATTGCATATGCATTTCTATTCCATTCATCAATGCTAGATACATGTTCCCTTCAACTAATACATGCATTTACCTCTTCCAATCAAGCTCGCAAGCTTTCCATTAAAGCTTGCAAAAAACTAGAATTTTCACTTGCTTTGGGCAACTCAAATCCTGCTTTGCTTGTGTCAAATCACTTGCAATCCACTCAAGGGTGTTTTGCTTTTTGCTTACCCGTGTGGTGGTCCTTAGCTTTCAGATCTATTGAGTAGGGGTGTGCTCCCAACTTCTCTTTTCTCCAATCTCCAAGCTCCAATGGATAGCTCCAAAACAGATTTTTTTCCTCTTCTTTACTCACTCACAAAACCCTAATGGAGAGCACCGGCTATGATACCATGATAAAAGACTAATAAAGAGAGAGCACACACACTAGAGAGCAAACCCTAATCCATTAGTGTAACTCTAACCAAAGAGGGAAGCCATATCCACTCTCACACAATGCATAATAGAAGAGAACTACACACCACACACTAAATGTGTTGTGTTCACACACCAAATAACCCTGTCTAATGTTCACACATTGTGGCCAGCTCGATGCGACCATTTATTGTCACACATGCTGCTATCTACCATGCCAGCACATATCGTGCCTAGCTCTAGTAGCTGTCATCGAGCTTGTAATCTCAACACACCCTCTCAATCTCATGATGTACAACCATAGATGAAGAAGACGAGCTTGGGCTATCAACATTCTTCTTGTAAATCACCATGCAAGCAAGCATTCTTTACATCCATTTGATGTAAGGACCAACCCTTCGCTGCAGCCATAGCAATGATAGCTCTCATGGTTGCCACTCTTGCAACCGGGCTGAATGTCTCCTCATAGTCTATGCCATAAGTTTGCGCATAGCCCTTGGCAACTAATCTTGTCTTGTACCTACTCACTGAACCATCAGCATTATGCTTGACTTTATACACCCACTTACATCCACCAATTGCCTTATTTTACTTAGGCAAAGGCACTAACTCCCATGTTGCATTTGCATCTAATGCTGCCATCTCTTCATCCATGACATCTTCCCATTTCTTATTTCCAATTGCCTGCTCAAAGTAAGTGGGCTCAACCTCTTGTATTGCTTTTACCATGTAAGCATAATGATGGGCTATATATCCATCATATCTCAACCTGTCAACAAGGTATCTAACCCTCGTAGGCCTGCGTAAACTTGGATCGCTGCTAGATGTCCTTAAAACAGCCCTGGTTCTCCTTACACCAAGGGTAACCATAGACAGAATGCCAGGCTCCTCATTAAGACTCTGCTCAGAGCCATTAGAGTCTGTAAGATTCCTCCCCAGCCTCTCAGGATATCCAGTATCTTCCCCTATAGTCAAATCCCTCTTCAGAAATATAAAAGATCTTGTTTCTATCAGTTTTGGCCTAGAGAGAGAAAATCTTCTAGAAAGTGGTAATTAAGTTTTTAAATATTTTTAGATGGAAAAATATATCTTCTTATTAAAATAAGTTCCCCTGAAATAGAAGTTCAAAAGATTTCCAGAAGGTGCATTAGAAATTAAGTATAATATGTTCAAGAGGCATTATCCTGAGGGGGAAGATTTTTTCAAAATTTTAAATTAAGGTTCCTATAAACCAATAAGATTCATCCAAATGTAGGGAGGAGATAAATGAAGAAATAAAAGGAAAATCCCCCAAAAATGAGTAAATACTCACATAAGATGAAGAGTTGACTAAGGACAAGGTTAATAGTTAAAAAAGAGAGATATTTAGAAGTATAATGATGCATTTTTGACACCTCAATATGGGGGAATTCAGGAGGTGCCTATTTCACATGCTTGAATGAGTTTTAAACTCCCAAATAATGAGATATTTTTATCTCTCCTCTCTCCTGTTTCAACTAGATCCAAAAAGTGAGCAAAACTGACCTAAAAATGGTCAAAAATTGACCAAACTGATCCGGAAAATTCTAAAATCAGTTTGCTTGGTTAGAAGCTCACTTTTTCCTATAAATAGAAGCCTTCCCCTTTGTTAAAACTCAATAGTGTTTTTGCACTGTTACCCTGCCTCTCCCAAGTGCCAAAAACAATGAATTTTACTCATAATTCATTAGTTTTTGACCTCCCTCTTCTAAAAGATTGGTGGCCACTCTTGTTTTCAAACAAGAGTAGAACCCTCAAACCATCAAGCCAAAGGAAAGCTCTCAAATTATCTATGTAAGTTGGAGACTCTTCTCTTTTCTATTTCCTTTATGGTTTTTTATGATTTTTGTCTTCTCTAAAATCAAATGATGTTATGCCTCATTGAAAAAAGGCATTCCCCTCTCTTCTTTAGTAAATCCAACCACTCTTTATCCTAGATGATTGATTATTATATAAAATCAAGTTTTTCATAATGTTTCTCTTAAATAAGTAGAAAATGTTTACACTAGAATGATTTAAATACTCTTGGTGAATTTCTAATTAATTTTAGTAAGTTAAAAATTAAAAAATGGTCAGCCATACAAAGGAGGTTATGGCAAAAGTTTTTAAAAATTTATGAAATAAATTTCATCTTTTATTAATCAAAAAGAGTAATCCCCATCATTAGAGTATTCTAAAAGTGTCATTTTCATTCATACATAGAAAGATGCATATTGATTAAATTTTATAAAAGAATGATTTTCAATAGAATTAAATTCTATGAAAGATCTTATTGATAAATTTTTTTAATGAAAGTGTTACTTTCTTCATTATGGATTTTTATGCATACAATAATGCATAAAAGTATAATTATTATTACAAAAAGAGTTACTTTCATCATATTGATTTTTATGCATAAAAGTATGCATAAAAGAATATTTTTTATTATAAAAGTGTTACTTTTATAATTATTGATTTCTATGCATAAAAGAATATTTTTTATTATAAAAGTATTACTTTTATCATAAATTATTTTTATGTATAAATGGATGCATAAAAGAAATTCTTTTATATTAAAAGAGTGATTTTCATCATAAATGATTTGTATGTATAAACATATGCATAAAAGATAAATGTTTTTATTTTTAATTCAAAAGAGTTATTGTTATCAATATTGATTTTATGCATAGAAAGATGCATAAAAGATTTATTTTTATTTCGAAAGTATTATTTTCATTGAAATTAAATTTATGCATAGTTAGATGCATAAAAGATTTATTTTTATTTTAAAAGTGTTATTCTCATTAAAATGGAATTTATGCATAGTAAAATGCATAAAAGGTTTATTTTTAATTTGAAAGTGTTATTTTCCTTAAAATTGAACTTATGCCTAAATACATGTATAAAAGGATTTTTATAAAAGTGTTATTCCTACTAAAGTTATTTTTATGTCTAATTAGATGCGTAAAGAATCTTTATATCAAAAATTTAGAATTCTCCTACATTCTATAAATAGATGTGATAAGATGTGATAGGAATCAGATAGATGTAAATGGATGTGGATGTATGGATGTGGTTATATGGATGTGAATGTATGAATGAGGATGTGAAAATGAATGTATGAATGTGAATGTGGATATGGATGTATGAATGTGGAATGTGGATATGGATATATGAATGTGGAATGTGGATATGGATGTATGGGATGTGAATGTGAATGTGGAAATGGATGTATGCATGTGGATGTGGATGTGGAAATGGATGTATGGATGTGGGTGTGGATATGGATGTATGAATGTGGATGTGGATGTATGGATGTGTATGTATGAATGCGAATGTGGAATTGGATGTATGATGTGGATGTACGAATGTGGATGTGTATGTAGAATAATGAATGCAAATGTGTATGTGAAATGATGTGCCGTCGATATGAGTGAATGGATGAGATTTGATGACATGTGAATGTGGATGTGTATGTAGAATAATGAATGTGAATGTGTATGTGAAGTGATGTGTCGTCGATATGAGTGAATGGATGAGATGTGATGACATGTGAATATATGATATGTGATGTGAATGAATCTGTGGTGATGAGATGGAAAATGATGTGATTAGATGAGAATGAGTACACATATGAATGGAATGTGGAATAAGTAGTGTGAACTGATGAGGGATAATGTGAAAAGACGAGAGTTCAATATAGAAACTGTATTTGTGACCTGTTTGTAAATGACTGTTTTATGTCAAGAAAGCATTTTAACCGTCTTGTGAGATTAAGGTCGTGGAGACCTTCAAAGCGAATTGACTAATGAGAGGATCAACCAAAAAGCCAAAAATGTCAAAAATTTATGAAGTAGCAGTATAAGATCAGAATTGTGTGATGAAATTCATACAAATTGTTAATTGAACTGAAATTCATAAATTAGTAATTGGGTCTTCAGATGGAAGTACCACAATTTTATGAAATCACTGACTTGCTTGAGGCCTAGACATGATGGTCTTTACCTTATAATTCCAAGGACCATGACTACCATATATACCGAGGGTATAACTGCAGCTCTTTACTGACAGTATATATGAGTAAATCTAAGACTTGAAATTATAAGCATTAATGCTATCCAGATGATGAATTCAAATGTGGTTGATATGATTTTTAAATTTTGGTTGTGAACTGATGAATTGATTTGGATTTTGATTGAAAAATGATGATTCCTGAAATTTGGTTGAAATGTAATAAGCCAAGCAAAACCACAATGAGGATGAATGGGACGAGTCCCTATGATAATGTTCGTAGCTAGAATGGCGTTAATGACTTCAACAAATCACTATGAGATTAGTGGATTGTGCTGCTAAATCACTACTGTTAACTTTTGATCAGTGGATCAAGTTATAAATTAAAAATCTGAAAAATTAAAATCCCCATGGAGGATTGTTTAGATAGAAAAATTCGGTCTGATAGACCATTCTTGTGTTAAAGATATGAATGAGATAATTTTAAATGAATTGTTAACTAATAATACGTTCTATATAAGTATCTTTATCCCTTGACTCTGTGGGGAGGCAAGAACCCCGAAATCAGTTGAATCAAAAATCGGATTGAATCTTAAATAAAGAGACTTAACAAAAATTTTCGTATTGATAGGAACATGGATCGAGGTCGTCGTGGTAGAACTGTTAACCCCCAACTCGATGAGGAAGATCTCGACCTGGATGTTCGTAAAACTCTTCATAGTTCGCAGCCTGGACCTTTCAAGGGTAAAGGGAAAAACTTGGGCGAGGCTGTGGAGAAGTGGATCGAATCAATGGAAGAATACTTCGATGTCACTGGGTACAATGAGAAGAGCAAAATGGCTCTTGCAAGGCTGAAGATAGTGGAGACAGCTAGAGTGGCGTGGAGAAACCACTGCGAGACAAACCGTCTCGACCGAAATACCCAAACCTGGACCGATCTCAAGGCTTACCTCAGAAAGAGGTTTTGTCCCCAAGGCTTTCTTGAAATTAAGATGAATGAGTTCTTGGAACTAAAGTAGGAAAACCGGACAATTGAAGAGTACCGTCAGGCTTTTGCCCTTCTCCTTAAATATTCCCCAATTGGATGAAGACCAGAATGGCAAAGGATTTTGCCAAAGCCTTTGATGTCAAAGTCCCGCCAAAGCCAGCACCATCACCTTTCAAAAGGTTTTTATTCCCAGAAGGTGATTCTAGCCTTCCTCCGCCTAAGAGATATCAGGGTCAAACCCAAGATATGGGAAGTTCCAGAATGGAAGAAATGTCCTTTTCCCGAAACTCAATTCCCTGGATTTCAACTTCAAAAGTTCCACCCTTGAACAAGAGAGTGAAATGCTATAACTGTCAAGGATTTGGACATCGCAGCATGGATTGCCCAACTCCTTTTGGATCACGGTTTTCAGTGCAGGGAAATCAGGGATCAAGATTCCAGACTCCATCCCCTTCCTTCGAGAGTAATCACGGTTCTATCCACCAAAATCAAGGAAATCCCAGAGGTAGACCCTCTATCCAACCTGCAGCTTCAATCCAAAGTAATGCAAGACCTCCACCTCAGAATAGGGGAAGCCAAAGAGAGTTGTTCCCAAATCGACGCAAGGCAGCAACGCTGAAAGTGATTGAAGAAGAAAAAAAAGATGAAAGAGATCATACTCCACCTGCGAGATGAGGACATCTCGCATTTTTTAAGTGGGGTAGAATGTTAGATTCCTCCCCAGCCTCTCAGGATGTCCAGTATCTTCCCCTGTAGTCAAATCCCTCTTCAAAAATATAAAAGACCTTGTTTCTATCAGTTTTGGCCTAGAGAGAGAAAATCTTCTAGAAAGTGGTAATTCAGTTTTTAAATATTTTTGGATGGAAAAATATCTCTTCTTATTAAAATAAGTTCCCCTGAAACAGAAGTTCAAAAAGATTTCCAGAAGGTGCATTAGAAATTAAGTATAATCTGTTCAAGAGGCATTATCCTGAGGGTCAAGATTTTTTCAAAATTTTAAATTAAGGTTCCTATGGACCAATAAGATTCATCCAAATGTAGGGAGAAGATAAATGAAGAAATAAAAGGAAAATCCCCAAAAATGAGTAAATACTCACATAAGATGAAGAGTTGACTAAGGACAAGGTTAATAGTTAAAAAAGAGAGATATTTAGAAGTAATGATGCATTTTTGACACCTCAACATGCTTGAATGAGTTTTAAACTCCCAAATAATGAGATATTTTTATCTCTCCTCTCTCCTGTTTCAACTAGATCCAAAAAGTGAGCAAAACTGACCTAAAAATGATCAAAAATTGACCAAACTGATCCGGAAAATTCTAGAATCATTTTGCTTGGTTAGAAGCTCACTTTTTCCTATAAATAGAAGCCTTCCCCTTTGTTGAAACTCAATAGTGTTTTTGCACTGTTACCCTACCTCTCCCAAGTGCCAAAAACAATGAATTTTACTCATAATTCATTAGTTTTTGACCTTCTCTCTTCTAAAAGATTGGTGGCCACTCTTGTTTTCAAACAAGAGTAGAACCCTCAAACCATCAAGCCAAAGGAAAGCTCTCAATTTATCTATGTACGTTGGACACTCCTCTTTTCTATTTCTTTATGGTTTTTTATGATTTTTGTCTTCTCTAAAATCAAATGATGTTATGCCTCATTGAAAAAAGGCATTCCCCTCTCTTCTTTAGTAAATCCAACCATTCTTTATCCTAGATGATTGATTATTGTATAAAATCAAGTTTTTCATAATGTTTCTCTTAAATAAGTAGAAAATGTTTACACTAGAATGATTTAAATACTCTTGGTGAATTTCTAATTAATTTTAGTAAGTTAAAAATTGAAAAATGGTCAGCCATACAAAGGAGGTTATGGCAAAATTTTTTAAAAATTTATGAAATAAATTTTATCTTTTATTAATCAAAAAGAGTAATCCCCATCATTAGAGTATTCTAAAAGTGTCATTTTCATTCATGCATAGAAAGATGCATATTGATTAATTTTTATAAAAGAATGATTTTCAAAAGAATTAAATTCTATGAAAGATACTTATTGATAAATTTTCTTAATGAAAGTGTTGCTTTCTTCATTATGGATTTTTATGCATACAATAATGCATAAAAGTATAATTATTATTACAAAAAGAGTTACTTTCATCATATTGATTTTTATGCATAAACGTATGCATAAAAGAATATTTTTTATTATAAAAGTGTTACTTTTATCATTATTGATTTCTATGCATAAAAGTATGCAGAAAAGAATATGTTTTATTATATTAGTGTTACTTTTTTCATAAATGATTTTTATGCATAAATGGATGCATAAAAGAAATTCTTTTATATTAAAAGAGTGATTTTCATCATAAATGATTTGTATGCATAAACATATGCATAAAAGATATATTTTTTATATTAAAAGTGTGATTTTCTTCATAAATGATTTGTATGCATAAAACATATGCACAAAAGATATATTTTTTATATTAAAAGTGTGATTTTTATCATAAATAATTTTTATGCATAAATGGATGTATAAAAGAAATTCTTTTATATTAAAAGAGTGATTTTCATCATAAATGATTTGTATGCATAAACATATGCATAAAGGATTTTTTTTATATTAAAAGTGTGATTTTCATCATAAATGGATTTTATGCATAAATTCGATGCATAATAAGAGAAATTCTTTTATTCTAAAAGTGTAGTTCCTACTAAATTGGATTTATGCATGGATTGATGCATAAAGAAATCTATTTTTTATTTCAAAAGAGTTATTTTCATCAATTTTGATTTTATGCATAAATAGATGCATAAAGATTTTTATTTTTACTTCAAAAGAGTTATTTTCATCAATTTTGATTTTATGCATAAATAGATACATAAAGAATTTTATTTTTATTTCAAAAGAGTTATTTTCATCAATTTTTATTTTATGCATAAATAGATGCATAAAGAATTTAATTTTTAATTCAAAAGACTTATTTTCATCAATTTTGATTTTATGCATAGAAAGATGCATAAAGAATTTTATTTTTAATTCAAAAGAGTTATTTTCATCAATTTTGATTTTTGCATACAAAGATGCATAAAGAATTTTATTTTTAATTCAAAAGAGTTATTTTCATCAATTTTGATTTTTTGCATAGAAAGATGCATAAAGAATTTTATTTTTAATTCAAAAGAGTTATTCTTATCAATATTGATTTTATGCATAGAAAGATGCATAAAAGATTTATTTTTATTTCGAAAGTATTATTTTCATTGAAATTAAATTTATGCATAGTTAGATGCATAAAAGATTTATTTTTATTTTAAAATTGTTATTCTCCTTAAAATGGAATTTATGCATAGTAAAATGCATAAAAGGTTTATTTTTAATTTCAAAGTGTTATTTTTCTTAAAATTGAACTTATGCCTAAATAGATGTATAAAAGGATTTTTATAAAAGTGTTATTCCTACTAAAGTTGTCTTTATGCCTAATTAGATGCGTAAAGAATCTTTATATCAAGAAATTAGAATTCTCCTACATTCTATAAATAGATGTGATAAGATATGATAGGAATCAGATAGATGTAAATGGATGTGGATGTATGGATGTGGTTGTATGGATGTATGTATGTGGATATGGATGTATGAATGAGGATGTGAAAATGAATGTATGAATGTGAATGTGGATGTGGATGTATGAATGTGGAATGTGGATATGGATATATGAATGTGGAATGTGGATATGGATGTATGGGATGTGAATGTGAATGTGGATGTATGGATGTGGGCATGGATGTGGATGTATAGATGTAGATATGGAATGTGGATATGGATGTATGAATGTGGATGTGGAAATGGATGTATGCATGTGGATGTGGATGTGGAAATGGATGTGGGTGTGGGTGTGGGTGTGGATATGGATGTATGAATGTGGCTGTGCATGTATGGACGTGATAATAGATGTGTATGTATGAATGCACATGTGGAATTGGATGTATGATGTGGATGTACGAATATGGATGTGTATGTAGAATAATGAATGCGAATGTGTATGTGAAATGATGTGTCGTCGATATGAGTGAATGGATGAGATTTGATGACATGTGAATGTGGATGTGTATGTAGAATAACGAATGCGAATGTGTATGTGAAATGATGTGTCGTCGATATGAGTGAATGGATGAGATGTGATGACATGTGAATATATGATATGTGATGTGAATGAATCTGTGGTGATGAGATGGAAAATGATGTGATTGGATGAGAATGAGTACACATATGAATGGAATGTGGAATAAGTAGTGTGGACTGATGAGGGATAATGTGGAAAGACGAGAGTTCAATATAGAAACTGTATTTGTGACCTGTTTGTAAATGACTGTTTTATGTCAAGAATGCTGGGGAAGCATTTTGACCGTCTTGTGATTAAGGTTGTGGAGACCTAACTGATAAAGTTGCAACAACTGCTGAACGGAGAGTCAATGGAGAACATCGCGTAGCAAGGTCGGCTGAGGCCTTGACCAGCCTCAGTTCGATTTAAATGGTGAGCTTCCGCCGGTACGGTGGATGAGGGACCAAGGAAGCGGCCTATGAGTGAAGCACTAGGTGACCTGCGAAGGATCCTAGAGGGTGCTGACCATACGGTGCTCGGGCTCTGGGTCGCCGAAGATACCCACACGTGTGTCGTGGAAGATATTGGAACAAGGAGTAAGAGTTGCTTTCCAAAACCGGGCATGGATCTGGTTAATTGGCCTTGCTGGTCCTCAACGGATGAGTCCATGGCTCTTTTATATGGATCTGTTGGTTGATCTTGCTGATCTTCAATGGAGATTCCATCTTGATTTTTATAAGTGATTATATTGCCGGGTACTATGAGCTAGAAACTATTGAAAAGGCCCCTGAGTGAACAAGTGGTGAGCGTTCTGGTTGCCAATGATGCCATAAGTACACCGATGAAGGAATGAATGGAAATAGGGATTCAACCAGAGATTTTGAGGATAGTGATCAGTGACACAATGGTTTCATTAAAGGATTGTTTTAAAGATAGCTGATGCTGAGAAAAAGGCAATTTCATATTGGGTGTGTAAGTGGTGTGACTAGTTTTATGTTTGCATGAATATCGGGTTAGGGGGCCTAGGAACTCTTTTCCCTGGTACCCAGGACAAAACCTAACCATATTCCTAATTGGATCCCATCACTACAGCTGTTCGGCGGTTGGCTAACCCATGGGACTGTAGGCTAGACTAATGGATCCGTAATTCGAGACTCAATTTCTGTTTAATTCGATAGATGAAGTAAATCCCGGATAAAAATTGTTCTATGGAAAATGAATCAACAGCTGTGCCTCTCGATGAGGAAAAAAGCGTTGGTCTCTATGATCCAAGTGCAATCGATCCCTTGATCTGACTATGGAACTTAGGAGTTCGGTCAGATCAGTTCAGTTAGTTAAGGCTTTTGACTACGTTAGGAAAAAGTTATCCTGGTGAAATCGCCCGTGTTTTCCCGGCAAAGGAAGTTTTTTTCGGGTTCGGTTTTAGAAAAACCGATGGATTAGTCTCTTGTCCGGATATCCGTTTGGGCGAGGCCCCGAGTGTGGGACCCTGCCCCGCGCAAGAAGTGCTACTTCCGCTGCTGCTAGCACCCCAGAATTTGTTGCGCAGTGGGGTCAGGGATCTTACAGTTGGTATCAGAGAATTGACTAATGAGGATCAACCAAAAAGCCAAAAATGTCAAAAATTTATGAAGTAGCAGTATAAGATCAGAATTGTGTGATAAAATTCATACAAATTGTTAATTGAACTAAAATTCAAAACCACAATGAGGATGAATGGGACGAGTCCTTGTGATAATGTTCGTAGCTAGAATGATGTTAATGACTTCAGCAAATCACTATGAGATTAGTGGATTGTGCTGCCAGATCACTACTGTCAACTTTTGATCAGTGGATCAAGTTATAAATTAAAAATCTGAAAAATTGAAATCCCCATGGAGGATTGTTTAGATAGAAAAATTCAGTCTGATGGACCATTATTGTGTTAAAGATATGAATGAGATATTCTGAATGAATTCTGAATGAATTGTTAACTGATAATGCATTCTATATGAGTATCTTTGTCCCTTGATTCTGTGGGGAGCCTACCTATTTAGAGAACCCCATAATCAGTTAAATAAAAAATTGGATTGAATCATAAATAAAGAGACTTAACAAGAATTTTCGTATTGAGAGGAACATGGATCGAGGTTGTCGTGGTAGAAATGTTAACCCCCAACTCGATGAAGAAGAGCTCGACTTGGATGTTCGTAAAACTCTTCATAGTTCACAGCCTGGTCCCTTCAAGGGTGAAGGGGAACAGTTAGGTGAAGTTGTAGAAAAGTGGATTGAGGCCATGGAGGAATATTTTGATGTAACTGGCTACAATGAGAGAAGCAAGATGGCTCTCGCCAAGTTAAAGATTGTGGAAACGGCCAAGGTTGCGTGGAGGAACCACTGCAAGACAAACCATCTCGACCGAAATACCCAAACCTAGACCTATCTCAAGGCTTACCTCAGAAAGAGGTTTTGTCCCCCAAGCTTTCTTGAAATTAAGATGAATGAGTTCTTGGAACTAAAGTAGGAAAACCGGATAATTGAAGAGTACCATTAGGCTTTTGCCCTTCTCCTTAAATATTCCCCTCAATTGGATGAAGAGCAGCTGAAGGCCAGGTTCATTCGGGGAATGAACGAGCCATTGGATACTTTAGTCAAGAATGCAAAACCTATCTCAATGGCCGAAGCAGTAAGAATGGCAAAGGATTTCGCCAAAGCCCTTTATGTCAAAGTCCCGCCAAAGCTAGCACCATCACCTTTCAAAAGGTTTTTATTCCCAGAAGGTGATTCCAACCTTCCTCCACCTAAGAGATATCAGGGTCAAACCCAAGATATGGGAAGTTCGAGAATGGAAGAAATGTCCTTTTCCCGAAACTCAATTCCCTAGATTTCAACTTCAGAAGTTCCACCCTTGAACAAGAGAGTGAAATGCTATAACTATTAACAAGGATTTGAACATCGCAGCATGGATTGCCCAACTCCTTTTGGATCAAGGTTTTCAGTGCAGGAAAATCAGGGATCAAGATTCCAGACTCCAGCCCCTTCCTTCAAGAGTAATCACGGTTCTATTCGCCAAAATCAAGGAAATCCCATAGGTAGAGCCTCTATCCAACCTGCAGTTTCAATCAAAAGTAATGCAAGACCTCCACCTCAGAATAGGGGAAGTCAAAGAGAGTTGTTCCCAAATCGGCCGTCCAATTCCAAGGCAGCAACGCTGGAAGTGATTGAAGAAGAAGAAGATGATGAAAGAGATCATACTCCACCTGCGAGATGAGGACATCTCGCGTTTTTTAAGTGGGGTAGAATGTAAGATTCCTCCCTAGCCTCTCAGGATGTCCAGTATCTTCCCCTGTAGTCAAATCCCTCTTCAAAAATATAAAAGATCTTGTTTCTATCAATTTTGACCTAGAGAGAGAAAATCTTCTACAAAGTGGTAATTCAATTTTTAAATATATTTGGATGGAAAAATATCTCTTCTTATTCAAATAAGTTCCCCTGAAGAAGAAGAAGTTCAAAAAGATTTCCAGAAGGTGCATTAGAAATTAAGTATAATTTGTTCAAGAGGCATTATCCTGAGGGTCAAGATTTTTTCAAAATTTTAATTTAAGGTTCCTATGGACCAATAAGATTCATCGAAATGTAGGGAGGATATAAATGAAGAAATAAAAGGAAAATCCCCCAAAAATGAGTAAATACTCACATAAGATAAAGAGTTGACTAAGGACAAGGTTAATAGTTAAAAAAGAGAGATATTTAGAAGTAATGATGCATTTTTGACACCTCAATATGGGAAAATTCCCCTCATGAAGGAGGAACCTATTTCACATGCTTGAATGAGTTTTAAACTCCCAAATAATGAGATATTTTTATCTCTCCTCTCTCCTGTTTCAACTAGATCCAAGTGAGCAAAACTGACCTAAAAATGGTCAAAAATTGACCAAACTGATCCAAAAAATTCTAGAATCAGTTTGCTTGGTTAGAAACTCAATTTTTCCTATAAATAGAAGCCTTCCCCTTTGTTGAAACTCAATAGTGTTTTTGCATTGTTACCCTGCCTCTCCCAAGTGCCAAAAACAATGAATTTTACTCATAATTCATTAGTTTTTGACCTTCCCTCTTCTAAAAGATTGGTGGCCACTCTTGTTTTCAAACAAGAGTAGAACCCTCAAACCATCAAGCCAAAGGAAAGCTCTCAAATTATCTATGTAAGTTGGAGACTCTTCTCTTTTCTATTTCTTTTATGGTTTTTTATGATTTTTATCTTCTCTAAAATCATATGATGTTATGCCTCATTGAAAAAAGGCATTCCCCTCTCTTCTTTAGTAAATCCAACCATTCTTTATCCTAAATGATTGATTATTGTATAAAATCAAGTTTTTCATAATGTTTCTCTTAAATAAGTAGAAAATGTTTACACTAGAATGATTTAAATACTCTTGGTGAATTTCTAATTAATTTTAGTAAGTTAAAAATTAAAAAATGGTCAGCCATACAAAGGAGGTTATGGCAAAATTTTTTCAAAATTTATGAAATAAATTTCATCTTTTATTAATCAAAAAGAGTAATCCCCATCATTAGAGTATTCTAAAAGTGTCATTTTCATTCATACATAGAAAGATGCATATTGATTAATTTTTATAAAAGAATGATTTTCAATAGAATTAAATTCTATGAAAGATACTTATTGATAATTTTTTTTAATGAAAGTGTTACTTTCTTCATTATGGATTTTTATGCATAAAAGTATAATTATTATTACAAAAAGAGTTACTTTCATCATATTGATTTTTATGCATAAAAGTATGCATAAGAGAATATTTTTTATTATAAAAGTGTTACTTTTATCATTATTGATTTCTATGCATAAAAGAATATTTTTTTATTATAAAAGTGTTACTTTTATCATAAATGATTTTTATGCATAAACATATGCATAACAGATATTTTTCTTTTTTATATTAAAAGTGTGATTTTCATCATAAATGATTTATATGCATAAACATATGCATAAAAGATATATTTTTTATATTAAAAGTGTGATTTTCATCATAAATGATTTGTATGTATAAACATATGCATAAAAAATATATTTTTTATATTAAAAGTGTGATTTTCATCATAAATGATTTGTATGCATAAAAGATATATTTTTTATATCAAAAGTGTGATTCATCATAAATGATTTTTTTGCATAAATGGATGCATAGAAGAAATTCTTTTATATTAAAAGAGTGATTTTCATCATAAATGATTTGTATGCATAAACATATGCATAAAAGATATATTTTTTATATTAAAAAAGTATGATTTTCTTCATAAATGATTTGTATGCATAAAAGATATGCATAAAAGATATATTTTTTATATTAAAAGTGTGATTTTTATCATAAATGATTTTTATGCATAAATGGATGCATAAAAGAAATTCTTTATATTAAAAGAGTGATTTTCATCATAAATGATTTGTATGCATAAACATATGCATAACGGATATTTTTTTATATTAAAAGTGTGATTTTCATCATAAATAGATTTTATGCATAAATTAGATGCATAAGAGAAATTCTTTTATTCTAAAAGTGTAGTTCCTACTAAATTAGATTTATGCATGGATTGATGCATAAAGAAATATATTTTTTATTTCAAAGAGTTAATTTCATCAGTTTTGATTTTATGCATAAATAGATGCATAAAGAATTTTATTTTTATTTCAAAAGAGTTATTTTTATCAATTTTGATTTTATGCATAAATAGATGCATAAAGAGTTTTATTTTTAATTCAAAAGAGTTATTTTCATCAATTTTGATTTTATGCATAGAAAGATGCATAAAGAATTTTATTTTTAATTCAAAAGAGTTATTTTCATCAATTTTGATTTTTGCATAGAAAGATGCATAAAGAATTTTATTTTTAATTCAAAAGAGTTATTTTCATCAATTTTGATTTTTTGCATAGAAAGATGAATAAAGAATTTTATTTTTAATTCAAAAGAGTTATTCTTATCAATATTGATTTTATGCATAGAAAGATGCATAAAAGATTTATTTTTATTTCAAAAGTATTATTTTCATTGAAATTAAATTTATGCATAGTTAGATGCATAAAAGATTTATTTTTATTTTAAAAGTGTTATTCTCATTAAAATAGAATTTATGCATAGTAAAATGCATAAAAGGTTTATTTTTAATTCGAAAGTGTTATTTTTCTTAAAATTGAACTTATGCCTAAATAGATGTATAAAAGGATTTTTATAAAAGTGTTATTCCTACTAAAGTTATCTTTATGCCTAATTAGATGCGTAAAGAATCTTTATATCAAAAAATTAGAATTCTCCTACATTCTATAAATAGATGTGATAAGATGTGATAGGAATCATATAGATGTAAATGGATGTGGATGTATGGATGTGGTTGTATGGATGTATGTATGTGGATGTGGATGTATGAATGAGGATGTGAAAATAAATGTATAAATGTGAATGTGGATGTGGATGTATGAATGTGGAATGTGGATATGGATATATGAATGTGGAATGTGGATATGGATATATGAATGTGGAATGTGGATATGGATGTATGGGATGTGAATGTGAATGTGAATGTGGATGTATGGATGTGGGCATGGATGTGGATGTATAGATGTAGATATGGAATGTGGATGTGGATGTATGAATGTGGATGTGAAAATGGATGTATGGATGTGGAAATGGATGTATGCATGTGGATGTGGATGTGGAAATGGATGTATGGATGTGGGTGTGGATATGGATGTATGAATGTGGATGTGGATGTATGGATGTGGATATGGATGTGTATGTATGAATGCGGATGTGGAATTGGATGTATGATGTGGATGTACGAATGTGGATGTGTATGTAGAATAATGAATGCGAATGTGTATGTGAAATGATGTGTCATCGATATGAGTGAATGGATGAGATTTGATGACATGTGAATGTGGATGTGTATGTAGAATAATGAATGCGAATGTGTATGTGAAATGATGTGTCGTCGATATGAGTGAATGGATGAGATGTGATGACATGTGAATATATGATATGTGATGTGAATGAATCTGTGGTGATGAGATGGAAAATGATGTGATTGGATGAGAATGTGTACACATATGAATGGAATGTGGAATAAGTAGTGTGGACTAATGAGGGATAATGTGGAAAGACGAGAGTTCAATATAGAAACTGTATTTGTGACCTATTTGTAAATGACTGTTTTATGTCAAGAATGCTGGGGAAGCATTTTGACCGTCTTGTGATTAAGGTCGTGGAGACCTAACTGATAAAGTTGCAACTGCTGAACAGAGAGTCAATCGAGGACGTCTCGCGTAGCAAGGTCGGCCGAGGTCTTGACGAGCCTCGGTTCGATTTAAATGGTGAGCCTCCGGTAGTACGGTGGATGAGAGACTAAGGAAGCGGCCTATATGTGAAGCGCTAGGTGACCTGCGAAGGATCCTAAAGGGTGTTGACCATAGGGTGCTCGGGCTCTGGGTCGCCGAAGATACCCACACGTGCATCGTGGAAGATATTGGAACAAGGAGTAAGAGTTGTTTTCTAAAATCGGGCATAGATCTGGTTGATTGACCTTGCTGGTCCTCAACGGATGAGTCCATGGCTCTTTTATATGGATCTGTTGGTTGATCTTGCTGATCTTCAACAGAGATTCCATCTTGATTTTTATAAGTGATTATATTACTGGGTACTATGAGCTAGAAACTATTGAAAAGGCCCCTAAGTGAACAAGTGGTGAGCGTTCTGGTTGCCAATGATGCCATAAGTATACCGATGAAGGAATGAATGGAAGTAAGGATTCAACCAGAGATTTTGAGGATAGTGATCAGTGACACAATGGTTTCATTAAAAGATTGTTTTAAAGATAGCTGATGCTGAGAAAAAGGCAATTTCATATTGGGTGTGTAAGTGGTGTGACTAGTTTTATGTTTGCATGAATATCCGGCTATGGGGCCTGGTTACTCTGATCCCTGCCTGGTACCCAAGACAAAACCTAACCAAATTCCTAATTGGATCCCATCACTATGGTGGTTGGGTGGTTGGCTAACCCATGGGACTGGATGGGGTTAGGCTGGACTGATGGATCCGTAAATCGAGACTCAATTTCTGTTTAGTTTGATAGATGATATAAATCTCGGATAAAAATTGTTCTATGGAAAATGAATCAACGGCTGTGCCTCTCGATGAGGAAAAAAGCGTTGGTCTCTATGATCCAAGTGCAATCTATCCCTTGATCTAACTATGGAACTTACGAGTTCCGTCAGATCAGTTCAGTTAGTTAAGGCTTTTGACTGCGTTAGGGAAAAGTTATCCTGGTGGAATCGCCCGTGTTTTTCGGGCAAAGGAAGTTTTTTTCGGGTTCGGTTTTGGAGAAACCAATGGATTAGTCTCTTGTCTGGATATCCGTGGTGGGCAAGGCCCCGGGTGTGGGACCCTGCCTCGCGCAAGAAGTGCTACTTCCACTGCTAGCACCCCAGAATTCGTTGCGTAGTGGGGTCAAGGATCTTACAGAGTCACCATCCACATATGAGTGACTTGCTGATAGATCAGGCACAAAAGGTTGATCTACCTTTTCCTTCCCTTTCCGTGATACATGTGTACCTACATCATTCCTCAATCTACCTGACCATGGGCTAACATTGGATCCACTGCTCGAGGACTCCCCAGGTCCACTTAGCACCTCTACATATGGTGCAACATCAGCACTTCTTACATCTGCATCTTATGTTACCATCACTCTGGTGCATACCAGCTACTCATCTCATCGAAGACATCTCTGCTTACTCGCATCACGACGAGTGGTAGGGTTATAGCATCTATAACCTTTTTTTTCCACAGCATAACCAACGCAGATGCATTTCTTTGCCTTTGGATCCAACTTTGTTCTCACTTCATCAGGAAAAAAAAACATATGCAATACACCCAAACACTTTCAAGAGTGAGACTCATCCAATCTTATGCATGTAAACTTATGTTCAGGAGTCATACCATGAAAAGCTGCAGTGGGTGTCCTGTTCATAATGTACATAGCAATTGATACTGCTTCTACCCAAAAGTAATGTGGCATATTCTTTTTAGCCATCAAGGCACGTGCCACTTCTGCAATGTGCCTGTTTTTCCTTTCTGCAACACCATTTTGTTATGGAGTGTACCTGCACGTAAACTGCCTCTTGATTCCCTGCTTTCTCAAGAAATCGTTGAACTCATTGGAGAAATATTCTCCCCCACCATCTGATCTTAGGCATTTTATTTGCATGCCTTTTTCCTTCTCGACCAAGGCTTTAAATCTCTAGAAAGTGAGCAAACACCTCACTTTTCTCCTTCATGAAATAAACCCACACTTTCCTAGTGTGATCATTAATGAATGTAACATAGTACGTGCAACCTGCAATTGTTGCAGTCTTGGTTGGTCCACATGCATCTGAATGTATGACATCCAATGGCCTTGCACTGACATGCTTTTCATGTGGGAAAGCGTGTTTGGCTTGCTTACCAAGTTGGCATGCTTCACATACCTTATGCATACCATCAATCTTAAACTTTGGCAAACCTGCAACAATATTTTGGGCCTGCATAGACTTCAGTTCCCTGTACATTCACATGACCAATGCGCTTGTGCCATATGTCAATATCTACAATGACACCTATTCCATGCGTAAACATGGCTGCCTTTATCTCAGGCATGTTCACATCCAAAGTAAACATCTTGCTATTTCTGTTACCCTTTGCAACCAAGCGACACTTATTTTTGAAGTCTTCCACAAAACATCCTTGAGGATTAAACCTCACTTGCAGACCCCGCTCAACCATCTATCCAACAGAAACCAAGTTCTTTGTAATATTCAAAACATGAAGTACATCAGCCAAGTACTTCATTTTACCATCCTACATAGACAATGACACTTTACCAACATGCGCAATGGGGGATGCGGACTATCATCACCTGTTTCTACATAACCTGGTTTTTCCATTTTCATGCATATCTCTAAACCACTCAGCATGACTGGTCATGTGGTTTGAGGCACCAGAATCCACATACCATATATCTTGAGATCCTAACACATCCCTTGTTATGGAACTAAGCATATGCTATATCACAAACAGCTGCTCACTTCTGTCATCACCTCCATGTTTGCTAGATGATGCATAGTTTCCTTGCTAAAACTTCCCACTTTTAATGTCATTCTGCTTTTTGTAGCAGTCCTTTGCCATGTGTCCTGGTTTGCCATAGTAATAGCACTCTATGCTATTTTCATTTTGATTTCTTTGCCAACCACCTTGGCCTCTTTGGCTCCCCCTTCCTCTAGACTGGCCTCTTCCACCTGTGCTGTTGTGAATCATTGGACTGTTGTTTTTTCGGCCACCACCTTGGCCTCGACCATGGCCTCTACCTCTTCCTCTACTTGAATTAGAGTAGAAGGCCTATTCCAATGTGTTCTTGCTTTGTGAAGAAGAATCCTCACCTAAAGCCTTTTCTTCTATGATCAACATAGATATCAAGTCCCAAAAGTTGGGAATATTCTCCCTAACTACAATGGAGGTCTTGAATGGCTTGTACTCTTTGCCAAGCCCATTCAGACAAACACTCACCAAATCATCATCCTCTACTGATACATTGATAGACCCAAGGGATTCAACAATGCCCTTGATCTTTAAGTCATATACATTGATGGACATGCTTTTCTTTTCCACAGTATGCAACTCTTGCTTTAACTGCAACTTCCTTGCCTTTGTGTTAGTCTGGAACAGCTGAACCAGATTCTGCCATGCAAGTGTTGGAGTGTTTACATCCTGTATGTGTCCTATCATAGTGTCTTGACACTAATTGAGAGCCAGTACATGACTTTTCTTGCACCCTGATTCCAATCCTTAAATGCCTTTATATATGCAGCAGAAGTGGCATTCTCCTTAGATAACTCTGGAGGCTCCTCATTGTCTCCTACATAATCCCAAAATCCTTTACCTATTAGAAAATTGATCATTCTGAACTTCCACGCATGGAAGTTATTCTTATCCAACTTCTCACTAACAATCTAATTAATTCAGTCAGACATGTTTTCCTGCAACAATCAAATAACCTGCAAATAGACAACTTCTGTATGCAACCTATAATACAACAGTATCTCTTGCAGCAATGGTACTTCAGTAGCAGCACCACAGCTTGTCACCAAATGTGACCAAAGTACATGTACATACACCCAATATCAACAATACATGTGCAACTCCTGTCTACACTTCCAAAATTCACTGCTGTACTATAACAACCAGATTTTGAGCAGAAACAGTTCTCTACCAGAACTTCCAAAAAACTGCTGAAAATACCCTGCAGTGATAGAAAATGAGGCTCGTAATAACGTGCCCGAAACGCGAATCCAACAAAAAAAATGAAGTCCGATAGGATAATATACTAGCTCCTCTCCCACACGAAGACAGCTCCTCAATCAGAGATGTGTAGCTCCCAGAGCTACTGAGGGGGTGTTATACCTAAACCAAGAAGGGGAAAGAGACGATGGTGCTCTTACCCGTGTAGTACCGCTTCCTTCCTTGCTTGTTCTTGCCTCTTGTTTGTCTCCTTAGCTCTCACACAAACCCCACTCTAATACCATAAAGAGAATGTGGGGGAGAGGGAGAGCTTCAAACCCTAGCAAGCAAACACACACACACACACAAGAGAGAGAGAGATGGATAGCTGAATTTTCTTCTATCTTCTTCTTCTCTACTCAACCAACATAAAATAAGGATAAGAGTACACACTTTATGGGTTAATACTCAACTACTACAACATACAAGGGTCGGTCCATAAGAGAAACTGTATTTAAATGACTGTTTTATGTCAAGAATGCTGGAGAAGCATTTTGATTGTCTTGTGAATGAGGTCGTGGAGACCTAATCTGAGAAAGTTGCAACAGCTGACGGAGAGTCAATGGAGGACGTCTCGTGTAGCAAGGTCGGCCGTGGTCTTGACCAGCCTCGGTTTGATTAAAATGGTGAGCTTCCGGTACGGTGGATGAGGGACCAAGGAAGCGGCCTATGAGTGAAGCGCTAGGTCACCTGCAAAGGATCCTAGAGGGTGCTAACCATATGGTTCTTCGGCTCTGGGTCGCCGACGATGATACCCATACGTGCATCGTGGAAGATATTGGAACAAGGAGTAAGAGTTGTTTTCTGAATTCGGGCATGGATCTGATTGATTGACATTGCTGGTCCTTAATGGATGAGTCCATGGCTCTTTTATATCAATCCATTGGTTGATCTTGCTGATCTTCAATGGAGATTCTATTTTTGATATGAGAATATATTGTCGGTTACTACTATGAGCTAGGAACTATCGAAAAGGCCCTTGACAGGTGGTGAGCGTTCTGGCCAATGATGCCATAGGTACACCGATGAAGGAATGATTGGAATTAAGGATTCAACTGGAGATTTTGAGGATTATGATCAGTGACACAATGGTTTCATTAAAAGATTATTTTTAAAGATAGGTGATTCTGTGAAAAAGGTAATTTCATATCGGGTATGTAAGTGGTACACTAGTTTTAAGTTTGTATGAATATCCGACTAGGGGGCCTGGGAACTCTTTTCCTTGGTACCCCGGGACAAAACCTAACCAAATTCTTAATTGGATCCCATCACTACAGTGGTTGGTGGGCGGTTGGCTAACCCACGGGACTGGATGGGGTTAGGCTGGACTGATGGATCCCTAAATTGAGACTCAATTCTGTTATGGTACGATAGATGAAGTAAATCCTAGACAAAAACTATTCTATGGAAAAGAATCAATGGCTGTGCCTCTCAATGAGGAAAAAAGCGTTGGTCTCTATGATCCAAGTGTAATCTTTTCCCTGATCTGACTATGGGACTTACGCGTTTGGTCAGATCAGTTTAGTTAGTTAAGGCTTTTGACTACGTTAGAGAAAACTTATCCTGGAGGAATCGCATGTGCTTTCCGGGCAAGGGAAGTTTTTTCGGGTTTGATTTTGGAAGAACCAATGGATTAGTCTCTTGTCGGGATATCCGTGGGCGAGGCCCCGAGTGTGGGACCATGCCCCGCGCAAGAAGTGCTACTTCCGCTTCTGCTAGCACTCCTAAATTCGTTACGCGGTGGGGACAAGAATCTCACATTATCTGATCAGAGTTTGCTACGCCTCCTATGATGGTAGAGGCCATATTCTAGACTATATGCTTGCTAGAAAGATTCAGAGAGATGCCACAAGACAGATTGTCATACAGAGCTTTTGAGGCATCTAAACAGCTGGCTGAGGCAGGAGACAGAGGATCATGGTATGCACAGGTCACACATTGGTTCTCAGAGCATGGCCTAGACGTGGATCATCTACCACCATTCCAGTATGACAAGGATGCACCACATATCCTTCTCTCTCATAGTGAGAGGAACAGAGTATTGAGACAGGACCTATGGTAGCTCTATACACGAGAGACATGGATATCGCCTACACAGCCTCTTCCACCGAAGATGCTATACTATAGAGATCACTTCATGAGTATCACTAATGATGGATTTATAAAGAGGCCTAGATACATGGAGGGATTTTTACCACACGGCTCCCAAGTAGCTATTGGTCAGCTTAGAGTCTCATCACATCAATTGGAGATCGAGACTGGCAGAGCAACATGGATCCCCCGCGAGAGGAGAGGGTATGCAGATTGTGCAGAGAGGAGGTGGAGAGTGAGGAGCATTATGTATGCAGATGCAGAGCATATATAGCCATCAGAGAGAGATATCCCATTTTATTTAGAGAGCCACATTCCCTACACCAAATCTTTGAGGCAGCAGACCAGCGCATACTGGGGAGATTCATTCTAGACATACAGTGTCACAGAGAGACATCGTTACAGGCTCAGACAGCTCTAGAGGGGTGACGACAGACACAGATCACTACACTTTTTCAGAGATCCATCCCACTCCCAGCCCCTACACAGCAGGTAATTACTCTCCAAAGAGCAGAGACACTCAAATCCCACAGGAGACAGAGGACACCTGGCTTTCGGGCACCACGCCTATACGAGAGAGAGATGACAGAGATAGAGCTCAATTTCACAGAGAGGGTGCGGAGCGACTAGCTCGCGTCAGAGCACAGACGTAGGCATGTTCTTCAGGGAGCTGTGGACACCCCCTTCATTGATGTATACCATTTTATACCCCCAATATGGTACAGGATGGAGCTAGCTAGGTTGCATATCATGATTGTATACTCCATGCATATAGCTTTGCATTCTCCTAGTAGTAGAGCTCCATCCCCTCCCCCACTCATTGTACTTATTGCACACCCAGATTCAGCATTTTAGTTTAGTACTTTTTCATTTTGTTGGGATGACAGAGGATACCCCACATAGGTACACTGATTTGTCTCATAGGTCGAGTTCAGTCTTTTGGAAGACGTTAATAAAATCTTTCTTTCTCTCTCTCTCTCTTTAAATCTCTGAATTAGTTGTGCGGCCTCTCTCTCCTACCCGATGGTTTTTCCTAAGGGTTGTGATAGTTTGCATAATCTGTGCAGCTATGGAATGCACTTTACTGAGACAGATAGGTCTTGTTGAGGAAGATATAGAGGAAGACTCAGATGAGAAGACTGAGGAAGAGGAAAAAGAAGAGCACGAGAATTTAGAAGAAGAAGAGCATGATCCTACTGAAGAGGAACCATATGGCTACCAGTTTTCAGATGAGGATGCATATGATGAGGAGAATGAGGATGCAGATAATGAGGAGGATGAGGATGCAGATGAAGAGGAGGATGAGGATGTAGATGAAGAAGCAGCCAAAGGAAGGAAGGAGTCCAAGAAGTCTAAGAAGTAGGCTAGAAGAAAATTAGATTAGAAGAAAAATAAAACCAAAATTATACTCTTGCCTATGGCTGGCTATAATGTAAAAGTCCTATTGGGACTCTTGGCTATGCCTGGCTATAATGTAACAGTCCTGTTGGGACTCTTGGCTATCAGTCAATTAGTGCAAGACGACTTTTTTCATTAGCAAACTGTATCCAAATTTGTCTTGATGCAAACTGTCTTGATGCAAATTTGTCTTGATGCAAACTGTCTTGTATGAAAATTTGTCTTGTGACTCTACAACCATTTTTGAAATCCTCAACGAATCAACCATGCTCGTTGAAATGGACCTGTAAACCTTGTTCCACCATTTGACCAACTGAGGCCAAACTTTTTGTAATAGAAGGCACATACAAGACATCTGCCATAGACTTTGTTTCACCATTGTGTATAACCAATGGTACACTTCCAACATGTGTGATAGCATGTTGGGTATCATCTCCTGTCTCCACATAGCCTTTCACATCCATAGGCTTCATATGTTCAAACCATTCGCCATGACAAGTCATATGGTTTGATGCTTCAGAGTCCATATACCAAGTGTCATCACTTTCACCATTTGTCATCATAGATCCCACGACATGTTTCATGGCAAACAAGTGATTTGCGCTGCCATCATTACTGCTTGATGCATAATTTCCACCATGTTGTGCATAATGTCCACCATGTTGTGCTCTACCCCCTCTCAAATCATTTTGTTTGCAGAAAAAATCATGTGCCGCCATATGACCAAATGTTCCACAGTAATGGCATTCCACATTTTGCATAGATGTTTATTGGCCTTGCCAACGTCGTCTACCACGAGGATTACCTCTGCCTCTCTGAGGTGTATATCCACAACCACCTCTAGCACCATATGTAGGCTGAAAATTCTATTGTGATGACCTATCCTGCCATCCACGACCATTACCACGATGAGGTGATACAAATCTCCCCCTGTCTCTAAATCCCCTTTGTGAATAGAAAGCCTGATTCCTGCCATTATCATCATGGCTAGTAGATGCATCATGAAAAGAGTCACTGAGTTTGATTTCCTCAACAAGCAAGAGTGAAACCAACTCATCAAAATCTGGTAATTCTGTACGTCGAACAGAAATAGATGTATCAAAAGACTTGTACTCCTTTTGCCAAGACCACGCAAGGTAATGTCTACCAAATCATCATCAGGCATGGGGGCATTGATAGTTGCCAATGCATATGTATACTTCTTTATCTCTTGAACATAATCATGGATACTCCTTCCTTTCTACTTCACATATTGAATTTGATGTCTCAACAAAACTGAGACTTACGAGCACTAGTATCTATATCAAACAGCTTTACCAATGTATCCCATGCACATCCTTGGGATTCTCAGCATCATGTATATGTATGAGTATAGCATCCGAGATGCATGTAGACAAGTAATGCAAAACTTTGTATGCTCTCTCTGACCATTGCTTATGAGCTACAACGTGTTGTTGTGTAGGTTGTCAGGGTAGTTCCGGCTCTGGCTCCGCACCTGTAACAAGGTTCCAAAACCCTTTTCCTTTCATAAATCTTTTAATCGTGTACTTCCATGCCTGGAAGTTCTTTCTATCCAACTTCTCACACCCACAATCTGTACTGGGTTGTCTAACATATTTGCTCAATGCAACTGCATCTTTTGCACACGTCCAATTCTGTAAACGAGCCTTCCTCAGCTCAACCACACTCTAATAAGTGTTCCAGATACTCCAAAGTACTTCCCTCTTGATGTAGAAAATCAAACTGATTGCATTCAAATTGAACTGGCATACACAGTCCAAAGTACCCTATTTTTGCACGCTTTCCAAGGCTTCAAATTACAATTTAGTGGTTCAATCAAGTGTGGATAACTTGCATTGACACCTAAACAAGCTCAATGTTGCATATCAACACCATCCAAGGTGCGTACATACCAAATTTATCAAATCCCCTTCTCTGTTTTGAGAAAAACCAGTAAAACTAGAAAAGACTAGTCATAAAAGTGCTCTAATTCCTTTGATTCTTGTCCAAATTGAGAGACCAGGAATTCATTAGCTTAGCATTGATGTCGACTAACTCCATTTAAAAGGAATTAGTCCAATTGTTTAAGTTGAGAGAGTAATTCCCTCTATTTCACTAATCACAGTAGATAGCATATTTAATGAGCTCATAATCAGCTCCATAATGCATAATTGCTTCAACCAATCATATAGCAACCTCCTCAAGTGTGTGTACCACACAATTGCTAAGGAGATTTTGGAATTAATCACCCACAAGACTTGAATTTTGAAAAGATGCAGGGGAGAAGAGAGCTTGAGCTCTTGCAAACACACACACACTCACAAAACCCTAATAGAGAACACACAAGGTGAGAGGCTGAAAATCTTCTTCTTCTTCACTCAACACTCAACATGCCATATACAAAGATAAGAGTACTCACCATATGAAAGGTACTCAACCAAATACATACTAGGGTTCTCTATATAGTGTGAACCCAACTAAATGAGCTGGCGCTATAACTATGCCAGTCTAGAATGGTTGTCACACAGCTTGTCATCCCACTGGCCGCATATCACCCATGATCTCACCAACCATGCTAGTGGTGTAAGTGTGGGGCCTATCCCCCAGGCGGGTCATCAGTGTCCACCGCCTCACTAGATGAGCTCGATATCTCAACACTCCCCCTCGAGCTCAACTCCATCTCATGTACACCAAGGGAAGCCCTGAATCTACGGAGCTTCTCTGTACACCAAGGGAAGCCCTGAATCTACGGAGCTTCTCTGTACCCAATGCTTTGGTGAAGATGTCAAATAAATAATCCTGCATGCTAACATAACAAAGCTCAACGTCTCCTGCCAAGACCTTCTCTCTGATGAAATGGTAGTGGACCTCTATATGCTTTGTGCGGGCATGAAAAACTGGGTTCCTGGCCAATTGTATACTACTTATGTTGTCACAGAAAATGACAACTTGTCTATCCAGTGATAGACCCAAATCTGCAAGTAGCTTTCTCAACCAAGCTACCTCACATGCTGCCATAGCAGCACCTCTGTACTCGGCCTCTGTAAGTACTAGATAGAGCAACCGTAGGCTGCTTCTTGCTGCTCCACATCACAGCAGCACTCCCCAAAGAAAACATGAAGCTACTAGTAGATCTTCTATCTGAGATACTACCAGCCCAATCAGCATCTGTGTATCCATGTACACATATCTCTGTCCCAATTTCATAAAATAGTCCACAATGCAAAGTAGACCTCACATACCTCAGTATGCGTCTCAATGCATCCAAATACGGCTTGCGAAACCTACATAAACTGGCTCACCAACCCAACAGCATAGCTCAAATCTGGTCTAGTGATCGTCATGTAGATCAAGCTTCCTACTATTATGCGCCTATACATAGTAGGATCCTCCAAAATCTCTCCTGAATCTGCACTCAACTTGCCATTCTAATCCAATGGCACTGAGATAGGCTTACAGCTTGTCATACCATACTTGGACAACATGTCCAAGCCATATTGTCTCTGCAGTAATCCAATACCATGTGGTGACCTAATCACCTCAATGCCCAAGAAATATCTGAGCTCCCCCAAATCCTTCATCTCAAACTTCTGTCTGAGCAAGATCTTTACATCAAAGATCTCTACATTATGGTCCCCCGTAATGATCAAGTCATCTACATAGATGACAACAAGAATAACCTCTCTATCACTGTTGTCATCTATATAGATGACAACAAAGCACAACCCCTCTATCACTGTGTCTCACATACAGCGAGAAATCTGCCTTGGCTACATGAAAGCCAATAGTGACAAGATATTCAGAAATCTTGTCAGACCATGCTCTTGGTCTTGTTTTAAGCCATACAAGGCTTTCTTCAACCTGCAAACATGCTCGGGGGTGACTCACATCCTCATAACCAGGTGTGGCTGCAACATATACACCTCTTCCTGCAAAATCCCCATGCAAGAATGCATTCTTTACATCCATCTGATGTAAAGACCATCTGATGTAAAGACCATTGCTTTGACGTAGCCACTACTACTATCACAACTCTCACTGTTGCCATCTTGGCAACTGGGCTAAGTTTCCTCATAATCAATGCCATATGTCTGCACATATCCTTTGGCTACCAATCTAGCCTTATACCTGCTTATGCTTCTATCACTGTTATGTTTTACTTTATACACCCACTTGCATCCAATGGCTTTCTTGCCTTCAGGCAATTGCACTAAATCCCAAGTCTCATTTCCATATAGTGCATCCATCTCCTCATCCATAGCTTTCTCCCAACACACATTTCCAATAGCCTCATCAATGCATGTGGGCTCTACAACCTGCACAACTTTTGCCATGTATGCATAGTGATGTGCCACATAACCATCATAGGTAAACCTCTAGCACAAGATTCTTCACTCTCCCAGATCTTTGCAGCTTTGCATTCATGGCTTCCATAGCCTTCTTTACACCAGGTGTTCTCATAGCTGGTATCCCAAGATCCTCATCAAGGCTCATCTCTGAGCCACTAGACTCTCCATCAACATGAGAATGCCCTACAGAAATATCAGGCATACTAAGGGGCTCAACCACTTTCTCTTTGCCTTTATGTGATGTACTAATCACATTTGCAAGACTAGTATTATGACACAGCCTGCCACTCCATGGTCTATCAATTGAACCACTAGATGAGGACTCTCCTGGTCCACTCAAAGACTATGATTGTTGACTTGCATTCTTTGCAACCACATTTCCACTCACATCAGCCCCAACAGCTTCTTTTTCAGCAGTATACCAGCTGCTCATCTCATCAAAAACAACATCCCTGCTTACCCTCAACTCACGTGTGGCAGGGTTATAACACCTGTATCCCTTTTGCTCAAGGGAGTACCCAATAAACACACATTTTTCAGCTTTTGGATCCAGCTTAGTTCTTAGATCATCTAGCACATGCACATATGTAATGCATCCAAAGACTTTCAAATGAGACAAATCAGGTTTTCTGCCAGTAAACCTCTCCTCTGGAGTTACATCATGTATGGCTGCAGTTGGAGTCCTGTTCATGATGTAAACTGCTGTAGAAATAGCCTCAGCCCAATAGCTATGCGGCATATTCTTCTCTCCCATCAATGCTCGTGCAATCTAAGCAATGTGCCTGTTTTTTCGCTCAGCAACTCCATTTTTCTTGCAGAGTGTATCTGCATGTAAATTGTCTTTGAATACCATTCTTCTGTGAAAAATTAGAGAACTCATTAGAGAAGTACTCTCCCCCTCCATCTGACCTTAGGCACTTTACATGTTTCCTTGTTTGCTTTTCAACCATAACTCTGAAATTCTGAAAATGAGTGAACACCTCACTCTTCTCCTTCATGAAGTATACCCACACTTTCCTTGTGTGGTCATCAATAAATATCACATAATACCTGCAGCCTCCCATACACATGGTCTTCGTAGGACCCCATACATCTAAATGCACAACATCTAGTGCATTTCTGCTCACGTTTCTGTCACGTGGAAATACATGCTTTGTTTGCATTCCAAATTGGCACGCTTCATATATTTTCTGCATACCTTCAACTTTAAACTTTGGCAGCCTTGTCACAATTCCTTTAGTGTGCATAGACTTCATTCTCTGCACATTCACATGTCCAATTCTTTTATGCCAAATGTCTGGGTCTGCAACAATTCTTGAACGGTTTGCAAACATCGCAGCACTCACTTCAGGCATGTTTACATTCAATGTAAACATTCTGCCCACTCTGTTGCCTTTTGAAACCAACCTGCACTTGTCTTTAAAGTCTTCAACATAATAACCATCAGGGTTAAACCGAACTTGCAAACCTTGCTCAATCATTTGGCCAACTGAAACTAGATTCTTTGTTATGTTCGGAACATGAAGTGCATCTGCAAGGTACTTCACTTTGCCATCTTGCATAGACAATGGCACATCTCCAACATGGGCAATTGGATGAGCAGTGTCATCCCCTATTTCCACAAAACCTGGTCTTTCAAGGTTCTTCATCTCCTTGAACCACTCCCCATGACTTGTCATGTGGTTTGAGGCATCTAAATCAACGTACCATACATCATCTTTATGTGTTGCTTCAACATTTTCAGACATGGCATTAACGACATGCTGCATAACAAACAACCTTTGATTATCCTCATTGTTTCTGCTCGAGGATGCATAGTTGTTTTGCTGCAATTTTCCATTTTGCATGTCAGCATGCTTCTTATAACAATCTGCCTGCACATGTCCAGGCTTACCACAATAAAAGCATCCACGTGTATCATTATACTGCCTTTGCCAAATTATACGACCCCCCTGCCTCTGAATTGGCCTCTTCCACCTGCATGTTGTTGTTCTTGTGAATTCTGGGATTGTTGTTGCTGCTGCTGTCTGCTGGTGGCCATAATTCTGATTACCTGTTCGGCCACCTCCTTGGCCGCGTCCACGGCCTCCTCTACCTTGTCCTCTTCCTAAACTTGTGTAGAAGGCTGTTGCTCTGAACTGCTTTTGTTTTGTGAAGATTGTTGGTCTTCACCCAAGCTCTTCTCTTCTATAATCAACATAGACACCAAATCTGTGAAATTGGGAATGTTTTCCCGAGTCTAAATAGACATCTTGAATGCCTTGTATTGTGGCCCAAGACCACATAGATAGACTTCCACCTTATACATTTCTGCCCACGTTTCTGTCACGTGGAAATACATGCTTTGTTTGCTTTCCAAATTGGCACGCTTCACATATTTTTTGCATACCTTCAACTTTAAACTTTGGCAGCCCTGTCACAATTCCTTTTTAGTGTGCATAGACTTCATTCTCTGCACATTCACATGTCCAATTCTTTTATGCCAAATGTCTGGGTCTGCAACAATTCCTGAACCGTTTGCAAACATTGCAGCACTCACTTCAGGCATGTTTACATTCAATGTAAACATTCTACCCACTCTGTTGCCTTTTGCAACCAACCTGCACTTGTCTTTAAAGTCTTCAACATAACAACCATCAGGGTTAAACCGAACCTGCAAACCCTGCTCAATCATCTGGCCAACTGAAACTAGATTCTTTGTTATGTTCGGAACATGAAGTACATCTGCAAGGTACTTCACTTTGCCATCCTGCATAGACAATGGCACATCTCCAACATGGGCAATTGGATGAGCAGTGTCATCCCCAGTTTCCACAAAACCTGGTCTTTCAAGGTTCTTCATCTCCTTGAACCACTCCCCATGACTTGTCATGTGGTTCGAAACACCTGAATCAACGTACCATACATCATCTTTATGTACTACTTTAACATTTTCAGACATGGCATTAACGACATGTTGCGTAACAAACAACCTTTCATTATCCTCATTGTTTCTGCTCGAGGATGCATAGTTGTCTTGCTGTAATTTCCCATTTTGCATGTCAGCCTGCTTCTTATAGCAATCTACCTGCACATGTCTAGGCTTACCACAATCTGCACATGTCCAGGCTTACCACAATAAAAGCATCCACGTGTATCATTATACTGCCTTTACCAATTTCCACGACCTCTTTGACTCCCCCTGCCTTTGAATTGGCCTCTTCCACCTACGTGTTGTTGTTGTTGTTGTTGTGAATTCTAGGACTGTTGTTGTTGCTGCTGCTGGGAAAAAGCCATAATTCTAATTACCTGTTCAGCCACCTCCTTGACCGCGTCCACGGCCTGCTCTACCTTGTCCTCTCTTGAACTTGTGTAGAAGGCCTGTTGCTCTGAACTGTTTTTGTTTTGTGAAGACTGTTGGTCTTCACCCAAGCTCTTCTCTTCTATAATCAACATAGACGCCAAATCTGTAAAATTGGAAATGTTTTCCCGAGTCTGAAGAGACATCTTGAATGCCTTGTATTGTGGCCTGAGACCACGTAGACAGACTTCCACCTTGTCATCATCATCTACTAAAACACCAATAGATGCAAGGGATTCCACAATACCCTTGATCTTCAATGCATAGTCATTCAGACATACTCTTTTTCTCCACAGTATGAAGTTCATTCTTCAACTGTATCTTTCGCGCCTTGGTATTCGTTTTATAGAGTTTTACCAAGGTGCCCCATGCCTCCTTGGGGGACTTGGCATCCTGTATGTGCCCAATCATGGTGTCTTGTATACTGATAGAGAGCCAATACATAACTTTTCTGGCTCCTTGGTTTGAATCCTTAAACTCTTTCACATCTGCACAGCAGTCGGATTGATCTCTGGTATCTCCGATGCCTCTTCATGCTCACCTTCTATATGTAGTCCCAATAACCCTTTCCCATCAGGAAATTGGTCAACCTAAACCTCCAAGCATGGAAGTTGTTCTTATCAAGCTTCTCAGCAACAATCTGGTTTATGCCATCATTTGACATCTTGCCATACACACAAATTTACCAGAAACGGCACTCTGGTTTGTCCTGCACAAACTGCTGTATTTTCTGTAGCGATACTATAGTACACTCAAATGTCACAAACCAGTGATCTCAATGTGCATACATACACCCAATGGCAACTGTTGACCTCCTTACAGCACACACAGTGTCTGCCCAGCCAATCTGTCTTCCTGCAGTTCTTAAAACAGAGTTCTGCAGAGAATCGATGACTTACCCCCGTAGTGCTCAAAATCGCCTACTTTCTGAAAAACGGAGGTTGCTCGTAACGCACCTGAAACGCGTTTTCGGCCCGAAAAATGTTGTCCGATAGTTTGATAGGACAGTATAGTTGCCCTATAGCTTTACTCCCGCGAAGAAAGCTCCTCAATTAGAGATCGTTGCCGGTGCCTCCCGTAGAGCTCCCGACAAGGGTGTAGTGGCCAACACAAATAGGGAAGAGTAGTTGAAGCTCTTACCCTCGTACTGCTTCCTGTACTTCTCTTGCTTGCATCTCAGCCCTTAGCATGAACCAGGCTCTGATACCATGAAAAGATGCAGGGGAGAAGAGAGCTTGAGCTCTTGCAAGCACACACACACTCACAAAACCCTAATAAAGAACACACAAGGTGAGAGGCTGAAAATCTTCTTCTTCTTCACTCAACACTCAACACACCATATACAAAGATAAGAGTACTCACCATATGAAAGGTACTCAACCAAATACATACTAGGGTTCTCTATAGTGTGAACCCAACTAAATGAGATGGTGCTATAACTATGCCAGTCTAGAATGGCTATCACATAGCCTGTCATCCCACTGGCCGCATATCATGATCTCACCAACCATGCCAGTGGTGTAAGTGTGGGGCCTATCCCCCAGGCGGGTCATCAGTGTCCACCACCTTACTAGATGAGCTCGATATCTCAACAAATTTGGCCTCCACCTAGCAAAATATTAAAAAACTTGCTCTGTTTCTGAACATCTGTCTGCGCCGCCTGCTGTAGGGGTGATTTGAGAGGTTTATGATGATAGTTGAAGGTACAATTAGATGCCCAACACACCTAGGCATGTGCCCAATCCATCAATGTAGTGATTTTTGCAAAAAAACTAGCTTTAATTACATCAACAATGGACCTCACTTCTCTGTTTTTATGAGGGCTTCAAAATAGTGAATTTCCAATCATTTAAATGCATCAAACTTGCTCCAAATTCAATGTAGGGCTTGCACATGAGTTGCCAATACATTCCCATTTGCCAGACACATGATTCTTTATCAGATTTGCAACTATTTGCCTCATACATTCACCACACTCAAGCTTCAATGGAGAGCTTGCAAAATAGAAATTTCTCTTTGGTCAAATCTAGTGTTGTTTGTGTTTTTGCACCTGCAATCCACTCAAGGATGTTTAGTAGTCCTTACCTGGTAGGCCAAGCTCTCAGATTTGATGGAAATCGGTGTGCTCCAAGCTTCACAGCTCCAATGGCAAGCTTCACAGCTTCTTCTCCCTCTTCTCTCACTCACTCATAAACCCTAATAGAGAGCACCAGGCTCTAATACCATGATGAAAAATAGTTAGAGGGAGAGGAGACACAACACAAGAGAAAACCCTAATGTATTATGCAAACCCTAACCATAGAGAGAAGCCATCTCCCTTCTCACACAATGCATAAAGCCATAATCCATAATCTACAACACACTACTTGTGTTGTGTCCACACACTACTTGTGTTGTGTCCACACACTACTAACCCTAGCTAATGTCCACACGCTATGACCATCTGACGTGGTCATTTATGTCTCACACATGTTACTACCTAACATGCCAGCACATAGTGCAACTAGCACAAGCTGACATCGAGCTTGAATCTCAACACCGCACACGTCCAATTCTATAAATGAGCCTTTCTCAGCTGAACCACACTCTAATAAATGTTCTAGATACTTCAAAGTACTCAACGAACTTCACTGTTGATTGCATTGGCATACACAGTCCAAAGTACCCTATTTTGTCACACTTTCCAAGGCTTTAAATTACAATGTAGTGGTTCAATCAAGTGAGGATAACTTGCATTGACACCTAAATAAGCTCAATGTTTCATATCAACACCAACCAAGGTGTGTACATACCAAAAATATCAAATCCCCTTCTCTGTTTTGAGAAAACCCAATAAAACTAGTAAAAACCAATAGTAAAAGTGCTCTAATTCCTTTGATTCTTGTCCAAATTGAGAGACTAGGCATTCATTAGCTTAGCAATGATGTCTACTAACTCCATGTAAAAAGAATTAGACCAATTGTTTAAGTTGAGAAAGTAATTAGCCGATTAATGACCCTCTATTTCACTAATCACTGTAGACAGCCTGTTTAATCAGCTCATAATTAGCTCCATAATGCATAATTGTTCCAACCAACCATATAGCAACCTTCTCAAGTGTGTGTACCACAAAGTTGCTAAGCAAATTTTGGGTTTAATCAATCACAAAACTAGAATTCGGCCTCCACTTTGCAAGAGGATGAGTTTTTAGCTTTGTTTCTTCCCTTCAGTCTGCGCCTCCTGTTGTAGGGGAGGATTGAGTGGTTTGTTGTGATAATTAATGATAGATGAGAATCCCCAACACTCCTAGGTATGTACCCAATCCATCAATGTAGTGATTTTGGCAAAAAACCAGTTCCAATTTCATCCACAATGAACATCTCTTCTTCTCTGTTTTTGTGAGGGCTTCAAAACAGTGAATTTCCACGCATCAACTTTGCTCCAAATTCAATGTAGGGCTTGCACATGAGTTGCCAATACATTCTCATTTGCCAGATACATGATTCTTTGTCAGATTTGCAACCATTTGCCTCATACATTCACCATACTCGAGCTTCAATGGAGAGCTTGCAAAACAAAAAAATTTCTTTACTTTGGGCAACTCAAATCTGGTGTTGTTTGTGTTTTTGCATTTGCAATCCGCTCAAGGATGTTTAGTAGTCCTTACTCGATAGTCCAAGCTCTCAGATTTGATGAAAATCGGTGTGCTCCAAGCGTCACAACTCCAATGGCAAGCTTCACAACTTTTCTTCACAGCTTCTTCTCCCTCTTCTCTCACTCACTCATAAACCCTAATAGAGAGCACCAGGCTCTGATACCATGATGAAAAACAGTTAGAGGGAGAGGAGACACACACACAGGAGCAAACCCTAATGTATTAAGCAAACCCTAACCATAGAGGGAAGCCATCTCCCTTCTCACACAATGCATAAAGCCATAATCAATAATCTACAACACACTACATGTGTTGTGTCCACACACTGCTAACCCTAGCTAATGTCCACACACTATGACCAGTTGGACGTGGTCATTTATGTCTCACACATGTTACTACCTAACATGCCAGCATATAGTGTAACTGGCACAAGCTGACATCGAGCATGAATCTCAACACTTGTCTCCCTACTCTTCCACTTACCCCCCCCCCCCCCCCCGACTCCAACACTTTACCCCGCCTATTTGGGACCCTTCACACCCCCTATTTGGGACTCCCATTCCCCCCCCCTCTCCTATTTGGGACCCTTCACCCCTCCCCCAAAAAAGAGAGTAGACGGGCCCACATTTGGACTCACACAAAAATGGACCCCCCCAAAATTTTAAATTTTTTTCCCCAACTAAAAACTGACCCCCTTCCTCTCCAACGTCCCTCTTACACCAATATATGGTTAAAAAAGTATTTCCAATCCTCTTTACCCATAGAAATATTTCAATTTTTCCATTTTATTATTCTCTCAGCAATTTTCTTCATTATTCTCCAACTTCTCATCTCCAACCTCTAGTATTGTGTGACATGAATAGAAGATTCAAATTTTTAGAATCTTCTTTGGTTTATTTTTATACAGTCTAATTGTAGATCCAACGTGAGGTGTTTTCTATCTTTTGATCTCCAATGGCTTCCATAGGTTCCCAAAGTTGCCCTAGAGACTCTTCAATTCTTCTTCACAATGTCAAAGATGATAGTGGTCACTAGCAGGCATCAACATTCAAGAAGGGCTCTTGGGTATACGTGTAGCCTTGGGATATAGGTTCACATCGAGTTTGCCATTGTGGTGTAGTAGACTTTATCACTTAAAAGAGATGCACTAGATTTCCCAACAAACATAAGCTTGCCCACAATCACGTGAAAAACCTCAAAATATATGTTTATAAAATGCCTCAAGCTCTTCACGGGTTGGTCTTCTACCAAGTTTGATGGAAAAATATATGTTTATAAAAAATCATCGACAAAATTATCAAATAATAGTAGATTTAGCAACAATAATATTAGCATGAAAAAACATTGAAGCTATACAATTAAAAGGGAACATATGATTCCTAATGTTGGGGCCAAGTTTGAAGTCACATGAGCAATGAAGACATGTTGCTGCATAGTAGAATTAGCTCTTAGTCCTTCTTTGTTTCTTTAGAATGGCCTATCCATGATAAGTGTTCTATAAAACTCTTGAAATCCAAGATGATGTCTGATATCTATGACGCCCTTAAATTCTAAAAAGCCTTGAGGTCTGTTGGTTTATCTTAGATTGTGCAAATTCATGTTTTTGTTCATATATTTCAACTTCTGAACCCATGTCAAAGCCCTTCATGTTCATTTGTAAAGAGGTTAATGAGCACTTCTCCAAATCTATCTTTGAAGAAGGCTGGGAAAAAGCCCTTCATGTTCATTTGTAAAGAGGTTAATGAGCACTTCTTGAAACCTATCTTTGAAGAAGGCTGGGAAAAAGCTGATGGTATACATAAGGGTGATGTGTACTCTTATATGGTGGTTGCATCAAGTATCACATTTCAATATTTGATAATGCTCTCTACATTGTAAATGCGCTTATACTATCGACATATTGGATGAAGAAAGACAACACTTGGATACCATTGGAGTCTTGGAGTCTTAGGTAGACCTTGGGACACATATAGATTTCTACGTGAACATGCTAGATGGGAATGTGGAGCTAGTTTTAGTGAATACTTGTTGGAGTTTATTAAATGTTCAAGACCATTTGTTTTTTATGGGTGTGCCTAAGTTAAAGAATGTAAGTTTTTGAGTAGCAAGTAGAAAGGTTGGTGATTCTTTTAATTATTTTAGTGGGCTTTATTTTCTTTATCATTATAATTGTAGTCTTATTCACACATATTCTTTGCTTGATAAATAGGCAAGAAAACATTTGGATAAGACTTTCATGGTTACAAAATGATTTGAATGTTGTTTTTTGTTGTTTCATAAATAAGAAATCCTTGACTATAAACTGTTTTTCTTTAAAATCATGTAAAAGGCTTACATTAATATCTTTCCTTTGTCTCATATTTTTTACCATCAAATAACTTTGAGATCTTGATTATATTTCTATTAAATTATATTTTTTATAATTTTTAATTGTAGTTGTGTTCACATCTACTACATTGGGCACCCAGTATAAACATGCACATGCCCTAAAAGGTCTATAAAAGGGAGAGTGCCCTAGTTCATTTTCACTTGTTCTTGTTGACACTTTGTAGAATTCTATAACCACTCCTCACTTTCTATTACTTTTCAATTACTCTTATCCATGGATATCTCCTCCCTATGACAATTCACTTAGTTTCTATTGCAAACTAAGTGGAAAGGAAGAGAAGAGCTTTATTGCATCTTCATGGCATGCATGCAACTTAGACCCATAGATGAGCTACATGAACGAGCACATTAAACCTGTTGTTGTGTAATGTGCAATTTGAAGGGACACATGAAGATTGGGTCCCTTGTAACCTCCTCATCCACATAAACCTAGAGCCTTCTTCTCTATACAGTCTTGCATGCCTAATGAAAATCTGACAGCAAAACATATTAGAAAGTTCTCGACAAAGAAGACTGAAGACTTGGGCTACTTCAACATTGGTAAGAAATGTATTAGTTGGACAACTACCTTAATTTTGATGCTAAATGAGGCAAAAGATCCCCCAAAGTAACCCCACTTACAAAATGGGGGTATCTAGCAAATTTATCAGGATCCTAACACACAACCAATAGATCTAGTGTCTCAGAAGGTGGACACACAGAGAGTGAGAGAGCAAGATGGGAGTCATTGATGGAAGCACAGAGAAAGAGAGAGAGGGATGAGAGTTGGCATTGGTGCATGTAGGTCAGCCTTCTGAAGTCCCCCTCAAGAACCCTAACGAGGTAGACTCAGTGATCTGATTGGGGTGAGTCCCTACCAGACGTTTAAATTAGCATATTGAGCAAAGTATTTATTTGCGAGAGGAGGTGTTTATATACCCCCATGATGTGGAAAAATTGTTTAATGTTAGAGAAGATGAGGCACTCTTAGTTATTATAGTTACTCACATGAGTTCCTAATTGATGATGATCAAGATGAGTTGCGAGTGCATACTATTATAGTTACTCACATGAGTTCCTAATTGATGATCAAGATGATGAGTTGCGAGTGCATATTATTACTCCTCTTGTCACATTAGTAGAAGTTACAGTGTAAACCCTTCAAGAAATGAAGGACCACTTCTAGTAAGAAATCATAGCACACAGAGAGAGTTCCAAGAAGTGCAATAGTTTGTCTAAGTGGCATATAATAGAAGAGCCTACCCCATATGTTCCCTTTCAGAGTTTTGTGGAGGCTAGTTTGAGCATAGACTTAACAAAGCCCTTTGAAATTGAGATAGATAAGGTACATGATGTAAGTATATTTGAAGCAAACAAGTCTTCACTTATAATAAATACTTTCACATGTGTGTAATTGGTGTGTTATTTTGTAGGACATTTTGGATATTGATACCTGACAAGAGGGGGATGAGGAAGCTTCGGGGTGGATGCATCCATAGCATATTATATGGGACATATTCCAATGGGAGACATTGTTATCATCCATTCTGAGTTTACCCTTGAGGCCTAAATGCAACTAACATTTCTTAAGGCTTTGTGCACAATTCGTGCTAAAGATCACAAAGTGATCTTGGTGAAAAAAAATATATTATAAGGCATGCATTTGGTGGTAGATTCCATGGCAAGGTCTTTTCCACTACAATTTCCCATAATGGCATAAGAACCTTGTATAGCTTCCAAAAATTTTGCATCCAAAACCTAAGGGTATGTAGCCTTGATGGCTCCAAAACCAACAATTGAGCCTATAAAATCTAGAGCACGAGGTCATGTTCCTAATGAAACAAGAAGAGTGCTAAATGTTGATCCTATGGTGATGATCAGACCACCTGAGAGATGAATATGGTCAGGCCATCCGAGGATTAAAGCCTCACACATATCATTATCGACAGCTCCTTAGCCATCTAGCCCCACCTATAGTAGCTGGCCCAAATGTTACTCATGCAGCAAATGAACCCTAAGTTGGGCAAGGAACCCATACAAAACATTGAATGTTCCACCTCCAGTGTTACCACCAAAGCCAATGCTACCAAGAACCACATTAATGAGGCTAGTAGATATGAAACACATTTCAAATGAACCCCCTAGAACGTCAAATTTTACGTTAACTATCCAGAATTGATCTCGAAAAGCCCACCTAAAAGTGAATATCATTTGGGATAATCATGGCCAATGATGTGGGGGATACACAATATTTGAATCCTTAATGCAAATAGCATGGGAGCTTACAAATTGTGAGGCATTCACGGCCCAAGGAGAGCCCCTCTTACTTGTTTTAGATGGCAAGGCCCCCACGGAGAGTGGCTAAATGTCCCAAGTGGTAATAATAAATCCACCACCCTTGGTAGATGGTGCATCAAGTGTAGCATAGATCACTTGATCAGTGTACTGCCCACATAAGCCCACCACTCCAAATCCATCTACCATCACACCGCGACCACTACCAGCAAGTTTTGGGATAGCCATTGTCATAAGCTAACCTTCTTCAAAGGAAGATTAAGAAGTACCACCAAGGATTGTGACTAAGGCACACACCCAAAAAAAAGTAGATTGAATTATGCTAGTCCGCAGTCTATGACCCAAGCACTGTGAAAACTTCCAAAAGTGTTAAAAACAAGAAAAAAGGCAAGGATCATAAAGCAAGGGAAAAGTAGATTGAATTATGCTAGTCCGCAGTCTATGAGACCCAAGCACTGTGAAAACTTCCAAAAGTGTTAAAAACAAGAAAAAAGGCAAGGATCATAAAGCAAGGGAAAAGTTACATTGCCAACCTCAGGGCCAACAACAGACCCAATCAAACAGGGACCTCAAAAACTCCTATAGTGGTAATGAGACAAGGGAAAGGGACCTAAAAGATCATCTAGGTTATACTAAGATTGAGGATGTTTTGGATTCAGTAAGACAAATAACTTTGCATGAAAAGAAGATCCCGATGGACCAATCTTGATAGAGAGAACCCAAGAAGTCTGGGAGAAAGCTGGAAGATACTCACAAGCTCATTGAGAGGAACAAATAACTTTGGGATTAAAAACACATTTGAAAAGAGTTAGAAGTTTGACCCCCTTTGTGGGGGGGTGGGGGCTGATAAAGAACCCCTATGGGAATCCTAAAGAATGTAGAGGTTCCATGGTGTGGCATGACCTACGAGCATACATTTATTGTTTTTTACTTTGGAAGGCCCACCAACTAAGAATGTAGAGGTACCATGGTGTGGCTTGACCTACGAGCATACATTTACTATTGCTGACTTTGGAAGGCCCACCAACTATGATGTGATTCTTGGAAGATCATTTATGTGCCGATTGTCAATGATTCAAGATTGGGGTTATGATGTCACCCACCTCGATACCTATCCACATGGCTAAAATGCATAAATGATCATGAGGAGGAAGAGGTCAAACCTATAAGGCTTTGCCTAGACTTCCCCCATAAACAAACAGAACATGGCCAAGCTTTCTTTATTGTGGATGTAGGAGTAGGAAGAAACTTAATATCTTATGAGACTTGGGTCTCATTATTTAGGAAAACCTACCCTTGATCCAACTTAAGCTCTGGTAAAATAAATGCAAAGGGATGATATAGCTCAAGTTCCACATCAATTCTTATCCCATGGGAGGTAGTTTTATGTTATAAATGCATGTACAATGTCAGAAGAGATCATCCTTGGAAGGGGATGGATTGCCAAACATGACCGCGGCATAGATTAGACCATGAGGATAGCCACAATCAGGCTAGCACAAGAGATGGTTAGCATTCTCCTCGCATACTAAAGGAGAATCCAGACATATCTCTATCGACATCTAGAAGTTATTGACATTACTACAAGCAAGTCCCATCAAGCTAGTAAGTGCAATCATCCATAAACTCAAAACCATATCTACCAATCAACCCACACCACATCCCATAAAATAGAAGGTCAAGGAGTCCAAAGCCCAACCAAAGAAGGAAAAGCTTTGTCAAAAAGTGAGGAAGAGAAACCAAAGGCTAACAACCAATAGAGTGTAGCAGCGGGCGGAGCCCAAGAATGTGTTGTTTTAGTACTTTAGACTTCCAATCTCCTACTTCTCAACACTAATCCATCTTTAATTGCTATGTTCAATGATTATCTCCTCTCATAAAACTCATTATCTTTTATTAAAAATGTGATTAATGCTGCCAGTAACTTTTTCTACAAGCCTGAAAACATAGAATAGACACTTCATAATTCGTAATTTCTCCACCTCTTCATTCCCTTGAAGTTGAAGGACACTTCATACTAAAAAACTAAAAATGCACCCTTTCATGTCTCAAATGTCCGGCCACCCCAAAATGGTCATTTCTTATTCATTTATGGCCCCAACAACAAGTGGTTTTGGAAACCTTTCCTTCTAAATTCAGTGAAAAAAGCTTATGATAGCCATGCATGTGACCTCAAATCGTTATTTGTGAGCATCAGGATCTCCATCCCAAAGTCCCCCAAACTGGGTAATGTCCGTCAACAAACGAACTATATATTTAAGTGCTGGGACAACCATTGTTTCAAAGAAAAGTACACTTAGGCCAACGTCTTCTTCAAAGAAATTTAATGCCTTCCTTTTAGGTATATAAAATATCGTTCAAAGAGGTCTAAATCCTCGTAGTTTTCAAAATCACCCGCCGATGCTTGATTTGGATCACTACTTTTCCTTTCCTCACTTTTCTTCGCACTACTTTCTACTTCCTCTTTGATTGGTCGTATGTCGGGTTGATAGGCCGACATCATTTTACTATCAGGACTTGAAACTATTCGATCGGAATAATGTGGATTGTTCTCACTTATGCTGGAGGGAGTACTCCTTGTAATACATCCTTCATTTAAGTTTACACTAGCCAAGGGATCTCCTCTAAGTCCTTCCTCTAGTAATTTTATCAACCTTTCTAACCGCTCTACTACACGCTACACCTCTTGTCTCTCTACATCTTTGTCCCTTTTCTCTCTCTCTCTCTTCTCCTAACTCTCCTACTACTTTCTCCACTCATCCATCAAACTTAATTAATTCCCCTCTCAACTTCATTCTTATTTTCATCTAAATAACCAATTACTTATTTTATGGTTGGTAAAGATGGACTTTCCTTGCTAGTAGTTATTGTAAAGGTCTCACTATACTAGAGAAATTCTTTCTAAAAGATTTAAAGTAATATGGTCTTCCTATAATGCTTCTAAGTTCATATTTAGTAATAGACCCAATCATCTATCCCACGTGTGACCCTTCCTAAATGCTATATATCTAAATAAGATTGCTATATGTTTAAACCATTTCTCTTAATCGAAATAAGATTGCTATATGTTCAAACAATTTCTCTTAATCTAATAAGATTTCTCTTCCCAAACGTGCTCTAAATCTTCTAATAATTCCTTTTTAGTTCTTAGGCAAAATCCTACTTCCATACCACTACACAAAGTGATACTTTCTAAAATCTTCAAATCGCACATAATAGGGAATTTGCATAGTAGGTCTAGGTCCCCTCCAATAGCCTGAGAAACTCCAAAAATTAATATTCTTGAACTCGATTTTAATAGGGAATTTGTATAGTAGGTCTAGGTCCCTCCACTAGCCTAAGCAACTCAAAAACTTAATAACCTTAAACTCGATAATATCCACGATTCCCCAATAAGTGGCTAATTGGATAGCTACATAACTTAAATCCATCTTTTCTATTTATTCTAAATCATAAACATCTACACACAAGACTAAGCCTTCTTCTTTTATTTCTTCCTCCTAGTTCCCTCGTCGTGACTCTAATTCTTGTGCATGTCCCTCTTGCATATCTTGGTTGAGATCTATCTCTTCCTTAAAAGACTTAATATGTAAACACTTTAAGTTTCTTTAAGTAAGCACTCTATAATTACCAGCTTTACATTACTTGAGAGTTCATCTACACATTGTAAATCAATGTCACTCATGCTAATCTACCCTTTTTATAGCATATGCTAGTACTCCCGGCGGCGGCGGCGAACGCACCAAAAATGACCCCCAGATAATCCGCTCTTAATTATCTCTTTTAAAGGATTCCTAGCCAGCTAAGTATAGGTTGTTATGCTATGTAAGGGTTAATTAGGTGATAATTATCATTTATTCATGCATTAATATAGCACTTCTTTGTAGTCCATAAATACGATTTTATCTTCCAAAATACTCTATAATGCTAATATTATCATTTGAGCACTGAGGATAACCCCATACTACTAAAATAATACACACAACCTACTCGTATACAATGAACAATCTTCTTGTTAATAAGAGTTAACCCAGATAAACCAATTTCCTTTAGAAAAACCATTTAATTTACAAAGTAGACACTAACAAATAAAAATATAAAAATTTTGATTGAAAATATATCGAAATTGGCCATAAATGACCCATACACCTTAAAAACAAGTGTAAAACCTAAAATAAATCTAGATTCGGGAAAATCCCAAAGTGGCTTAAAAACTACTAAAATAAGCTAACTTTCTAGCTTTAGCATAAAAAACTCCTAAAAATAAGAAAAAACTACCAAACATTGCTTTAAAATATGACAAAATAAAGCCCAAATTCGACAATCATCAGTTGTGGGAAGAGATTGTCTAGACAATCTCTAGAGCCACGAGTGAGGAGGAACATTTGTGGGGCATGCATTTATAGGATCATCAAACATGAAAGGATCCAAAGACCTATGGAGCAAGTCAAGACATCCAAGGCTAGAGCCCCCACAATGAGCGAAATTGTAACACCTCCAGTAAGCCCACAAGATGCTACTATTATAGTTTCACCCGACTATACCCTGGACCAAACTACACCCTAGGCCATATAGGAATCCAAGAACCAACTATAGCACGAGCTTCACCTTCCTAGATCCTAGAATTCCCTCCACACAAGATGATGCTAGCACACTTCCTGACCCAGTGGTGGTTGGAGCCACACCACTAACTAAGACACCTATAACTAATGCAACATCATCATTGCCTCTAAGATGCATGCCCATAGTTAACCCCACGATAGCCACCACCATAGTTTCTTCCACCCCTATGTATATAATTCATGCTTACATATAGTTGTCATTGCCAACCAAGCCATGGGAGGAGCGTCCACTTCACAACCTCCATTTTCCATGTTCCACTCTAATACACAAATGCCACACTCACATCCTAGGGTGAGAATGATACTGCTAGCAACAACCAAACCAATGCCACCACATGCTCACTTTGCATTACCACCAATGGGACCCATGCCACCTCCATATGTTGCTCGCCCAGCCCTAATAAGATACAGGCCACTACGTCCTATACTATACCATATGATGCTCCACCTACACCTGTACTAGCACCCTTTGTTGCACCCATCGTACTAGCAATTGCTCTACCAATATATCCAATTTTCGTTGCACAAGCCTCAAGGAGAGCGGTAGTAACTGAAAGCATGACACTTGTTATAAGAGATGATGGAGCCAAACTTACTTACAAATTCATCAGCGGTAGTAACTGAAAGCATGACACTTGTTATAAGAGATGATGGAGCCAAACTTACTTACAAATTCATCAGGGATGGCGACCCTAGGGGACATCTTGAAGTGTTCGATCTAGTTTGTGCGACCGTAAGAGAACAAAATGAGATCGCCTCCTAGACCCCAATGCCTTGAGCCTTACGTTAGATGGTAAAGCTGGGGATTGGTATAGAACTCTCGAGATTGAGGAATGCATGAACTTCACAGTTCTTAGAAGATTGTTCCTTAAGAAATTTGTGTATGAAGGGGCATTATGGAGCGTAGCTTCACAACTGCACAAAAGCAGAGAAAGGGAAAGAAGAGTCGGTTAAAGATTTCATTAGCCGGCTTAAATATTTGAACTCTCATTGTACCCCCCATGAATGCTTTTCGAATAATCAATTGCTTTTGAGACAAATTTATCCATGGACTAAAAGATGAGGAGATCTATAATGGCTTGGTCATTAGAGAGGAATCACCACAAGGGATAAAGTTATAGCTAATGCCATCCAATTGGAAGATATTATCAAGATGAAAGGGGTCAGAGCCTTGATTCCAAACATGTTTCTTCTGAAGATCCTGGGCATAGCACCACAAAACCATAGCTAAAGGTAGCACTTTAGGGCAGATGAACTTCACAGATTATGTGAAAGCACTCCAAGAGGAAATGAAAGCCAAAAAACCTCCTAAGAACGTACATATGTACCCAAAGAGGGAGCTACAATGGAGTTCAAATAACTTGACTCCTATGAGATGGTCTTAGGATGACCTTTTATGCATGAAGCTAAGATGGTCCATGACTGGGCAAGAAACCATGTCTACTTGTAGCTTGATGAGTCAATCCTTAGAGTAGAGCTTGTGACTCATTGCATGCATCCTATGGGTAGTGGTGGAATTTTTGGAAATCAATTTGATACCACAATCCATTCTATTCCATTACAATACTACTTCACTTGCAAAAAGGATACTGACACAAGCCTAGGGAAGGATTCAACCTACAAGCCACATTCCATAGACAAGGGATATGATTTGAATTGGATTCAAATGATGGCCACATTAGAAACGTGGGGTAAGTAATGGTGGTAAAGGAACTTCCTAAGGTTGTACCATTGTGCGAATGATGAGTGCCATACACCCAAACACTGAGGAAATTAGGAAGTACAGTGACACTCTAATTCAACCACCTCTGATAAAGAGTCTGAAACTCAGACCAAAATGAGACCACAACAAACATTGGAGATTGAAACTAGCACAAATGACATTGAAACTGAAACTAAAACAGAAATCGAAACTGAACCAACAAAGGAATCTTCTCAATGAAGCACGAGATCACTGAGAAAAAGGAGGAAAAGAAAACTTTATAAGGGGCAAACAAACACTTGAGACTGAATAAAAGAACGACCACGGTCCAATGGCTACAATAGACCTTCATCGAAAGTTTATGGACAATTGGGGTAGTAGACCTTCACCAAAAGTTCAAAGACAATTGGGGAGAAGAAGAGTTACATGAAAGTCATTTATTGTAGACCACTCCCATTTAATATACCCCGTGGAAAAGTGAGACTCTTATTCACCCACCTCTAATTCATACACCTCTGATGAAGAGTCTAAATCTCAGACCAAAATGAGACCATAACAAACATTGGTGATTAAAACTGGCGACATCAAAACTGAATTGAACTGAACCAATAGAGGAAGCTTCTCAATGAAGCAGGAGATCATTGAGAAAAAGGAGGAAAAGAAAACTTTATAAGAAGCAAACATGCACTTGAGACTTCGGAGCTCTTGTACAAACCACTTTCGATGGTCATGATGTCATTTTTCCGTGACAACAATTGATCATGGATTGTGTTTCCACATGCTCTTCAAGGTCTTCTTCTAGACCTCTCTTTCCATTTCAAACGTCATCCTAAGCTTCAACTTATTCAAGTCTCATTTAGGTAGTAGTGGAATGTAAGGGAGTGGTTGTAATAACCCTCTATTTTAGGGTTTGGGATTCCTTTCCCTATGGGGTTGGGCTACACACTTTCCAATGGCACTTATCCTCCGTTAGCCTAGCCTTAAGGCTATATGCTCATCGTGGTTGAGGATGCATTATGTTAATGCTCATGTGGATCCCTTTGTGATAAGATAGTCCCAAACATTGGTTCTTTACCCTTTCCATGGGTTTCATGTTCCTTGTCCAAATGAAGCTTCATTCTATTGGTGAAGGCACTTCTGTAATGGGCTCCTATGGAAAGAAGAACTCTTGCTTGCACCATGTGTGCTTGTTGTTGGGTGTATTGTGGAACACTTGTCCCTGATGGTATAGCAACAGTGATATGTCCTATTTTCCATAACTGTGGTTGTTGGGCTACTTCTCAGTCATGGTCAACTTGGGATAAACCCAGCTCAAGATTGACACCAAATGTTTGAAACATTGTGACGTCTGACATGGTTTGATTGCTTCATGTGGGAGAAAACCTTAAGGTTCCAGCTCCCGCTCCTTCACTGAAGCTTTGCCCAAAAATAGGGTGGTTGAATGCCTTCTTCATAAAATTTAAGGTGTTGGTTACAAAGCCAGTTGGCGAATCTCGATTTTGGAAGACCCTAGTGGCTCATGTTTCCAAGTGTTCCGCTCTTCCTCCACTCACGTATGTGTTTTGTTAGTTCATTTCTTCCCAAAGCTCCTCGCTTGAGGTGGATCTGAAAGAGTATAGCCTTCTTAATTGGAGAGCACTCTGTTGAGTGCTGGTCATTTGTTGGGATCGAAGGATTGGCGGATTTAAGGATGTGAGGTTTGATGCACTGCAATTGACTGTATTGTTATTTCCAACAATTAGTTCATATCAGTTTTGCATCAAAGGTGTTGAGATATCAAGCTCAACTAGTGTTGCGAACATTGATGACCCACCTGGGTGATAGCTTCCGCACTTATACCACTGGCATGGTTGGTGAGATTATGGTTGATGTGCTGCTAATGAGATGACAGGATGTGAGACAGCCACTTTGGAGTACTAGAGTTATGACATAGTTATAGCGCCAGCTCATATAATCCAATTCACACTATGGACCAACCATTGTATGTTATTGTAGAAGAGTACTTTCCCTTTATGTATGTACTCTTATCTTTTAGTTATATGGTTGTAGAGAAGAGTAGAAGATAGAAAAAAATTCAGCCATCCATCTCTCTCTTGTGTCTTGCACTCTCTTGTGTATGTGTGTTTGTTTGTAAGGAACTCAAGCTCTCCCTCTCCCCCACATTCTATTTATGGTATCAAAGCTCCGATTTGTGTGAGAGATAAGGAGGCAAGAACAATCAAGCAAGGAAGTAGTACACAGGTAAGAGCATCAACATCCCTTCCCCTTCTTCTTTAGGTACAACACCCCCGCGATAGCTCCAGGAGCTACACTTTTTCGATTGAGGAGCTGTCTTTGCAGGCTTAGAGGTGCCTATGTGGTACAAAGTACTTTGTACTGGGCTAGATTCATGTTTCAGGTGCATTCTGGTCTCCGTTCTGTTATTGCAAGATATTTTCAACAGTTTTTGGAAGTTATGGTGGAGAACTGTCTCTGGTCAAAATCTGGTGATTGTAGTGCAGCAGTGCATTTTGGGAGTGCAAATAGTGTTTGCACATGTATTATTGATATTGGGTGTATGTACATGTACTCTAGTCAGATCTAGTGACATACAAATTGTACTGAAGTACTACAACAGTCATCACAAAAGATATTGATGTGTTAAAGGTTGCATACAAAAATTGTCTGTTTGACAGGTTTCTGATTGTTGTAATCTAATATATGTGATGGACTCAATCAGATTGTTAGTAAGAAGCTGGACAAGAACAACTTCCATGCTTGGAAGTTCAAAATAACCAATTTCTTGATGGATAAAGGATTTTGGGACTATGTTGAAGGAGACAATAAGGAGCCTCCAGAGTTGTCTGAAGAGAATGTCACTCCAAGAGATATTTAGGCATTCAAGGATTAGAATCAGGGTGCGAGAAAATTCATGTATTGGTTTTCGATCAATGTCACAAACACATTGATAGGACACATACAAGATGCCAACACTCCAGCAGTTGCATGGCAGAACGTGGTGCAAATGTTCCAAACCAATACAAAGGCAAGGAAACTATAGCTAAAACAAGAGCTACATGCTATGGAAAAGAAAAACATGTCTATCAATGAGTATGCTTTAAAGATCAAGGGAATTGTTGAATCCCTTGGATCTATCAATGTACCGGTGTGTGGAAGACAATGATTTAGTGAGTGTGTGTTTGAATGGGCTTGGCAAAGAGTACAAGCCATTCAAGACCTCCATTGCAATCAAAGAGAATGTTGATTTCTTGCAAAAGTAGGGAATCAAGAGAGTTTATATGCAAGTATACTCCGCAATAGAATAGTGTTGCAAAAAGAAAAAATAGGCACATTGTAGAAGTGCCATGTGCCTTGATGGCTAAAAAGAATATGCCACATTATTTTTGGGTACTAGTAGTAGTAGCGACTGTTGTGTATATATCATGAAAGAACAGGTTGATATGACACTTCAACAGAAGTTTACACACATAAAATCCGATGTGTCCCACTTGAAAGTGTTTGGATGTATTGCATATGTGCATGATCCTGATGAAGTAAGAACAAAGTTGGATCCAAAGGCAGAGAAATGCATCTTTATTGGTTATGCTTTGGAAGCAGAAAGGTTATAGATGTTATAACTCTACCACTCGTGAGTTGCGAGTTAGGAGAGATGTTGTCTTTGATGAGATGAGTAGCTGGTATATGCACCGGCAGCAGTGAAGGCAATAGAAGATGCAAATATAAGAAGTGCTAACGCTGCAACAATCACACAAGTGCTTAGTGGACCTAGAGAATCCTCTAGCATTGGATCCAATGTTAGTCCAAATGGTCAGGTAGGTTGAGGAGAGATGTAGGTACACATGTATCACGCATAGGGAAGGAAAAGGTAGAACAATCTTTTGTGCCTGATCTATCAACACATCACTCATATGTGGATGGTGACTCTAGTAACTCTAAGCAGAGCCTTGATGAGGAGCTTGGCATTCCATCTGTGATTACTCCTAGTGTAAGGAAAAGCAGGGTTGTTTGAAGGACATCTCGTAGTGATCCAGGTGTACATAAGTCTACAAGGGTTAGATACACTGTTGACAAGTTGAGATAAGATGGATATATAGCACATCATTATGTTTACATGGTTAAAGAAATACAAGAGTTGGAGCCCACTTGTTTTGAGGAGGCACTTGGAAATAAGAAATGGGAGAATGCCATGAATGAGGAGATGGCAAAAAAAAGAAGCAAATGCAACATGGGAGTTAGTACCTTTGCCTAAGAAAAAGAAGGCAATTGGATTTAAGTGGGTGTATAAGGTCAAGCATAACGTTAATAGTTCAATGAGCAGGTATAAGACAAGACTGGTGCCAAGGGCTATGCACAGACTTATGGCATTGACTATGAGAAGATATTCAGCCCGATTACAAGAATGGCAACACTGAGAGCTATCATTTGCTATGGATGCAGCAAAGGGTTGGTCTTTACATCAGATGGATGTAAAGAATGCCTTTTTGCATGGTGATTTGCGAGAAGAAGTATACATGATGCAGCCACCACGTTATGAGTGTGATGCACACCCAGATTTTGTGTGCAGGTTACGCAAAGCCTTGTATGGCTTGAGCAGACACCCATAGCATGGTCAGACAAGATCGGGGAGTATCTTTCTTCCATTGGATTTTAGATATCCAATGCAAATTTTTCACTTTTATGTGAAAAAGACAGATAGAGAGATCATGCTATTAGTCATCTATGTGGATGACTTGATTATTCACTAGTGATAGTGATGCTAACATACATTATGTTAGAAGGCTTTTGAAGCAAAATTTTGAGATGAAGGATTTGGGTGAGCTGCGGTATTTCTTGGACATAGAGATGGTGAGATCATCTCATGGCATTTTGTTATTACAGAGGCAGTATGGCTTGGACATGTTATCCAAGTATGGTATGACATGTTGTAAGCCTATTTGAGTGCCATTGGAACAGAACACAAATCTTTCTGCAGATACAAGTGAGCTTTTGGAGGACCCCACTACGTAAAGAGCATAGTGGGTAGCTTGATCATGACCATTACTAGGCTAGATTTGAGCTATGTTGTTGGACTTGTGAGTCAGTTCATGCAAGCCCCTAGGAAGCCACACTTGGATGCGGCTAGATGGATTCTTGGGTACATAAAAGTCCACAGTTAATTATGGACTTTTCTATAAGGTTGGTACAGAGATACAGCTACGTGGGTACACATATGCTAATTAGGCTAGTAGTGTTGCAACAGACAAGAGATCTACCAGTGATTTTATGTTTTCATTTGAGAGTGTTGTTGTGAGTTGGAGCAGTAAGAAGCAGCCAATAGAGTACAAGGGTACCGCTTTGACAGCTTGTGAAGTAACTTGGTTTGAGAAGCTACTTGGTGATATGGGTGAGCCTATGGATAGGGCCGTTGTTATTTATTGTGGCAACATGAGTAGCATATAGTTGGCTAGTAACCCAATACACCATGCTAGAACGAAGCACATTAGGTGCATTATCACTTTGTGAGGGAGAAGGTTCTAGCAGGTGATGTAGATCTGGTATATGTCAGCACAAAGGATGAAGTAGCTGACATCTTCACGAAGGCATTGGACATAGAGAAGCTCCACAAGTTTAGGAGCTTACTTGCAGTGTTTTTTATGGCGTTAAGTTAGACGAGAAGTGTTGAGATATCGAGCTCAACTAGTGCTACGGACATTGATGACCCACCTGGGTGATAGCCTCTGCACTTATACCACTAGCATGGTTGGTGAGATTATGATTGATATGCCGCCAGTGGATGACAGGATGTGTGACAGCCACTTTGGAGTACTAGAGTTATGGCGTAGTTATAGCACCAGCTCATATAGTCGGATTCACACTATGGACCGACCATTGTATGTTATTGTAGGAAAGTATTTTTTCTTTATGTATGTACTCTTCTCTTTTAGTTTTATGATTGTAGAGAAGAGAAGAAGATAGAAGAAAATTCAACGATCCATCTCTCTCTTGTGTCTTGCACTCTCTTGTGTGTGTGTGTGTGTGTGTGTGTGTGTGTTTGCTTGCAAGGAATTCAAGCTCTCTCTCCCCCGCATTCTCTTTAAAAGATCCCTAGCGTTTCTAGATCAAGTCAGAGAATGGTTTCAAACTTTTTTTTTTGGTTGATGTTAAGCTCACGCCTAACAGCAAGTTTCTAGATCAGGTCGTCAGAGAATGGTTTCAGACAAGGTTTTTTTTTGTTGCTGCTGTTAGGCTCACGCCTCTAGACTCATGTCTCTAAGCTCACATATCCAAGATCATGCGTCCAGGCTAACACCTCTTGGTACGGGACTGTGGGTTCACGTCCCCTACCTGAGAGCTAATTTGGCTTGGTTTTTAATGGTTTTTGTAATTTCTTAAACTAGATGAGATGTGATTAATGATCTTAATTATTGTTATGCAACCAATAAAGTATTCTTTGATTGGTTTTAGATGGTTTTGCATGCTTCTACTCTACTAATTTAATAATGTATGAATAAATTATTCAAAAATATATGAAATACATTAACAAAAATTAATAGTCCCACTCTAATTCGACCTCATGGAGTCAATGATCATGTTTTCGGAGTGGACTCCACTTCTAATCACAATTGCTAGGCTAATCCTTGATCAAAGCAATGAAATCTGAGCCTTTTGGGCTCTAATTTCATGCAAATCACCAAAGAACCAGAGTTTTGTCCTATACCAATAGATAAAAATACAATGTTAACTTCAAATCAAAATCAAAAGCAACAAACAAACATATTCAATGTTCCAAACCTGAGCCGCGTATGTTTTTTTAAGTGTGACCTCTTAATCAACACCGAGCAATATTGAGTGATTCCAATAGCCCTAGGTTAGTCCTCCTTGGCAAACAACAGTGCCAAATATGTTCAAGTCAAAAGGTTACCTTAGCCTTGCCAAAACATGAGTCGTTCAATCTTGCCTTCGAGCCGCAAATGCAACTTCCCATTTGGGTACACTAGCTCATCAATTGCGCCCTCACTTCATTGTCACACCAAAATGCTCCTTGCCAAAGGGATAAAGAAAGAGCTCTCAATGCTTACATGGAGGCAAGAAGAGATGGTCCTTCACGAGGTTCTCTCTCACAAAAGGAGGAAAAGGAAGAAGCTATTGGAAGAGAAAAACCTACAATCACACCTATTCAAAGAATAAAATAGCATGCAAGCAAGCAAAAAGAGGGAAGAATGAGAGCTCACAATAAAACTATTGCAAGGAAATGATTGTGTATTGCTTATTATCCAAAATGACTTCTATACCACAAACGACTAATTTTCACACTAGGCCATCAACCTTAAAAATGGCCGGTCTCTATTACTTGTTTTAAGCAACTATGTACACTAAGTCTGTAGACTTTCCCTATTTAACAGTATTCTCATGGTAACCTTAAAAATGGCCGGTCTCTATTACTTGTTTTAAGCAACTATGTACACTAAGTCTGTAGACTTTCCCTATTTAACAGTAGTCTCATGGTAACGCTGCTTTATATGTTTCGGCCTTGTCTTACAAAAGATAAGTACTCGTTTGTGCGAGTAAGAACGGCAAAGCACCTACGATAGGTTGGGCGGGTAAAACCATGTTAATAAATGGAGTGGTTAACACCAAGATCACAGCTCACGTATGTTGATTCAAGTGTTTGACTCACGTCTCCAAGCTCACGTATGTTGATTCACGTGTTTGACTCATGTCTTTTTTCGTTGAACTGTGGGCTCACGTCTCCCAACCCGCAAGCTTATTCAACCTAATTTTTAGAGTTTCTTGAGGTTTTCGAACTTGATAGAAGGTGATTAAGAATCATAATCTTAGTTAATAATGGGAGATAATTAATGATTGCTACATAAGTAATTATGTATTTTTTATCGAATTTGCAAGCTTTTAAGCTTTTAAGCTATCAATTTAAACAATGCATAAATATTTAAAAAATATGAAATGCATGACCAAAATTTAACTATTCGACTCTAATCCACACCTAATCGAGCTTACTAATGTTTTCAGAGTGGATTTCACTCTATTCACAATTGCTAAGCTATTTCTTGCCTTAATACAATGAAATCTACCAGGGTTTTTCCTTCCAAGATATGACAATAAAATACCCTAATGTAAATAAACTTCAGATTAAAATCAAAAACAACAAATCCAAGGCACCAAAACTATCTGTGTTATCTCCTAATGATGAACATTGGATGATATTGTGTAATGCCAATATCTTGGAATGGATGGATGGACGAAGCTAAGTCCTACGCTAGTCTCCTAAATATATTCAAGTCAATAGCTTATCTTAGCCTTGCCGAAGCATGTGTCGTTGGGTCTTGCTTAGAGCCGCAAAAACTTCTTATGTGGATACACTAGCTCGTCTTTCATGTCTTTAGTCCGTTAATGTTCCTTTACCAAAGGGGTGAAGGGAGAGGTCTCTATGCCTAATGGAGGAAACAAGAGATAGTCCTTCACGATGGTTCTCTGTCACAAAAGGCAGAGAAAGAAGCAAGCATCCATCTAGCATGCATGAATCCAGTAGTATGCAAGCAAGCAAGAAGAGGAAAGAGGACAGCCGACAAGTAAACTATAGCAAGGGCATAGCAAGGGAATGATTATGTATTACTTATTATCAAAAATGACTTACATACAAGTGTGTAGTGCCTTCTCTCTCTCTCTCTCTCTCATATGGCTGAGCACCTCTCTTATGCAGGCGACACCCTGGCACCCCTCCTAGCCCATATGTTTAATAGGGCCCTCTCAGAGGGCTTTCCCCCCACCTGGCCATCACACATTATTGCGCCTGTCCATAAGGCAGGAGACCCCATGGATCCTAACATAGTCACAGGGGACGGAAGGGACAGATGCTTGGAACGCCGGGACGCCGAGTCGGGACGGATCAGAAACTGGGACGAGGGGACGGCATTGTGGAGGGATGGCAGGGAGCCGTTGCATGCTGTCCCTCCCGAATGTTTTTTTGCCCTTTTTTGGCCGTTTCTAGCCATTTATGGCTGTTTGGGGACGCCTTGGCCGTTTCTAGCCGTTTATGGCTGTTTGGGTGGCCGTTTGGGGTTGCCTTGAAGCTTGGCCTTTGAGGCTTGGGCCTTGGACCTTGGGCCTTGCCTCTCTCTCTCTCTTGAGTCTTGCCCTTGCCTATCTAATATCTATATAAGAACAAGGCTACAAGGCTACAAGCACACACACACCCCTTCAACTTTCAAGGCTTCAAGCAACTCTCTCTCTCAACTTTCAAGCCTCAAGCCACACTCTATGAGTGTATCTACTCTCTCTATCTCTCCCTCAACCTTCTTCTAACTTCCAACTTCCAAGTTCCAAGCCTCTCACACAAGGCCCTATTCTCTCTCTCTCTCTCTCTCTCTCTCTCTCTCAAGCCTCTTGAGTCTTCCAACTTCCAAGCCTCTAGGCCTCTCTCTCTCTCTCTCTCTCTCTCTCTCTCTCTCTCTCTCTCTCTCATTGCTCAAGGCTCAAGCCATCTTCAACCATGGCATCCTCCTCACGTGCCGGGGCTTCCCGTAGAAGGACAACGGGATGGACATGATGGGAGGAGGTTAACTACACCCCATCCGCTCATGGAGGCGGTTCTCAGCCATGGGCATGCAAGCTTTGCCCGTATTGGCGAACTGCACAAGCTACCCATGACCATGAGGCGAGCACTTCACGTGGATGATCATTCATAGATCATGATTCATGGGTCTTACTACTTAGCTCTAAACTCTAGCCTCTAGGCTTTGGCACTTTTTGTCATTGACTCATTTGAGTCCGTCCGTGTATTCTGCCTCCTTAAGGCTTAGTCCTGACTCTTGAGTCATGACTCATTATGTATCTACTTAATTATTAATACAATCAACCGTCAACGCCTTCACTCTTTGCTTGGCGTATTTTGTTAATATGACTCAAAAGCTTACCATTTTAGTGTAAATTTGTGCTCATTTTGATGTACTTCCAAAGTAGAATAAGTGTAGAGTAGAAAAACTTTAAAAAAAGTATTTTTTAAGTGCCATTCCCTCCCCCGTCCCCGTTCCCTACTTATGGCCGTCCCCTGTCCTGTCCCTGTCCCCCGTTCCTTGTGACTATGGATCCTAATAACTACATAACCATCATAATCGGCATATCTTGGCAGAACTCTATGGATCTATACTTGAGTCTCAGCTCAACACATTGGCACACAGAGAGGGATACAGGGCACCAGGGCTAGTAGAGTTTGGGAGAACCTTCTCCACACTGGATCACATATTCACGCTTCAGGCTATCATCAAGCAAGCCAAGGCAAATGGCCGCCGACTATACTGCTACTTTGTGGACTCCCGCAAAGATTTTGATACAGTGCCTCGGGCCTGTCTCCTACAACACATACAGCATCTCGGGGTCTCGTCTGACATGATCTCGGCCATCATTGCCTTATGAGTCAGTTACTAGTAAGGTGAGATGCCCAGAAGGACTATATGAGGAGGTCTCTGGCACCATCAGAGTGAAACAAGGACACCCACTATCTCCGACCCTCTTTGGACTTTACACAGATGAGATCTCAGACTTCATTAGCAGAAGCGGAGGCAGAGGAGCTTTTCTAGGAGGTATTCTTGTTTCCATCCTTTTATATGCTGATGATATTGTGCTCATTGCAGATTCTGAGGAGGGGCTACAGAAGCACATGGATAATTTACAGGATTTTTGCAAACAGAGGGGGCTGTTAGTCAACCTTGGGAAAACCAAGATTATAGTATAGGCCGTACAAAGATCACTTACATGGGCAGCAAGGTTGAGGTGGTGCACTCATATGTCTATCTGGGAACTACCTTCACTAGTCCATGCTTCTCTATGAGACAAGCAATAGAGAATAGGCTCACTAGAGGATATGCAGCTCTAGCCTTATTAGAGAGGCAGTGTTTCCAGGCACATTTTCAAGGCGCATTTTCAAGAGCCGAGGACCAAGGGTTGGCTTTTTGACAACCTTCTGGGCACCAGATTTATCCTTGGCAGATTGGAAGCGCATAGAGCATCCTCACATCATGATGCTATCATGGATGATATGCAGCAAGCCATATGTTCCCCACCAGATCATCCAGGCAAAGTTTTTGCCCCTCCTATGTTGATGGAGGCCCTGTTCCAAATAGCCACTTATATACGAAAGGTGGGGGAGATGGATCCACTTCGACTCCCCCGACTTGCACTACAGTCATCGCAACAGATTGCAGCTGGAGGAGAGCATTCATCTTGGTATGGCACAATACTCACTTGGTTTCAAGCACATGGATTACACATGAACCGGCTCCCTCCATTTCATATGATCCAAATTCCCCATACATTAGGCTTACACATGAGGACAGGAACATGGATCACACCGGTAGGCCCATTGCCTACCAAGATGCCGTACTACAGAGATCTTTTCCTGAGACTTACAGTATCTGGTTCCATACAATGACCAAGCTATCTCGATGCCTTCATGTCCCATGCTATGAGGATAGCCATTGACCATCTTGGTGTATCATCCCATAGACTGAGGATAGATACTGGCAAGGCTACAGCCCTCCTCTCAGCTTACCATCACCAGCTTTTTCCAGCCTAGAGGGGTAGATAGGGAGGCACCAAAGCCCACCACAGTGGGTACGGGAGCCTATACCACAGTGCCCCCTCGCAGTAGGCCCATGGGAGTCACATTAGATCAAGCATGCACACTCCAAGGAGCTAGACGCCCTCGTCGCGTCGGACCTTAACCACCCCCAGAGATCTTGGCCCACCATCGAGCAGCCTCATGCTCACAGCAGACCGTCGACATCTCTAGCCTTCTTGTATCACCCATGATGGACATCCTAGATGGGCCCTTGCCTGACATACAAGGTTAATCGACTATTTTTTTTTTTCAGCTCTCCCATATCCCATCACTTAATGTACCCTATACCTGGCATAGTAAGATCTAGATTTTTCATCTTGTATAATCTCAAAGTCTGAGCTCTTAGCTTTCAGTTTTCGATTTTAGTTTACTGTTGCTTTATCTTATTTCATCCATGACAAGATTTCATGGACACTATGTACAAATCATTTTGGTCTCATAGACCATTTGGGTCTTTTGAAGACGTTAATAACTCTCTCCCCCTCTCCACGTGATGTAGCAGCTGAGGAGACCTCTCGGCCTTACTCATTAGCCCCTTGCTTGATATTTTGGAGAGTGGTATCTATTGGGGCTGATGCTCCTCTCATGTTCCATGTTCCTAGTATTCCATGATTCCATGGACAGTTTTGCATCACCCGAGCGAGATAGCTTTGTTTTTTGTTTCTATTTTACTTCCTGTTCCCTGATGAGAGATGCCATGGACAGTATTGTATCACTTTGGTCTCATAGGCCCATTGGGTCTTTAGTAGATGCTTAATATATCTTTCTTTTATTTCTCTTGCATTGAAGTGAAGAAGTGTTCTATCTGCCAACTAACAAGTAAGATCCCTAAGCTTCCACATGTTACATCTACATGTGCACTGGAGTGGATGGGAGAAAGTCAGAGAGAATACCACCCAAACTTGACCTTCATTTTGTACCCATATGTATCTCATATACAAATACCAGATGAGTACTGTATAAAAGGAGCCATTGTACCAAACGAAGCACACACACACACACACACACACAAAGTAGTGACGACTCTGCCAATATCCTCAACGGATAGGTGTATGATGCCTGAACTTGCATGTGTTTTAACAGGTCTCCTAGCCTTGGAAATCGAAAAGAATAGATTCAACCACAGGACCACAAGAAACATTTTTTCATCTTTATCAAGTGCTCATTGCTTGTTTTTCACCAGTGTACAGTAAAGAACAATTTACATAACACTTACAAAAGCAATTCCAGATCAGCATAAAATAGCTTGCTATGCATTGGCTAAACAAGAAGGCCCCATATGGCTTACAAGTAGAGTATTTTAAGCAGATCAACACCCGTACCTGCAGTTTGGTACGCATCCCTGCACACTATGTGCACACTCTCAACACACAAGACTCCTCATTCTGCATATATTTCAATTTGTTCCAAAACCTTGGCTTTCAAGTGTATGTACAAAGTAAAGACTCTCTTGCTGGAGGCCATTTCAGTTTGTTCCAGAACCTTGGCCTTCGAGTATATGTACTCAGTAAAGACTACCTTGCATTGCCAAAGCTGGAATTGTAGTATGGGCGCCGTCCACTGTTTCTTGCCCCTACATTTTTAGATTGACCATTTGATTGGGTTGCCAAGATTCTCCGAGCTCTTTCCCGCTCCTGCTGCTCTCTCATCAGCCTCTCCTCTCTCAACTCAGCAATCGTCTTTCTCCGCTTCTTTTCACAGCTCACTAATCAAACAGATACAGAAGTCAAGTGCATATCACCGATAATATTTGCCAATGGCAACTTCTAAGCTTTAAGAAAGTAAAGATAGCCCCTTAAGCACTAAAGTGTGTAACCACTGAAGTGGAAAACCTTGTTAAGCATTGTAGTAACTCTTTCACTTGGAAAAATTCTAAACCATATGCATTCATGAAAGAAATGAATAAAATTATATATTCTGTCTTCTCACGAGGTCATTACGGTATATGTTCAGGATGATTCAGTAGTATTTTCTGGATTTGGAGGCCTATGACAGAATGAACTGTGCCTCTTTAAGGGCACTGTGCTTTGGAAGGGCTTCTCAAGACTCGGAGTCCTCGGTACAAGAAGTCTCCGAACTCTACTCCACTTCTAAAAGCCACATACCTACCCAAGGGGTGTGAGGGGATAATTTCTCAATTCATCAGGGCTTCCCCCTCGCTCCATATCTTTTCCTACTCATGGCGTAGGCCATAAGCAACTTCATCTCAGGGTATACAGGGACTGCACACACACACACACACACCCGCACACCCCCCCCCCCCCCGTCAGAATATGCAGCGGAGATGATGACCAAATCTGGGAACACGAGCAAAAAACGCAGGCAGAAAAACAGCACAAGAGAGAGAGAGAGATGTAGGCGTGTAACTCTGCTCTGATATACACAAGAAGATCCCGAATATGATACAAATAGTGGTATGGGGCTGGGGGCCTATATATATGCCCCTGGGAGAGCAGTCGGCCAGCATAGGAAGTGCCCACGACTGCTGAAAAATGTCCACGACTGCATAAATGCAGTCGGCCAGCAGAAAAGTGCCCACGACTGAGAAACTGCAGTCGGCCAGCAGTCCCGTAGCCCACGACTCATGTGTATGCAGTCGGCCAGCACTGGAGTGCTCCTGGCATCCTCTGGCAAACCTCCCAACCACTGGAAAAATGGGAAAAAATAGGGGAAAAATACGGGGAGTGAGGAAAAATGATAAAACACCTGATAAGGGCGGGCACACCCACAACAAAGGCCCTGGTGTATAAATCTAGACAGGAGATGACTTCTAACACCCCCTCTCAGTTCCTCGCTGTGTAACCAACCACTGGGAGCTGGGGTGCCGCCTGAGCAAATCCTGAGAGAGCGACTTCGTGAAGAGGTCCACCGTACTGTCCTCCGTCGAACAGAACTCTAGCAAGATGTCATCAGCAACGATCTGTTCACGAACAAAGTGCCTCTGGATGACCATGGGTTCCTCCAGTGGAAGCCCAAACCTGCAATGTAACCTCCTGCTGCTCCGTAAAACTGCTCCTGGGCCTGAAGTAGATCCCCTCATGTCCGGATCTCCTCCCCAAACCGAGTCACTCCAACCGCGGAGTCGGACTCCATCCAACAATCCCCCTCCTGTGTACACGAGTCCATGATCCTTCGCATGCCGCAGAAACCACAGGAAACGCAATCCTGCCTCCCAAAGAGACATCTGCAACCATGAGCTCAACTGCCTCATCAGGAAGCTCCCGTCCAATCTGGTGTTCATCAACCAGATCAATGAACCATACAGCTTCTGAGTCACAGAGACATCACACTGCTCACAAGGATCAACACCTATTACGGTGCAAAAACAAGTCCTGGAAACCTCATGAAACCTGTCAACCACCCCCTCTGAATCCGGAACCACAAAGCCTGGAGAAACCACCTCCTTCTGCAAGTAAGCACCTACCACCTGCCTGGCTTTCCGAAAGGTCCCCGTGGAAAGAACATCCTCAACTACTGGAAGTTCTATGTCCCGAACACTACGAAACATCAGAGCATAAGTGACCTGTTGAGCTTCCTCTGACTCACTAACACAAGAACTACCAACATCAGTACTGGAAAGTTCCTGCCAACTGCTGCCATCTACTGGCAAGCTATCCACCATCTGGTCCCGGAAAGCCCGCACCTGCAGCGTATCCACACTTGAGTGGCCATTACCAGACCGCCACTCATCACAATCCTGAGGACCTGGGAGAGAGAGTGCTGAAAGCCTGTAAACTCCATTCTCCACTCCGCCTTCCCAAACCACTTGGCCTGTTGCTTTGTCCCGGAGAGCAACAAAATGCTCATCAAACTCCACCCGTACGCCAGTCTTGCAAACCTGATGCACTGACAACAGATGAAAACCAAGTGCTGGAACATACAACACCTGGGAGGAATGCTTCTCCCCTCTGCCATCGGGAACTATCTCCATCCTGCCCTCACTGTGAACTCGGATAGTGGATGTATCACCAGTAAGAATATGACCAGAAAGCCTATAGAGATCCTGTAAACCGGAACGGGAAGGAGTCATGTGCCTAGAAGCACCACTATCGAGAATCCACTCCCGAGTATCCGTTGCGGAGAGTCCTCCAATCTCCTCCCTGCCTGAAGAAAATGAAACATCGGTGTCCACCACCTCCAGGTGCACAAAAGCCGGAGTCTTCATGATTGTTGCTGAGGAATCTTCACCCTTCTCGGTCTTCCGCTTGGGACACTGCCTCCAATAGTGGCCTTTCTCGCCACAATCATTACAGGTCCTCTCTGCCTTCAGCTTCTCGCGGTCAACGTCGGACTTCTTCTCAGAAGACTTCTCCGACGAAGCCTTCCCTTTGCCCGAGTTACGGCCTTTCGACCGTTGGCCAGTTAAGGCCTCCGAACCTCCACCTTGAGGAGGGTTCGTGAATCGTTCCTCCTGGTCCAGGACCATGGGCACAAGCTCCTCCCACGTGATGGTACTGAGCCTGCCACTGGTAATCAAAGACGAGTAAAATGCTGAGTACGAAGAGGGCAACAACGTGATGGCCATGTCCTCTGAAGATATCTCCTTCCCAGCCTGAAGAACTTCCTGCTGAAGAGCCTGCAGCTTGTTAATATGCTCCCGCATCGTCGACGACTTTGCAGGGCTCATAACCCGCATCTGTACTTCCAAGGAAATCCTCTTCATGGGCGATACCCTGTTATAAAGTGAGGCCAATTGTTGGTTTGGGTTTTGTCCACCAGAGGGGCTGTTTGGCGAGGGGTTGGTACCGTCAGAAGATAGCCATCTCGGTGGTGGTAGTCTCCTTTCAGTGGTGTTTGGTTGGTGATACAGGCAGTGGCTGGAGATGTGAAGCGGTCTAGCGAAGGGAGCTGCAGTGTGAAGAGCGAGAGGAGCTGACGAACTGCAGAGGCTCTGTGGTTGGCGAAGCTGCTGGTCACGACACAAAGAGAGAGCTGCTGGAGTTGAGGGTTAGCTGGTGGGGGCACCCTCTGAAGAGAGAAGTGGCTGGTTTTTGTGTGGGCGACGACTGCAGGCAGAGAGTGGATGCTGACCAGAGAGAGCCTTGGGTTTTGTGTGGGCTGGAGACAGGTGGGACTCGCCTACGACACTTGCCATATACCTCTGGCCAGCGTCATATGCTTTACATGATTGATTACCTGCGGTGTGCAGTTGAGGAAAATAAACGAACGGACCCTGGCGTTGACACGATCCCACATCTGTGTCTGGGCCTCCCGGTCCTTTCGGATCGACGGTAACTCCCCTTCCTCTACTTCCGGCCGTGGAACACCAACAACGACGAAATCGGCGAGGTCGTAAGACTCCAGAACGGATTCCATCATCACCTTCCATATGCCGTAGTTGCTCCCGTCCAACTGACGGTCCACCGGGAATGTGGGGAGTGTCGGGATCTTCACATGTCTCTCGGCCATCTCAAACAGATCTGCCATAGCGGGGATGTACTTTGAAAAGGGTGGGTGGGTGGGTGGGAACAAAGAAGAACTAAAACCTGCAAGTGGCTGTCCAGCAAATCAGCCCGCCTTCCTCTTCCTTCTCCTCTTCCCGATCAGCCCAAAACAGTCCACCAATCAGCCACAAAACAGTCCCCCTCTTGCTCACACAAATCCCAAGACCTATGTACAGAGCCTAGGGCTTTGATACCATGTCAGAATATGCAGCGGAGATGATGACCAAATTTGGGAACACGAGAGCAAAAAACGCAGGCAGAAAAACAGCACAAGAGAGAGAGAGATGTAGGCGTGTAACTCTGCTCTGATATACGCAAGAAGATTCCGAATATGATACAAATAGTGGTATGGGGCTGGGGGCCTATATATATGCCCCTGGGAGAGCAGTCGGCCAGCATAGGAAGTGCCCACGACTGCTGAAAAATGTCCACGACTGCATAAATGCAGTCAGCCAGCAGAAAAGTGCCCACGACTGAGAAACTGCAATCGGCCAGCAGTCCAGTAGCCCACGACTCATGTGTATGCAGTCGGCCAGCACTGGAGTGCTCCTGGCATCCTCTGGCAACCCTCCCAACCATTGGAAAAATGGGAAAAAATAGGGGAAAAATACAGGGAGTGAGGAAAAATGATAAAACACCTGATAAGGGCGGGCACACCCACAACAAAGGCCCTGGTGTATAAATCTAGACAGAAGATGACTTCTAACACCCCCCCACCCTTTTTCTTCCCACTGTTTGGGAGAGGTATTCAACTCTGATTCTGTGGACCGTACTGCAACCTGGTTAGATGGCACTGCAGGCCAGTGAGCTATGCTTGGCCTGTGGTGCAAGGATGACTATACCAAGTCATATGGCTTTTGGATGCGTAGCACTCCCACTCCAACATTGGAGCATCAAGTGGATACAAGGGGCACTCTAGTCAGATACCTAGGGTACCATGTGGACATTGATGTTTCAACAGCAGATGGCACTGTTACAGGCCCGATGGGTCATAGCGGCTGATGTGCATTTTGAGGCTAGGTTTTTACCTAGGACAACCCGAGAAGGGACACACATGGAATATGTGACAAATGGCCGCTTTTAGGCGTGGGTTCCCCATAGGACCACCTGATACACAAGCTCAACACACAAGGTTAGTACATATAGAAGAGTGCAGGCAAACTCACCTCCCAACCCTAGATTCCATCAGGAATCTCCCCCGAGCCAAGGGCTAGGGTTCCACTCCCCACAGGCCAAGCTAGTCAGCCCTAGCATCCCATTGATAGAATGCATAGCGGAAGAAGGGAAAGTGGAAACACAGGAGAGAGAGTGAAAGAGAGATGGAGAAAAAACACACGTGAGAACCTGCTCTCAATATCATCATCCAAAGGAATACACGTCCCAAGCAAGAGGGGAGAAAACCTCGTATGTGAGGGACTGCAGCAAACAATGCTAAGCAAGCAATGAAGAATGAGGGAGGGAAGCCAACTATATATATGCCCATATGAAGGCAGCCGACTAGGGAAAAAGGTCCTCCACAACTAGGGGAAAAAGCCCAAGACTCCATAAAATGGGGAATAATATGGGAAAACATATGTGAGGGGTGACCAGCCCCTGTAGCTAACATGGTCAGCCCTAGACGCTAAAATAGGACACCAAACAAGAAGCCAGCAAGAAGGAGATGATGTCTAACACCCCCTCCCAGCACCGGATGCTAAGTGAACTCCAAGAAGCCAGAGATGCCGTCCTCGATCATAGATGAAAGACTGCAGAAACAGGTACCAGGAAAGCTCCACAAGCAATCTCCTCGACAACTCAGCTACAAAAGCAACAGAACAAGCTGTTAGGTACACTACTCCTCTAGAAGAAAACAACCATGTAGGCTACGACGTGCTGCTCCAAATAATGGTTCCAAACCCAAGTGTAAGAACACTCCCCGAAGTCGAATGTCGTGTTTCCAGCCAGAAGAAGGTATGAAAAACCTCATAACCAACCAAGATCAGGTCCTGTAGATCATCAATCCTGGGAGAAGCAAACTGCTCCTCACTGGAACCCTCAAAAGAAATAGAGTCAATCTGCTCCAACTCTCTACCAAGAGTAGCCAAATACTGTGCAAAATCATCCTCTGAAAAGATCGGCATCGCAAGATAAAAAGACTCTATAGAAAAGATGGGGTCCATCTACTCAAACTCCATACCATGAGTTGCCCAATGCTGTACATAAGTACACGCCACTGAGGTGGGCATCGCAAGATGAAAGGACTCGACATCTCTCTCTGAAAACTGATGTCATCGGACTAGTATAAGCCCAACCTGATTTTGATCCAAATCCAAAAAACTGTGGAAGTACCACTGTGCCCTAGGCACGGTTCCCAACCACAAATCCAAAGCATCCCATTGGGTCCCAAAGTCCATCCTCCAAAACAACAAAGCTGCACACCACATCAAACTGGGAGGGGGAGGGACATCCTCAGAAGCATCACAAAGAGAGGCAGAGGTAGACTCCTCACAATGAGGAAGGGAAGCAGAAAAATAAACTACAGTGGTAACAAAGTCCTCAAGAGCATCACTGAGAGCAGAAGACTGTTCCAAAAGTAGAATCAAATCAAAAGAATCAGCAACAAATAAGTGATCCATGTGAAAGGATCACAGCTCATAGGCAAAACACCCTCCTTGTTCTGCAAACACTGCAAAGAACATAGGCTCAAACAAAATAAACTCTGCTCAGGGTCTCTGAAAAGATCACTGCTCTCCTCCAAAATCTGTAAACTCCTATCATAGAGGAACGTCTCCACAAAAACAAAACAGCTCCCGAAACTAATCCTCAAGTGAAGTAGCTGGAGATGGGCCCCCTCGGAGTGTAGAAAACTCCTATGGGAAGCAAAACGCAGCCAAAAACACTGCTGTCCAACAAAAAAACAGCACTCCGCCACCAACAAAAGGTAAGAAACATGAAGAAACCATGTAACTGTGTAGGCCAGGAACAAAACACAGCTATAGATGCTCCAAAATCAGCAAAACACTGACCGAAATCAGAAATTCAGTATCCTCCTCAAGTACCAAACTACCTCCAAAGCCACAAACAAAACACCCCCTCTACAAGTGATCTGTGTCCACTGGAGAAGAAAACGCAGTAAAACAAGGGCTACAAACCTGAAAATTCAGACCAGCCAGTGTCCACGCCTCCTATGAGGAAAAACAATGAAGAGAAGGTACCATGGGATCCAACGGATGAAGCCCAAGTGAAGGTAGAGCTACCAGCAGAAATCATTCCAGAAAAACGCAACAACCATGGCTGCAAATCTGAAAACGCAACAACCATGGCTGCAAATCTGAAAACCCAGAGGTATTCAAGGCAGCAGAAAGAGCAAATTCTGGAAACGCATAAGAAATAGGTACACCCAAGCCTCAGATCAACAAATCAACATCAGAAAACCTGTAGGAGAAAAAATGCAGCATGTAGGCTGCTGCTGTCCTGCACAGAGAATAGGCGGCCAGCACTAGTGGGGGGGGGGGGGGGTGTGGATGCTGCTGAAAAGTGAAGACTTGCTGCAAAACTGCTGTAGACAACACCAGTAGAAAAACGCAGCACTCCAAGGTGTTGCTGCCCTGAAAACAAAGTAGCCAACAAGTGAAGAAGGGATCTCAGGGGTCAAACCTGTAAAGGATGACCTCAGGTTGCAATGGAGAAGCACCTTGAAGAGGCAGGCAACCAGCAGCAAACCTGAGAAGAAAAAACGCAGATCTGTCCATCTACAGAAAACGCAGCCAGGAGGGAGAGGAGGGAGCATCCAACACTGTAGATCACCGGCGCTCTGATACCACGATAGAATGCATAGCGGAAGAAGGGAAAGTGGAAACACAAGAGAGAGAGTAAGAGAGAGAGAGAGAGAGATGGAGAGGAAACACAGGTGAGAACCTGCTCTCAATATCATCATCCAAAGGAATACATCTCCCGAGCAAGAGGGGAGAAAACCTCGTATGTGAGGGGCTGCAACAAACAATGCTAAGCAAGCAATGAAGAATGAGGAAGGCAAGCCAACTATATATATGCCCAGCCGACTAGGGAAAAAGGTCCTCCACGACTAGGGAAAAAAGCCCAAGACTCCATAAAATGGGGAATAATATGGGAAAACATATGTGAGGGGTGACCAGCCCCTGTAGCTAACATGGTCAGCCCTAGAGGCTAAAATAGGACACCAAATAAGAAGCCAGCAAGAAGCAGATGATGTATAACACCCATACCACCAGAGCCTATCCTAAGAGACCTTCAGCCATAATCATCAAAACCGGGAACCTGGAACGAAACCGGCACCTCCCGGAATCGAAAACGGCACATAGACTCGGTTAATTAAATTAGTAATGAATTATGAGTACGTGTGCCGATTAGCCCAAGCACCGTCCACGGAACAAGACGTACGCGCACACTCTCACACACAAGTAGCCTTGTGCACACACACTATTGCAGAAACTCCAAGAGAACTGGAGGAGGCTTGAATACTTGATGCCTGAATGAGAAGGGGAGGTGTCTACTTATAGGGCCCCTAGCTAGCTCATCAGTCACTAGATCGGCCACAGGTCAGTTGGCCAACCTGACACTTCCGCCTCAGCCACTTCACAAGCTCCTCCTCTCACCTTGTGTGCATCTCTATGTGTGCGCATCTGACTGTTTTTAAAACTTTGGGGGGGGGGGTGTACTCATTGAATTTTGATTGAGATATTTTTTCTAAACATTGTTATTTTTATTCATTGGGCAACGATATGCTAAAACGTGAGTAACGTTTAATAAATAAACACGTTAGATAACGTTTATAAAAAAAAACGTTTAGGCCTTTTTTTAGATTTTTCTCGCGAACGTTTTTTGCAGCCATTTCTCCACATTTCCCACGGTTCCACATGCATTTCTTGCCATTTCCGAACCCATTTCCTGTAACAAGATAGGGCATGGCTATTTCTAGGTGTGAAGGGGCTGGCAAAAAGCAAGGCTTTCCCCAAGTATAAAAGAAGCATGAGCCTCTCTTGAGCATCAAGTTGAAGAAGAACCTCTTCATCGCGTTGCCATCTTCGTTGAAGCGTGCAAATCATCTTCTTCATCACCATCTATGAACCAAATCATGGAGTTTTTCATCACTACCAGCTGATTTTAGAGCGCCTCCATCAACTGCAGTGCCATGTCATCATCTTTCCATACGATTGTATGGATCTGTATCGCTGTACGGAACTATACGAACATGTACATACATAAAATTTCTGAAACCCTAAAGACTGCTTTTTGGAGGTTTTTATCACCCGAAAACCATTAAAACAGGTTTTATATCAATTTTCTTACGAGAAAGGGCTTTTCCATGGTTTTCTTCTTGGACAAGGCTATAGGAGTTGTGGAGATTACTCATGGGATGAGCGAGTGTTTCTTGGACTTGGACTTGGATTTGGACTTGGACATAGAGCTTGGACATGGAACATGAAGCTTGGACATAAACATAGAACTTGGACACATAGCTTGGACATAAACATGGAGAACTTGGACGTATAGCTTGGGCATGAAGTTTACATGGAACCTGGACATATAGCTTGGGCATGAAGCTTGGACATAAACATGGAACTAGGACATATGGCTTAGGCATGAAGCTTTAACATAAACATGGAGAACTTGGACATATAGCTTGGGCATGAACCTTGGACATAAACATGGAGAACTTGGACATATAGCTTGGGCATGAACATGGAACTTGGCTTTCTTCGTCAACCAGTGACCAGGATGTGTTGCTGGTCCCTTTGCCTTCTATGGAGGAGCCTGCTTCTACGCTGTGTGATGCTATTGAGGAGGCTACTACTACTTCAGTTACCACTACTGTGAATGTTCCTATTTCCCTTACTCTGTGTGAGGATTTTGGATTGTGGTCCGGTGTGTCCGTGACCGTGCCTGGGGCACAGTGGTACTTCCAGGGATTGAAGGATTGGGATTTGGATTTGGTTGGGCTTATGGAGTCCCGACATCAGTTTTCAGAGGGGGCAGTTGAGTTCTTACATCTAGCGATGCCGACCTTCGAGGAGGATGCTATTGTACAGCATTTGGCTACTCTTGGTACAGAGTTGGAGCAGATGGGCTCTATTTCTTTTGAGGGTATTATCTTCTTCTAGGGATTCTTGTGACACTTTGTTTATATTTGGATTTAGCACCGATATTTGGAGCAGCACGACGCAACCTACATGGTTGTTCTCTTCTAGAGAAGCAGTGTACCTGGCAACTTGTTCTGTTGCTTTTGTAGCTGAGTTGTTGTGGAGATTGCTTGTGAAGCTTTCCTGGTACCTGTTGTTGCTGCATTCTTTTGTCTTTGATAGAGGACGACTTCTTCGGCTTCTGAGAGTATGTTCAACATTTGGTGCTGAGAGGGGGTGTTAGCACATTCATCCCCAGTTTCTGCCCATTTCTGGTGTCCTTTTGGTCCCTTTTGCATGGCCCTTGATTGTGGGCTGGCCACCCCTTTTTTCATATTTTTCCGGGATTTTTCCCAGCCCATTTGGTATTTTACCAGTCGGCCAGCTCATATGCTCCAATCAGCCAGTCCTCCTCACCTGTAAATAGGTGGGACTGGCCTCTCACTTTTCATTCAGTCTTGTACATATTTGCTCCCTCACTTATGAGACTTCTAGTGTCTCTTGCTTGGGACTGTTTTGCTTCAGTATATTCAACATAGTTTGCTCCATATCTCTCTCTCTCTTGCACTCTCTATTCAGCACACTCTAGTGCTCCTTTGCTTCCGCTCTGTGCACTCTTTCAGCCTACACTCCACCGGCCAATAAAGACCGAAGGGATATGAAGTTTTCGGAAGGAGATTGGGTGTATCTTCGGATTATGAAGCAAAGGTTGACACAAGTGGGCAAACGATGCCCAAAGTTATCATTCAAGAGCTTTGGACCTTTTCCCATCCAGAGAAAGACTAACGAGGTTTCAACGAAGTTGAAGCTACCTCCGCGTTGGACTATGCACGATGTGTTCCACATCGGTTGGTTAAAGCCATATGCAGGTCCAATCCCTTCAACAGACGAGACGGAACCAGATATCATTGATGAAGCTGAAGTTATGGTTCCCGAACAGATCCTTTTGCACCGCTTCAAACATGGCTCAAGCCAAAGGCAAAGACAGTTCCTCACAAAGTTTCAAGACCGAGGGACCCACGAAGCGGTATGGCTTGACAAAGAGTTTTTCGACGACTATCCGACGTTATTGACGGATTATTTGGAGGCTATGCAGCTTCCGTCAAGTTAAGCAAAAGGGGATGTCACGTGCATCTCGCACTTGGATGCCACGTAGACTCTCTCTACAGAAGGTGCAGGACCTAGGGTGGAAAACTGGTCCCATGTGAGCCCAGTCCAGGACGAGTCAACCAAGGCTCCACTCCAATCGTCCGAGGTCAGGTGTGCATTGTCCTGCACATGCGTCCAAGGTCAAGTGTGCATTGTCCTACACATGAAACAGTGCCAGTCCGCGCTGTGAGTCTCCCTCTAGAATGATGTGTAATATGCGGAAGCTTCGGAGAAGGATCGGTACTTCAAAACTCAGAAAATCAGCACTCTTTTCGCGACGGAATTAACGCACAAACTGAAAGGGGATGTGCAAAAAATAGAGAGAGAAGGAGGAGATGGAGAGGACACAATATTGGGTCCCAATTACCCTCTGTAGGGCCCCCACCACGGATGGTGTATTTGCTTTATTAGAATGATGTAAATCTGAAAACAAATACAGAAACTTGACCTTTTCTTGGCTGGAGAATCCTGCCCTTGACCTTCAGTCCTTCACCCCTTTGCGTTAGCAACTTCTTGGCTGTCCTGGCCCTTTTTTGTTTGAGCACTTCGTGAATTATGAGATGATCTCATTGATTCTTGGCTGGAGTATTTATACTCCCTTTATCATCCAGTCGGCCAGCTTCATAAGCCCCCACGACTAGGTCTTTTTCAATAAAATGCTTTCACACTATATTATATGCTGGCCATTCTGCGCATGCCTTCTCGGACAGCACCAGGCTGCTGGGCACTCTGCGCATAGGTGTGGGACTGCCCCCTACACCTGGCCAACCTGCTGGGTAGGGTTTCTAACCCTGTCGGCTGCCTATCCAGCAGCATTAAAGCTGGCCGACAGCCCTTCCAGCCCATGCCATGGCTAGTGGGCACAGCTTGGGCCCTCCTGGCCCCTTGGGGGTGGTTCTACACCTCCCCCATGCCCACACTAAGGGTCCCACGTCCTGCACCTTCTGTACAGAAATGTCTACGTGGCATCCAACTGCGGGGTGCACGTGACATCCCCTTCTGCTTAACTTGACGGAAGCTGAAACCGATCCCGTCAAGTGGGAAAGACTCAGTTGGACACCTACACGTTTAATAGCACAACTTTAAAACCACAAATATGAAATGGACAACTTAAAACAACTTGAAATTTAAATGAACAGAAATGGAAAGATGGACACCAGCACTGGGGCCGGAACGGGCCGACCCCCCCCTCAATATATGATATATTTATTGGGAGTATTTAAAGAATACAATGCTCCATGGGTTCTGAGAACCAGATAATGTCCATGCACATATGAAAACAGTACTAAACAAATAGCTCGAATTTCGATGTAGAAGCTCGAAGCAGATTGACCACTAGTGTGGTCCAATCGCTACGGTCCTGTGCTTTCACTGGACTCCGCGGAGAGCACCACACTGGTGTTCCGAGACCACGCACAGACAGGCGCTCTCGTACTAACGCCTGGCTCTCCCGATCTCAGCACCTTTGGACCGAGGTTCGCCCATATAGCTTGGACAACCCGGCACCGAACGGGTGTAGGCCGAGCGGGACGAATCTTTTACCAGATTTAAACATTAAATGATTTATTCAAATCTGAAAATCACTTACTTGTAGTTGGTTGATAGAAGACCAAGACTTGTGGTGTTTAAAGCCACCCAGGAGATGCAAAGTCCTCTTGTAGAACGCAAATGGAGATGATGTACCACCACCCCAAGAGTCCACAGCCGCCTGCTGTGAAAGGAGGAGTACCCACTTGCAAGGAGGGAGAGGCCTGGCTACAGCATGAAGGAACCGGTTGATTTGAAGAGGTAGCCGCCTGTTGAGAGTGGGCAGTCCACTTATAGATGGTGCGAAGCCGTACCACGGCATGGAGCACACAGGCGCCTACAAGGGCAGCACCATATGGAGGCAGCCTCCTGGGGATGTAACGCAGCCTGTGTGGAAGGGAAGCGATCAGCTGTACAGCCACCTGTGAGAAAAGGAACGCCTGTAGCAGCACATACGTAGCAGTGCCCTGTGAAGATGGCTGGCCCACGTCTGAAAGCAAAAGCAGCCGCCTGAAGGAATGGTAAGCGCAGCCTGTTCTGCAGATTTCAACAGTCGCCTGGGGAAAAGGCGCAGCAGCAACAGGGTCAGCCGCCTGTAGATAGTCCACGCCTCAGAGCAGCCAGCAATGATATTCAGCCGGCTGTAGAGAGGCAGGCAGCGTAGCCTGAGAGGAGCCGGAGTGCTGGTCGCCGGTAGTCTACGTGAGAATGAGGCGAAGGGTGATGGACCAACCAAGAAGCGATGCCTCCCACGCTTGAAGAGAGACCTTCTTTTTTAATAAAATCATGTGGAGATAACCTTAGCTTGCATGTGGGGAATTAGTGGGGGTTGGTGACGCCCACCCCCACACTCACTTAAAAGTGAGGCTCCCCACCTTGGCCCCAAAGTGGGTGCCCAAAGGGGGTGCCCACTTTTAAGTAAGTGTGAACCCCTAACCTTATAAATCAAAGGGTTAGAATTTAAATCATTAAAACAACATGTACCATATACTTACCACCTGTTCACATGCACTGAAACTCGTCAGAATACAGAGCAGACTTCACGACTCACTGGCAGGCGTCCCCGCTCAGTAAGTAACACGTCAGGCAGGCAAACACACGAATACATGTCATGCGAAAACAGTTTCAAACATGCAAAATATGTGTGCATGTGCAAATAGTAACATGGACATATCTCCCGTTCATGGAACATGTACAAAATATCTGTCGGCACAAAACTGGCACGACATTTATTACATAAAAACCTGGTCTTCCTATGGAGTGACAGTCCCATAGGTAAGACACAGTTCCAGGCACGAGTTTCCCTAGGTGTGACAGTCCCATAGGTAAAACACGGCACGAATACTGGCTCTTCCATGGCGTGACAGTCCCATGGATCGAACACAGTCCAGGTCATACACGGGTGGCACTGGTCTGGCTCCCGTCCATACGACACCATCCTGCTAACACACGGGTGGCACCAGTCTGGCTCCCGTCCATGTCAGCAAAATACTGGCCTCTTCACATGAGACACCGGCCTGGCCTCAAGTGAACGAGACGCAAAAAGTAGGAATGGACCAAATGGTCGGCCAATTGGTGACATCCCCCCGGGCTTCTAAAGAGTTGACCTCAACTTAAAAGCCTCAAGATATGCCTGCAACAATTGCGGATAATCTGCAAAATAATCCTCATTTACCCATTTGGCATCAATAGGCAAATAATTTTTAAACTTCACAAGGTATCTCCTGGAAAGCTTTCCTGCAGGTAGCTTTCTCTCCTTGTGAAATACAATCTGTTCTGGCTGGAGGATCTCCTCAAGCTCTTCAATTTCTGGCGGATCTTCTGTGACGGGCTCATCAGGATCTGGCCCCACATATTTCCGAAATAGACTCACATGAAAAGCATTGTGAATCTTCCAATGACTAGGTAGAGCAAGCCTGTAGGACACTTCATTGATTTTGTGAATCACCTTGAAGGGTCCATAATAGCGAGGAGAAAGCTTAGGATATGATCCTTCTCGTCCTGGCCTCTTCCGAAGCCTAGCCTTCTCAAATTTCAGCAATACCCAATCACCTTCTTTGACTTCCATGTCCCTTCTATGCTTGTCAGCAGCCTTTTTATGCTTATCCTGAGATCTTGCAATGGCTGTCCGCACCTGACCAAAGGCAACATCCAAGTCACGAACATATTCATCAGCTACAAAAATCTCATCCTTTGTACGAAGGATGGGTGGCAAGACCACTCTGCCATAAATAATCTCAAACGGAGCCTTTCCTGTGGAAGCATGGATCGTATTGTTGTAGGCAAACTCAACAAGTGGAAGATACTTCTCCCATGCACTCTTTTGATCTGCTACATAACACTTCAACAAATCCAACACAGCTGAATTTGCAGCTTCACTTTGGCCATCCGTTTGGGGATGATAAGCTGATGAAAACTCAAGCTTAGTACCCATATTATCAAACAAAGCCCTCCAAAATAGGCTTGTAGTCCTGGGATCTCTATCCCCAACAATGGATTTAGGCATACCATGATGCTTGAAAATATTAGCAAGAAAAAGCTTTACCATATGATCAGCTTTGATGGTTTTCTTGACGGGCAAGAAGTGAGCTTGCTTGCTAAACCTGTCCACAATAGTCCAAATAGCATCATTCCCATGCTGGGATCTTGGCAAATCCATAATAAAATCCATCGTGATACTTTCCCAAGGTTGCGAGGGAATAGGCAATGGCTGAAGCAAACCTGGAGGCTTTTGTCTGTCAAATTTCACCTTTTGGCAAGTAATACATGCACGCACATAAGCCTCAATGTCTTTACGCATGCTTGGCCAAAAGAAATACCTCTGAATCATGCGAGTAGTAGGCATGATACCTCTATGACCAGCATAAGGTGGAGCATGACATTCGTCCATAACCTTTGGACGCAAATCCTTCACCACACATAGGCAATTATCCTTCATGAGATAACCCTCGTTGATAACATAAGAGGCATGTGAATGACCATCCATCAAATCAATCCATATATGGCAAAAATCAGCATCCAAATGATACAAATCTCTCATAGCAGATAGATCTCCATGAGAGGCCACTGAGACTGCAGCAATATAAGGCCTCCTAGATAGTGCATCGGCCACGACATTTTTCTTTCCTGGAGTATGCACAATCTGAAAATGAAACATGGAAAGAAAATTCGCCATTCTCATTTGCTTCTCTGAAAGCTTGGTTTGAGATAGAAAGTATCTCAAGCTTTGATGATCTGTCTTGACCACAAATTCAGCCCCAAGAAGGTAGTGTTTCCAAATCTTTAAGGCGTGAATTACAGCCAAGAGCTCTTTCTCATAGATATCCATATGAAGCTCAGCATCATGCAAACGACGGCTCTCGTATGCAACTGCATGCCCTTCTTGATTTAGGACAGCTCCTATGCAATCACCACAAGCATCACATTCAACCACGAATGACTTGTGCAAGTCAGGAACAATCAATACTGGTCCACATATGATCGCATGCTTGAGCTGCAAGAAAGCATCCTGTTCCTTTGAAGTCCATTTGAAAACAGTTTTCTTCTTCGTGAGATCATGTAGAGGAGTGGCAATCATAGCAAAATGCCTTATGAAACGTCTGTAGTACGAACATAATCCCAGAAAACTACGTACTTGATGTACGTTTTGCAATTCGGGCCAATTCCGAATAGTCTCTATCTTTGCAGGATCCATTGTAACTCCATCCTTGGATACAATATGTCCCAGATAATGAATCTCTGAAAGGAAAAACTCACTTTTCTTGGCATTGACGAAAAGTTTATGCTTCCGCAACTCTTCGAACACTGTGACCAAATGAGTTCTGTGTTCCTGCTCATTCTTGGAGAAAACCAAGATATCATCAAAGAAGACTCCTGTAAACTTGCGATGGGGTCGGAATATCCTATCCATCATACGATTAAAAGTAGCAGGAGCATTGGTGAGACCAAAAGGCATTACCAAGAATTCATATAATCCGAAGGCTGTCCTGAATGCAGTCTTATGGACATCTTGTGGCACCACGCGTATCTGGTGATAACCACTCTTCAAATCAAGTCTGCTAAAGCAAGCTGAGCCATCAAGCTTATCCAAGATATCATCAATACGTGGAATAGGAAATCTGTTCTTGATGGTAAGCTTGTTCAAAGCTCTATAGTCCACACACATACGGAATGATCCGTCCTTCTTTTGAACTAGAAGCACAGGAGAGCAGTAAGGTGAGGAACTGGGCTGAACCAAACCTTTCTCTAAAAGCTCGTTAACCTGCTTCATAATTTCTTCTTGTTGTGCAGCACTCACTCGGTATGCGGGTTTGTTAGGTGGAGAACTACCTGGGACAAGATCTATGCAATGATCTTCGGGCCTCTGGGGAGGTAATTCACCTGGCAACGAGTCAGCAAAACAGTCTTTGAATGCATTAAGAAAATTCAGCCTATCATTAGTCATGGCATCCACATTTTGATGATTTGGCACAAGACTATCACGCACAAAAACCAAGTACGTTGAAAGACTCTTTTTCATTGCTTTATTAATTTGGATGTGTGATACAACTGGGATAGAATCCCCTTCTTTGCCAGCATCAATAAAGTGCATGCGGCCTTTATGCATAAAAGAAATCATATTGGACTTGTAGTCTTTGCGGGGCTCAAGCCTATGGTGCCACGGCTTGCCCAACAATACATCACATCCATTCAAAGGAGCAACTAAGAAATGCTCATTATCAAGATAGCCCTGTATATGAATACGCAACTTCCCAATCAAAGGGGTAACCTGCACCTCTTTGCCAATAAATGCAGCTTCGGCTTCAATCTGAGGTCCCATGTTTTCAACCTCAATTCCCAATGCAGCTGCCATTTGCATAGAGATGAAATTGTCAGTTGCACAGTCATCAAACATGAATAATGCGGGCTGATCCTTGATTTGCCCCCAAGCCTTGCAATCCATTCTCTCTTTAGCATCATGACCTGTATTACCTTGCACATCAAGAACTGCATGAACATTTGCTTTGGTGTGCTTGTCCTCGTGCTTTGGTTTGCGATCTGGGCATTGCCGAAACATGTGGTCTTTGCTACCACAAGAAAAGCATTTTCCATCCTTAGCATATTGCTCTCTTTGCTCCGGGGTTAATCCAAATTTGTTCTTTCTTGGGCCCTGTTCTTTATTTTCAGCTTTACCACCCTTGTAGGACTCCCGGAAGTTCTTTTTAGATGGCTGTCCGCCCTTTTGCTGATTTGGGGCAGCCTTGTCCTTCGCCTTGGAACCTCCTTGATCCTGCTTGATCTTGAGCACCAATTGCTCTGTAGCAAGGGCAGAAGCTGTGAGTTGCTGCAACGTATGTTTTGGGTGCAATTCAATACCCGATCTATATGCAGGTTGCAATCCAGAACGAAACTTCCTCTTTCTTTCCTCCTCAGAGATTAGCATGAAGGGAGTCACTTCCAGCAACACTTTCCAAAATTTGTTCACATACTGTTGCACACTCTCATTATCTTTTTGTTCCAGCCTGTCCCACTTTTGAGTGAGAGTTTGCTCTGCATTGGGTGGCAGGAACTGAGCATAAAATCTATCTTTGAATTCCTTCCAAGTAGAGATGGGATCCTTGGTGATCTTTTCGGTGATCCACCAATGGGCAGCAGTGCCTTTCAGAAACATGCTAGCATGGCGCACCTTCGACTTTTCTGTAAAGTCCTCATCGCTAAAAGCAATGTCGAACTGTGCCACAAACGCTAACACCTTAGAAGCATCATGTTCACCATGAAAGACATCAAATTTGACAGATTTATCACCTGCTTTGAACTCCTTAAGCTTCCTGGCATGAGGCTCATGGTCCTCTCTTTTTCTTTTCCCCTTATCCAACAGGGTAGCCCTGTCTGCATGGGCTCCATGGGCCGTCAAAGAAGCTTCATGGGGCACGGTGGCATGTGCTCCACGAACTCGAAGCTCAGATGCATGTGACTTACCTGCATATGGCATAGTCTCTCCATGAGACAACTCAGAAGGCAAAGCAAAGTCCTCTTGTAGAACGCAAATGGAGATGATGTACCACCACCCCAAGAGTCCACAGCCGCCTGCTGTGAAAGGAGGAGTACCCACTTGCAAGGAGGGAGAGGCCTGGCTACAGCATGAAGGAACCGGTTGATTTGAAGAGGTAGCCGCCTGTTGAGAGTGGGCAGTCCACTTATAGATGGTGCGAAGCCTTACCACAGCATGGAGCACACAGGCGCCTACAAGGGCAGCACCATATGGAGGCAGCCTCCTGGGGATGTAACGCAGCCTGTGTGGAAGGGAAGCGATCAGCTGTACAGCCACCTGTGAGAAAAGGAACGCCTGTAGCAGCACATACGTAGCAGTGCCCTGTGAAGATGGCTGGCCCACGTCTGAAAGCAAAAGCAGCCGCCTGAAGGAATGGTAAGCGCAGCCTGTTCTGCAGATTTCAACAGTCGCCTGGGGAAAAGGCGCAGCAGCAACAGGGTCAGCCGCCTGTAGATAGTCCACGCCTCAGAGCAGCCAGCAATGATATTCAGCCGGCTGTAGAGAGGCAGGCAGCGTAGCCTGAGAGGAGCCGGAGTGCTGGTCGCCGGTAGTCTACGTGAGAATGAGGCGAAGGGTGATGGACCAACCAAGAAGCGATGCCTCCCACGCTTGAAGAGAGACCTTCTTTTTTAATAAAATCATGTGGAGATAACCTTAGCTTGCATGTGGGGAATTAGTGGGGGTTGGTGACGCCCACCCCCACACTCACTTAAAAGTGAGGCTCCCCACCTTGGCCCCAAAGTGGGTGCCCAAAGGGGGTGCCCACTTTTAAGTAAGTGTGAACCCCTAACCTTATAAATCAAAGGGTTAGAATTTAAATCATTAAAACAACATGTACCATATACTTACCACCTGTTCACATGCACTGAAACTCGTCAGAATACAGAGCAGACTTCACGACTCACTGGCAGGCGTCCCCGCTCAGTAAGTAACACGTCAGGCAGGCAAACACACGAATACATGTCATGCGAAAACAGTTTCAAACATGCAAAATATGTGTGCATGTGCAAATAGTAACATGGACATATCTCCCGTTCATGGAACATGTACAAAATATCTGTCGGCACAAAACTGGCACGACATTTATTACATAAAAACCTGGTCTTCCTATGGAGTGACAGTCCCATAGGTAAGACACAGTTCCAGGCACGAGTTTCCCTAGGTGTGACAGTCCCATAGGTAAAACACGGCACGAATACTGGCTCTTCCATGGCGTGACAGTCCCATGGATCGAACACAGTCCAGGTCATACACGGGTGGCACTGGTCTGGCTCCCGTCCATACGACACCATCCTGCTAACACACGGGTGGCACCAGTCTGGCTCCCGTCCATGTCAGCAAAATACTGGCCTCTTCACATGAGACACCGGCCTGGCCTCAAGTGAACGAGACGCAAAAAGTAGGAATGGACCAAATGGTCGGCCAATTGGTGACAGAAGCTGCATAGCCTCCAAATAATCCGTCAATAATGCCGGATAGTCTTCGAAAAATTCTTTGTCGAGCCATACCGCTTCATGAGTTCCTCGGTCCTGAAACTTCGTGAGAAACTGTCGTAGTCTTCGGCCTGAGCCATGCTTGAAACGGTGCAGAAGGATCTGTTCTGGAACCATTACTTCTGCTTCATCAATAATGTCTGGTTCCGCTTCGTCTTTGACCTCTGAAGGGGGTGGACCTGCATATGGCTTTAACCAACTGACATGAAATACATCGTGCATAGTCCAACTCGGAGGTAGCTTTAACTGCATAGACACCTCATTAATCTTTTTTCGGATGGGAAATGGTCCGAAGCTCCTGAAAGACAACTTTGGGCATCGCTTGCCCACCTGCTTCAATCTTTGCTTCATAATCCGAAGATACACCCAATCCCCTTCCGAAAACTTCATGTCCCTTCGGTCTTTATTGGCCTGTCGAGTGTAGGCCTCTTGCGCTTTAGCCAATCTGTCTTTAACAGACTCTAGGATCTCCTGGTAAGACTCCGTCACTCTGTTCGCCTCCGGTACTGAAGACGAAGTCCTGGTTAACGACGACTGGAAAGGCCTTCCAAACGCTGCCTCATATGGAGTCCTGCCAATAGCTGAAGAAAAAGAGTCATTCAAAACAGCTTGAACTAAAGGCAAAAACGATTCCCACTTACCTTGCTGATCGTGGACATAACACTTCAGCACATCAAAGGCCAACTGGTTGTATATCTCTGTCTGGCCATCTGTCTGTGGGTGGAATGCACTGGAAAAATTCAACTTAGTACCAAAATTATTAAACAATGCCCTCCAAAAATGACTGGTAAACTTGGCATCTCGGTCTGACACTATGGTCCTAGGAATCCCGCCAATCGGGTACCAATGCCGAATAAATAACTGGGCAACATCCTCGGCGGTCACATTGGCCCTGCAAGGAATAAGCATAACAAATTTGCTAAACCTATCAACAATAGTTAAGCACTGCGTATTACGCTTACTCGGACTGGGAGGCAGATTTGTGACAAAGTCCATCGAAATGTCCTGGAAAGGACCCTCAGGAATTGGCAAAGGCTGTAACAACCCTATCTTCTTTCCACGAGGAGCTTTCACCTTTTGACAAATGTCACAGCGTTGTACATATGTAAACACATCACGCCTCATCTTTGGCCAATAGTATTGCCGTTCTAATTTCTCCAGAGTCGAATTCATGCCCCTATGACCACCTGTAATGGCGTCATGGGCATCATGGAGAAGAGCTGCCCGGAATGATTTCATGACACATAGTCGGCCTTTGTAGAAAAGCCAACCATCGCGTATCAGAAAATGGCATGGTCCTGGTGTACCGAATTCCTCGGAATCCGCGTACGTGTGCTTCATGTCTTCTAGTCCTGTACCAACAAGGTCAAGTCTAGTGGTCTGAATCGCAGATACTTGTCCCTTCCTGCTCAAAGCATCGGCCACTGGATTGGCCTTTCCTGGAAGGTACTCAATCATACCACCGAACTGCTGGAATATCTGACTCCAGCGGTATTGTCGATCACTCCACTGTGCACTTGGCATCGTCTGAATCCAGCGCAATGCCTGATGGTCAGTGCGAACCTCGAAGTCACGGCCATACAGGAAATGTTTCCAATGTTTCAAGGCCTGTATAACTGCTAGGAGTTCACGATCATAGACTGAGTAGTTCTTTTCGGCGGGCAGTAACTTACGAGACATGTAAGCTACCGGATGACCATTCTGTTGCAATACACCTCCAATTGCGATGTTACTCGCATCGGTGATCACTTGAAATGGTTCGTCCCACGAGGCAAGGGCTAAACAAGGCGCTTCTGACAAAGCCACCTTGAGGTTCTGGAATGCCTCCAACGCTCGTGGAGTCATTCGAATCTTTTGCCTTCTTGTTTTCACTCCCTTTAGCAGATCGGTGAGGTCTGCCGAGAGATCAGAAAACTTGTCAATGTGGGTGGAATATGCCTGGCATATACCCACAAATGATCTAATGTCATAAGCGGTCTGAGGTACTTCCCAGTTAACAATCTCGACCACTTTAGCCGGATCAAGTCGAATGCCTTCAGCACTAATTATATATCCCAAGTAATGTACCTGGAACAGATAAAATTCTGACTTCTTTTCATTGACATAGAGCTCGTTGCTTTCCAGCAACCTAAGGACTTTCTCCACATCAATGTCATGTTGCTCAACTGTAGCTGAAAATATGAGTATGTCGTCCAGAAATATGAACACACACTCTCCAATCAACTCCCGGAAAATACGCATCATCATGCAGTTAAATGTAGCTGGGGCGTTCGTCAATCCAAATGGCATGACCACAAATTCAGTGTGGGCCCGTTCTGTACGGAAGGCTGTCTTGGGGATGTCCCCCTCTACAATCCGTACCTGGTGGTACCCACTCTTTAAATCCAATTTAGAGAACACCTTAGCTCCATTCAGCCTCTCGAGAATATAGTCAATTCGAGGCATCGGGAATCTGCTCTTGATAGTCAGCTTGTTGAGTGCACGATAATCGACACACAACCGAGAAGACCCATCTTTCTTCTTGACAAACAAGATCGGTGCTGCAAATGGTGACACGCTGGGGCGGACGAAGCCAGCTTGCAACAATTCTTGGAGTTGGCGGTCCAACTCCGATTCCATTGCCTTAGAAAGGCGATGTGGAAACTTGCTCGGGGGTTCCGAGCCTAGGAGGAGGTCTATCTTGTGATCCTCCGGTCTGGACGAGGGGAGCTGGGGAGGGAGACTGTCCCGAAGAAAAATCTTCTGGAACTTTTCATGGAGAACCGAGTACTTCTCGGAAGCACTGGCCACCGTCTGGGCTGTCTGGATGTAAATCATCGCACATTGTGCGCCTTTCCTGACTGCTCGCTTAGCCTACAAGTGGCTTATGAGCGGAAAGTTTGGAATACCTGGCTCACACTTAATGGTCACCGGGGTGTTTGTCACATTCCGATCTATCTGGAACGTGTGCTTGTCCCACTTGACATCAGGAAGAAACTTGTGAAACCACTGGATACCCAAAATTATGTCTGCTCCTACAAGAGGGGCAACCATAAAGTCACGCACAAACTCTATGCCCTGAATCACTAGCTTAGCACCTAGAGCTTCATACTTGACGCTCGTTGTCATACCTGTGCTAAAACCCTCAACTTGTTTGTCCACCGGAGTCAACTCGAAACGGGCACGCCTAGCGGCCTGTTCCGTGATCACATCCTCCGTGCTGCCCGCTGTCAAACAAGACAACGACTCTCTGGCCACCTATGTAGCCAAAGGACTTGAGCAATTCGTTGCGCTCATACTCCTGGTCATGGGCGCCCTTCTGCTTATCTTCGAGCTCCCGGCTAATAATTGCTCCAACTGAAGCACCGGGGGTTGAAGAACTAGGGGTAGCCGTTGGGGTCTGTGTGGGAGCTGTGCTCACCACGGAAGCTGTGGAGGCGGCGGCGGCCTTTGGAGGCTTCTTCGGACAATCCCGAGAAGTATGTCCTTTTGTGTGACAAAAGAAGCATCTACCCTCCTTCCTGTACTGAGAAAGCTCCTCAGCACTCAACTTGCCACCTGTCTTGCCTGCCTCCGCTTTCTGGTCTGGAGTAAGCTTAGACGCATTGTTCGAGTTCTTGGAGCCAGAGGCTCCCGGGCTCTGTCCTGGGGAAGACCCCGTCTGGTTCTGGCTTTTGCCCCCCGAGGCGTTAGCCTTGGGAGAAGCCGGCTGGGAAGTCTTGGGCTTGCCAGCATTGTGTTTCATTTTTGCACTCTGTGCAAGCGAGAGTGCGTCCTCAAAGGTGGCTGGCCTAAACATACGCACCTCCCATTGGATTTGCGTGTCCAGGCCATACAAAAATTGCCCTTTCTTGTCCGTATCAGATAAGCCTAATTGCAGACACAAGGTCGAAATTTTATTGGCAAACTGAAGGACTGGTTGCGCGTTCTGACACGCACCCCTGAACTCGTCTTCGAGTCGCTCAAGGTAGTGGGGCGGTAGAAACCGCTGCTTAAGGTCACGGACGAACTCGTCCCACACATAAGCTACCATACCTGCTCTGGTGTGGGCATGAGCCCACTGAGTCCACCAAGGAATGGCCTCACCTTCCAAGTACCAACTGGCTAAGATTACTTTGTCAATATCTGTTTTCCTAACTGCGGCAAAGTAAGCTTCAAATTAATGTAACCATGAATAAAGAGTAGTGGGATCGAGTTTACCATTATACTTACTGAAATTCATTTTCTCGGGAAAATGATTCGAGGGCGCCGCCGGTGTCAATCTGGCGTCCAAAGCTCTGAGGTAACGCTCGTGTTCCACTCGTCTCATGGCGTCGTCTTCTCGTTGTCGAATCTCCAATGCACGCATCTGCATCTCAAGCAAGGAGCTTGGCTGCGGCTGTGGCCCCGCGAGAGGGTCCCTGTGAACGAGGATCTGGTATCTGGGATACGGAAGGAGAGGGAGGAGGAGATGGAGAACGCGACGCTGGAGAGCGAGAACGCTCCTCCAGAGCCAAAATCCGCGCCTTCTGCTCATCCAACTTGGTTGTCTGGTCTGCGATTGCTCGCATCATCTGCTAGAACATGTCTGTGACACTCAAGCCGGGTGCCCTAGCTGGGCTGCCTGGTGCACTATGGTCCCATGGTTCTGGTTCTCTCTCGTCGCCGAAACTCGCCATAGCGGGAAAATGCAATTCCTTTCCGGAACGCAATCTGACCATCCACTATCTGTGTGGGAGACTTCCGGAGGCTTCCGGAGGCTAAAAACCAACCGTCCTTCGAGGGACAGGAGTCACTCCGAAAGGGGTAGTCCACCGGCGTCTAAAAACCAACCACACGGGCGAAAAAATTTTCTGGTTTTCTTTGCTGAATCTTTGTCCTTGAAGTAAGCTCTGATACCACTGTAATATGCGGAAGCTTCGGAGAAGGATCGGTACTTCAAAACTCAGAAAATCAGCACTCTTTTCACGATGGAATTAACGCACAAACTGAACCCTTTATGGAAGCAGTTGCTAGGAGCAAAGGATCAAATTTGATGCACTCCCTGTCCTAGAGGATCATTGTGTTACCTTCCCTTGGGGAAGCTTGAGGATAGCTGTGTTGTCAATTGGGTTGACTGTACTTGTAGCGTTCTGGACCCAGCTTCCTCCAAGGATGACTGCCTCTTTTGTCTCATCTGTTGGGACCACATACAACTTACAAGAGCCAATGGGTTAGATGCACTATGTATAGTTTTTGTAAAGGACCCAAGGCTTTGTATGCGGTTTCCACTAGGCAACTGAATTTTGGCATGGTTAAGATGGTTTGCCTAGAGAGACCCATGTTTCCCATGGCAAAAGATTGTGACTAGGTCAGCACGTGGAGCTACACTTACACTCAGGGTGTTAAGCAAGGCAATGGCTTTGTAGGGTTCATGGAGGGTATGGCCATTTGGGAGCATGAATTGCGTGCCGAGTTTGTGATCAGGGAGGGTGTCTACTGTAGCAAAGATTTCCAGCCAATCATGGTTGACTTCATCACTATTGATAGAAGCGGCCGTGCCCCACCACGGATGGTGTATTTGCTTTATTAGAATGATGTAAATCTGAAAACAAATACAGAAACTTGACCTTTTCTTGGCTGGAGAATCCTGCCCTTGACCTTCAGTCCTTCACCCCTTTGCGTTAGCAACTTCTTGGCTGTCCTGGCCCTTTTTTGCTTGAGCACTTGGTGAATTATGAGATGATCTCATTGATTCTTGGCTGGAGTATTTATACTCCCTTTATCATCCAGTCGGCCAGCTTCATAAGCCCCCACGACTAGGTCTTTTTCAATAAAATGCTTTCACACTATATTATATGCTGGCCATTCTGCGCATGCCTTCTGGGACAGCACCAGGCTGCTGGGCACTCTGCGCATAGGTGTGGGACTGCCCCCTACACCTGGCCAACCTGCTGGGCAGCCCTTCCAGCCCATGCCATGGCTGGTGGGCACAGCTTGGGCCCTCCTGGCCCCTTGGGGGTGGTTCTACACCTCCCCCATGCCCACACTAAGGGTGCAACTCTTCGCACTGGGGTAGCCCTATGGGCTGGCCCCATCTCTACATGCAAACCTATATGCCCACAGAGGTCTGGCATCCAGTTGCAAACTAGATACACAGAACATCTGACATCATTCCAGAGGGAGACTCACAGCACGGACTGGCACTGCTTCATGTGCAGGACAGTGCACACCTGACCTTGGACTCATGTGCAGGACAATGCACACCTGACCTCGAACGACTGAGATGGATCCTTGGCTGACTGGTCCCGGACTGGGCTCACATGGGACCAGTTCACCATCCCAGGTCCTGCACCTTCTGTACAGAAATGTCTACGTGGCATCCAAGTGCGGGATGCACGTGACATGATGTCAATGGTTCTATGTATCTAGTATGACACTGGATGCCAAACTGCTGTTTAGGTAGGATTTGCAAGTAGAAGGAAGCATCCATTAGTGCTACCCCAGAAAGGGGATTATACCCCATGGTTGGGCAGGGAGGGGGGTAGGCCTTAGGCCAGCCACCCCAAGGGGCCCATGGCCCTTGCCCACCAGCCCAGGAGGGGCTGGGCAGGCTGTCGGCCAGCCCAAGAGGGCTTGGCCAGGCAGCCAGCTTGCCTTGGGCCAGCCCAAAGTGTTGGCTAGCCCATTGGGCAGCCTGGAATGCAAGCGGCCAGAGCCCAGCAGGCTGCCCAAAAAAACAGATTAGATATCATTAGAACCAGGAATTTTGGAGCATGAGGTGCAGATTGGCAAGTGTTGGACTTGGAGAAGGACTAGGATGCTCTGTCGACTGCACAAAAGGACTGTCGGCTGCATGGAAGAGGGGCGGAGCTGCGTTTATGGAGAATATGCCCAGTCGGCCAGCACTCCTATTGTCCAAGAGCCTATATAAAGGCACAGATGCTCATAGTTAACGTCATTCACTCCCCCTTTGGGTGTGGGTCTAGACTAGGATTAGAATAGGGTATTTCACTACCTTTTCAAGGCAGCCTATGGCCGTAGAACCTATGTACCTTTTTGTACCATATGAATATACTGAATTTCCAGCCATCTCTCTCTCTCTTCTCTCTCTTCTGTATGCGTTTTTGCATCAGCATGTTCTAAGTGGGGTTTAGGGCTGAAAGAAGACTCTTAGAGCTTCCGCGTGTTACATTGGTATCAGAGCATCAAGCTCAGCAAGGCTAAACGCTGTTTCAGTCCCATATGAAGGTGTACAAGTCCAAGGTACAGGAAAGTGCACAGATACGAAGCCCAAGGCAACGAACACGAGACCGGGAAGAGCTCCCAGGAGGTTTGTTGGTGGTGTTCCACAAAGCCCAAAGGGGATGGCAATCCTGTGAGCCAGATAGGTTTTCAAGACAGTGTTCAAAGTCAGGGCAGGAACAGATTGGGGACTGGATGGAACAGATGCATAGATCTTATTTAGAGTTTGAGTGGTTTTGGAGACCAGGCCGGGTTTTCAATGAAAAGGGTTGCCAAAATTGGATGGATGACAGAGGGACTTCGGGAATAGAATGGGATGATGACAGTCATCCAAGAACAGGTTGGAATCCCGTCATCAAGTTTAGCAGAGGGGTGTCATGTGCATGAAAAATGCCATGGACATTCTCAGGGCTAATCCAGAAGGGACATGTCATGTGCATGAAAAATGCCATGGACATTCTCAGGGCTAATCCAGAAGGGACAGCCAAGAAAAAGAGCATTAGAACTAGGACATGGAGCACAAAGTGCTGTTTGGCAGTGTAAGGATTGGAGCAAAAGCATGAAGAAGGACTATCGGCTGCATTGGCGGCTGTCGGGAGCAGAGGATTGCTGTCAACTGCATGAGGACCAGACGGCGTTCATTATGGACAAAAATAGGCCAGTCGGCTGGCCGACCAAAAGTCAGCCAGCAGCCCAATATTCCAAAGTCCCTATAAATCATAGTTACCGCGGAACGGCGTTCCGCCTTCCTGGAACGCCAGAACGCCGCTCCGAAGCGCAAGGTGTGCCCGGAACATGGAAACGGGAGCCGGAACGGAGCACTTGCCGGGGAACGTGGCGAAACGCGTGTCGGAACGCCGGAACGCTAGGGCGGAACGCACGTTCCGGGCGTTCCGGAAAAAGTGCACTTCGCTAAGTCGTCGACGGCCGTTTTTATCCAGCGTACGGCTCTTTTTCGCTTCTGCGCCTGCTTCGTTGGCTGCGCCTGCGCTGCTTGAGTGCTCTCCCTACCACTCCACCCTTCCTCTTGGCTGCCCCCTTGGCTGCCCCACACTCTCCATTCCACCTACTACCCCACCCTTCCTCTTGGCTGCCCCACACTCTCCCTACCTTGAGCCTTGGCTGCCCCACAGTGCACACTCTCCCTACCTCCTCTTGGCCCCTCCTCTAGGCTCTTGGGCCTTGGCAAGTTGGCCCCTTCTTTTGCTCGGGTGGCACTCGACTCTCGAGTCTTGAGCACTCAGCAGGTAAGATTTAAAATTTACGCAATGAACATTGGATTTTGGAGATTCTAGTTTGCTGCGTTTTTTTCCACTTTGTGGACACTTTACTTATGTCTCATGCAAGGGCATTTTGCATGTTTTTTTAATTTTCAGCCATTTATCAATTTCAATGGCATCTCCTCGTGGCATAGATGCAGAAAACAAATCCCCTTGGTGGAATGAGGTGGATCTTGTGTCCAGATATGATAGTGCAAGAGGAGGAGGGTCACGCAAGTGGAAGTGCCACTTTTGTGGATCCATTAAGACTGGAGGCACGGATCGTGTGCGAGCCCATTTGTTGGGGGTTAGAGGCAAAGGCATTTCTGTTTGCCCTACAGTGTCAGGAGCAGATATCATACGATTGCAGGCACTTGCAGATAGACTTGATGCAACAGGGAGTCGGCCCTCTGTTCTTGATCCTCGAGGTACATCATCATCAGCTACACCTGCAGGCGTGGCATCTTTAGCGAGTGCATCTAACCCATTATTTGGGGCTGCTCCACAGCCATCCGCACATGGAACAAATGCTTCCTAGACCCAGGCTTCACGAGGTCCAGTGCAGGCTAGTCTTGTGGCATCATGGCACCCTGGGAGGAGGGCACAAGTAGATGCATCAGTGGCACGGTTTTTTTATGCTGCAAATGTTCCTTTGGTAAAGGCCCGCAACCCATACTTTGCAGATATGGTGAAGGAGATTGCTTCTTTCGGACCTGGCTATGCTCCACCTTCATCCGAGGCATTGCGCACTACACTTCTAGCCACAGAGAGGACGGCCATAGAGGATGCCTTGGGACCCATTCAGGATGTATGGCGTAGATGTGGCGTCACTATCATGGGTGATGGTTGGAGTGACACCAGGAGCCGCTCCATTCAGGGTATCCTTGCGTACTCCAGAGGATGTAGCTTTTTTTTAAAGCTATTGACAATTCAGAGGCGGGCAAAACTACAGAGAGATTGGCAAATATTTGGAGTGAAGCCATTGAGTACGTGGGTCCCAATAATGTCATCCAGTTTGTTTTTGATGGAGAGAACTCAAACAGGGCAGCAGGGAGGATCATTGAGGATAGGTACCCACATATTTGCTTCACTCCTTGCATGTCACATGGGCTCAACAATCTCCTCAAAGATATTGGTAAGATGCAGTGGGTGGAGCCTTCTATTGAAATGGGCAATCACATTGTTTCATTTATCACTCGCCACCACTACATTTTGGCTGTATTTCGACAGAGATCCCCAAAGGATCTCTTAAAGTATTCAGATACACGCTTTGCATATAATTTCCTTATGCTAAAGCGTCTTTTTGAAGTGAAGAATCATTTGAGACAGCTTGTAGTTTGTGAGGAGTGGGATGCATGGCGAGAGCGTACCTCAGTGGCAGGTATTCGATGCAGGTCCATTGTTCTTGATGACACTGTTGAGGTATTGTTGCAGGTTGTGCGGCCAATCATTCTTATGTTGAAGCTTCTTGATGCAGATGAGCCTTGCATTGGCAAGGTGTATGAGGGGATGGACAGGATGATTGAGAGAATCCTATCTCTACAGACTTTGGATGGGGGTAGGAGACAGGAGCTATCTCGTCTTGCGACAGGCAGGTGGACAGAGTATCACTCTGCATTAGAGGCTGCTGCATTTGTCGTGGATCCAGAATTTCAAGGCAAAGGACAAGAGACAGATGCAGAGGTTGTGTAGGGTTGGAAGGATATCTTGAGGAAAGGGTCCGTTCGTTTATTTTCCTCAACTGCACACCACAGGTAATCAATTGTGACATGTAGAGGCTTCGACCGTAGTAATCACAACCTTAGTCTGACTAAATTGCACTTAATGATGTTTAAGAGACAAACAGATATGTGTCAATGCAATGCAGCTATATTAGATGAATGAATGATGTTACAATGAGATCCAAATGGATCTGTACTGCTGAATATGCTGCCTATATGCTGTAAATGCGGGCTGAACTGCTGTCCACTCTTTCCCTTGTCTCCTGGGAAGGAAACACTGAAGGGAGGCTTGGGAACAGATGCTGAATGCTGATGGAATGATGAAACGCAGACCTGTAGGGCTGAATCTGGACTGAATCTTGCTGCATTTGCTGAGGATGAGTGCTGTTGATGATGCGTTACACTTCTCAGCCTTCCTGGAGCAGAAATGCTGAGGGACTGAGTGCTGAATGGTTCTATGATGCGCTTGGAATGCTGAATGCTGAGATGACAGGCTGAAAACGCATGATCAACAGATGAGGATGCGTTTCCCTTTATAGGCGGGTACTGATGCTGGTCGGCCAGTATTGCTAGAGTCGGCCAGCTGCTATATGTCCACGACTGTATAATTCATACCATAAAATAGTGTAAATACTAGTCGGCTGATGTAAAATGCCCATAAAATGCCTGATAAATGCTGGTAAAATGCCTGATGATATCTGTGATGCTAATATGATGCCATGTCACTGTACACCTGACTGGTGTGCACGTGACATTCCCCGCCAATGTGACATGTAGAGGCTTCGACCGTAGTAATCACAACCTTAGTCTGACTAAACTGCACTTAATGATGTTTAAGAGACAAACAGATATGTGTCAATGCAATGCAACTATATTAGATGAATGAATGATGTTACAATGAGATCCAAATGGATCTGTACTGCTGAATATGCTGCCTATATGCTGTAAATGCGGGCTGAACTGCTGTCCACTCTTTCCCTTGTCTCCTGGGAAGGAAACACTGAAGGGAGGCTTGGGAACAGATGCTGAATGCTGATGGAATGATGAAACGCAGACCTGTAGGGCTGAATCTGGACTGAATCTTGCTGCATTTGCTGAGGATGAGTGCTGTTGATGATGCGTTACACTTCTCAGCCTTCCTGGAGCAGAAACGCTGAGGGACTGAGTGCTGAATGGTTCTATGATGCGCTTGGAATGCTGAATGCTGAGATGACAGGCTGAAAACGCATGATCAACAGATGAGGATGCGTTTCCCTTTATAGGCGGGTACTGATGCTGGTCGGCCAGTATTGCTACAGTCGGCCAGCTACTATATGTCCACGACTGTATAATTCATACCATAAAATAGTGTAAATACTAGTCGGCTGATGTAAAATGCCCATAAAATGCCTGATAAATGCTGGTAAAATGCCTGATGATATCTGTGATGCTAATATGATGCCATGTCACTGTACACCTGACTGGTGTGCACGTGACATCAATCATGTAAAGCATATGACGCTGGCCAGAGGTATATGGCAACATTTGGCTTCTCTTTACAACAGGGTATCGCCCATGAAGAGGATTTCCTTGGAAGTACAGATGCGGGTTATGAGCCCTGCAAAGTCGTCGACGATGCGGGAGCATCAAGCTGCAGGCTCTTCAGCAGGAGGTTCTTCAGGCTGGGAAGGAGATATCGTCAGAGGACATGGCCATAACGTTGCTGTCGCACTTGCCCTCTTCGTACTCAGCATTTTACTCGTCTTTGATTACCAGTGTGGCAGGCTCAGCACCATCACGTGGGAGGAGCTTGTGCCCATGGTCCTGGACCAGGAGGAACGATTCACGAACCCTCCTCAGGGTGGAGGTTCGGAGGCCTTAACTGGCCAACGATCGAAAGGCCGTAACTCGGGCAAAGGGAAGGCTTCATCGGAGAAGTCTTCTGAGAAGAAGTCCGACACTGACCGCGAGAAACTGAAGGCAGAGAGGACCTGTAATGATTGTGGCGAGAAAGGCCACTATTGGAGGCAGTGTCCCAAGCGGAAGACCGAGAAGGGTGAAGATTCCTCAACAGCAATCATGAAGACTCCAGCTTTTGTGCCTCTCCGGGACAAAGCAATAGGCCAAGTGGTTTGGGAAGGCGGAGTGGAGAATGGAGTTTACAAGCTTTCAGCACTCTCTCACAGCCACACAACTAAAAAACAGGAAACAAGAACTCAATAAAGTATACAAAGCAAGGAAACAAGGAAAATGGACAGTCTACCGTAGAGGTAGGGCTGTTATTGCAGATTTCAGGACAACCAAACATGGTAGTAATGAAGAGTAGCTGCTAGAGAAATCCTTCATGTTATCTAGGATTCTCCTACGGTCATGTAGGGAATTTGAACTATTTTTAGTTTTATCTCTATTTTCATTTTGTTGCCCCCGAAGTGGAATGTAATCACATGGATGTATCTGATTAGTCCTATAGGTCAGATGTGGCCTCTAAAGGACGTTAATATAGTTTTCTTTCTTTCTTTCTTTCTCTCCCAGGTCCTCAGGTTTGTGATGAGTGGCAGTCTGGTAATGGCCACTTAAGTGTGGATACGCTGCAGGTACAGGCTTTCTGGGACCAGATGGTGGATAGCTTACCAGTAGATGGCAGCAGTTGGTAGGAACTGTCCGGTACTGATATTGGTAGTTCTTGTGTTCGTCAATCAGAGGAAACTGAACAGGTAACTTATGCTCTGATGTCTCGTCGTGTTCGGAACAAAGAACCTCCAGTAGATGAGGATGTTCTTTCCACGGGGACCTTTCGGAAAGGCAGGCAGGTGGCAGTTGATTACTTGCAGAAGGAGGTGGTTTCTCCAGGCTTTGTGGTTCCGGATTCAGAGGGGGTGGTTGACAGGTTTCAGAAGGCCTTGCGTGGTCTTCATAAGGTTTCCAGGACTTGTATTTGCACTGTAACAGGTGTTGATCCTTGTGAGCGGTGTGATGCCTCTTTGACTCAGAAGCAGAATGGTTCATTGATCTGGTTGATGGACACCAGATTGGATGGAAGCTTCCTGATGAGGCAGTTGGTTGCGGATGACTCTTTGGGAGGCAGGATTGCGTTTCCTGTGGTTTCTGCGGCATGCGAAGGATCATGGACTCTTGTACACAGGAGGGGGTTTGTTGGATGGAGTCCGACTCCACGGTTGGAGTGACTCGGTTTGGGGAGGAGATCCGGACACGAGGAGAGATCTACTTCAAGCCCACGAGCAGTTTTATGGAGCAGTAAGAAGCAGTCATCTTTTGCCTTGTCGAGCACAGAGGCAGAGTACCGGGCTGTTTGTGATGCTGCTTATGAGGTGGTGAGGATGCAGAGGTTGCATTGCAGGTTTGGGCTTCCACTGGAGGAACCCATGGTCATCCAGAGGCACTTTGTTCGTGAACAGATCGTTGCTGATGACATCTTGCTAGAGTTCTGTTCAGCGGAGGACAGTACGGTGGACCTCTTCACGAAGTCGCTCTCTCAGGATTCGCTCAGGCGGCACCCCAGCTCCCTGTGGTTGGTTTCACAGCCAGGAGCTGAGAGGGGGTGTTAGAAGCCATCTCCTGTCCAGTTTTATACACCAGGGCCTTTGTTGTGGGTGTGCCCGCCCTTATGAGGTGTTTTATCATTTTCCCCCACTCTCCGCATTTTTCCCCTATTTTTCCCATTTTTTCTGTGGCTTGGGAGGCAGCCCTGAGTTGGCAGGAGGATCCATTTGCTGGCCGACTACATCAGGATGTGTGTACAGGTGCTGGCCGACTATACTTGACCAGTCGTGGACCCTCGGTGCTGGCCGACTGGATGCATGCTGCTGGCCGACTCATGCTGCAGTCGTGGAGCCTTTTTTCAGCAAGCCAACTGCTCATGTGGGGGCATATAAATAGGCCCCCAGCCCCCGTACCACTTGTGTATCATACCCGGGATTTTCTTGTGTATATAGAGCAGAGTTACACGCCTACATCTCTCTCTCTCTCTTGTGCTGTTTTTTTCTGCATGCGTTTTGCTCTAGTGTTCCCAGATCTGGTCATCATCTCCGCTGCGTATTCTGACAGATACCAAGGTACAGGAAAGTACACGGATACGAAGCCCAAGGCAAGGAACACAGAATCAGGAAGAGCTCCCAGGAGGTTTGTTGGTGGTGTTCCACAAAGCCAGAGGGGATGGCAGTCCTGTGAGCCAGATAGGTTCTCGGGCAATGGTCCCAAGGAAGGATTATCCTCAAAGGGGTGATGTGAGAGTGCCAGACTCATTTCTCAGGAATGAAGACCAAGACAGTGGTTTTGGAGACCGGGCCGGGCTTTCAGAGAAAAGGGTTGCCAGAGATGGATGGATGACGGAGGGACTTCGGGAAAAGATTGGGATGATGACAGTCATTCAAGGAACAAGTTGGAATCCCGTCAGAAAGTTTAGCAAAGGGGGATGTCATGTGCATGAAAAATGCCATGGACATTCTCAGGGCTAATCCAGAAGGGACAGCCAAGAAAAAGAGCATTAGAACTAGGACATGGAGCACAGAGTGCTGTTTGGCACTGTAAGGATTGGAGCAAAAGCATGAAGAAGGACTGCTGGTTGCGTTGGAGGTTGTCGGGAGCAGAGGATTACTGTCGGCTGCATGAGGACCAGACGGCGTTGATTATGGACAAAAAGAGGCCAGTCAACTGGCCGGCCAACAATCGGCCAGCAGCCCAATATTCCAAAGTGCCTATAAATAGCATAGATGCTCATCATTGTATTCATTCAACTCTTTATGAGTTGGGTCCTTAGGGCCCAGCATTAGGACTAGATTTTGGTGATGTTCACCTTTTCAAGAAGACAGCCTAGGGCTGTAGAAAAGTACCTTTTTGTACTATATGATATATACTGAATTTCCAGCCATATCTCTCTCTCTCTCCTCTCTCTCTTCATGTCTGCGTTTTGCATCAGCATGTTCTCAGTAGTGTTTAGGGCTGAAAGAAGACCCCCAGAGCTTCCGCATGTTACAAGGGGGATGTCATGTGCAAGTATTGCCATGGACATTCTCTGGAGCTAATCCTGAAGGGGCAACCAGGAAAACAGATTAGAACCAGGAATTTTGGAGCATGAGGTGCAGATTGGCAAGTGTTGGACTTGGAGAAGGAATGGGATGCTCTATCGGCTGCACAAAAGGACTGTCGGCTACATGGAATAGGGGCGGAGCTGCGTTTATGGAGAATATGCCCAGTCGGCTGGCTGACCAGCAATCGGCCAGCACTCCTATTGTCCAAGAGCCTATATAAAGGCACAGATGCTCATAGTTAAGGTCATTCACTCCCCCTTTGGGTGTGGGTCTGGACTAGGATTAGAATAGGGTATTTCACTACCTTTTCAAGTATGGCTGTAGAACCTATGTACCTTTTTGTACCATATGAATATACTGAATTTCCAGCCTTCTCTCTCTCTCTTCTCTCTCTTCTGTATGCGTTTTTGCATCAGCATGTTCTAAGTGGTGTTTAGGGCTGAAAGAAGACTCTCACAACTTCCGCGTGTTACAGTATAAATACCCAAGACATAAATCATTCCATTCATCTCATATTTCACCAAGTGTTGAAGCCAATCAAAGGGCCAAGACAACCAAGGAGAAGCTAACACAAAGGGGTGAAGGATTGAAGGTCAAGGGCAGAGGATTCTCCTCGGCCAAGAAGGTTCAGGTTCAGTCTTTTATTTTCAGTTTTGCATCATTCTAATAAAAGCAAATACACCATTCGTGGTGGGTGCCCTACTGAGGGTATTCGGGACCCAATACTGTGTCCTCTTCTCCCTCTCTCTCTCTCTCTCTCTCTCTCTCTCTCTCTTTGGCATCGATACCCAGAGTGGAATGTAAATGGATGTATCTGATTTGTCCCATAGGTCGGATTCGGCCTCCTGTGGACGTTAATATAACTTTCTTTCTTTCTTTCTTTCTCTCTCTCTCTCTCTTTTTCTGCACATCTACATTCAGTTTTGTGCATTAATTTCGTCGCGACAAGTGTGCTGATTTCTGAGCATTGAAGTTCCCGATCTCCCCCCAAGCTTCCGCATGTTACGGAGAGTAAGGCCCTCAAAGCTTGTACATGTTATGTTTCTCCTTGGATAATGAAATACTCCAAGGGGGGGTCGGCCCATGTCGTGTCCGTTGTGCAACTTTTATTTTCAGCTTTGTGGATTGCTTAATGGCTGTGATTAAATGCCGATATGTTTAATTGTGCTCATGGTCAAAGCGATGCACACCCACTCACGCGCTTCTCGCGCGAGTTACAACAATAAAAAAGAAACTCATTGTGGACCGTGCCTTCATACATCAGCTCAAAGGAGGAGTCAATGACCATAGCCAACATGCCTTCGATAAGGCCAAAGAAATGGGAGCCTTGAGAGCTATTCTCTCTTCCCCTTTTCGATTCCAAAGCTGCCATCTTTGACAAAGCACTCACATTAGCACAAGAGTACAAGCCCGTTGCAAGGCAGACCCTCCAACATCCCCAGACTTAAAAGACTCCTCAAAGCAAGCACATACTGAACCTTTATCTCCAGATAAAGCTGAAACCCACTAGAGGAAAACAGATGTTTCAGTGGTCATGAAGTGGGGCATATATAGAGGCATTGCCGTTGCCCCAAGCTTCAGGCTACCAATCAGGTCACACAGCAAAGGGCTAGCATATAGAGCACAGAAGGAAGTGTCAGAAATATTGTTGCAAGTTTATTCACAAGGTGTTTGCTTCACAAAAGGTGGATTCCCTATAAATGAAACTCGGAGAGCTTTACCAATCACACACATCTTACGAAACCGACCTCATTTAGGAAATCAGGGCTATGGGACAACAATATGCACTTACCTGAACCTTCGAGTTGATTTCCATCACATGCAGCAGACTCAGGTTCATCTGTTAAGGAACTCTTCGTGAGGTACCAGGGTCTCTTCTTATCCCTACCCAAGCAACCATACCCTAGTTTGTAATGTTCATCGTCAGCTTCAACGCCATCTTTGCCCACTCTGGTGGCTTCTTTGGTGGCCCTTTTGTAGAGCCGTTCAAGCTCTTTATCTCCTCTAAAGATCTTCTTGTCCACTTCATTGGACCCCTTAAACTCTTTGCTTTCTGAGACTCCGGGCTGGACTCTTTGGAAAGAGACCAGGCCCTCGAAAAGCTTCATGTGTTGGATGTCATCTGCATGATCGGAACGCTTGATTAGGGTCTCATCTGCGTGATCGGACTGCTTGCTGTTGGGGTCTGTTGGGGACGGGTCACCCCCTCTTCGTTTGGCGTGGGCGGCTTCTCTGAGCTTTGTCAGGCGGGCGTCCGCGTCTTTGTGCCTCTGCTCCTGCTGGCGAATATGGTCCTCCCTCGCTGCAGCCTCCTCGTCTTTGCGTACCTTTTCCCTGTTGTCGAAGTTGTACACGTTCCATCGCTTCTGCGGCAAAATGTTCAGACCGCCATGGCCACCCATCCCTCTCGCTCGCGCTCACACGAGGGCAAGGACAGCGGATAAGCGGACGCTTCTAAGAAACAATTAGAGAAGCGATTACTGTAACTGTCATAACCAGGCTACCAAGACGCTTAATTACAATGAAAAGCGACTAGACGCTTTTAATTACGATGCGACCAATTAAGATTATTGCATGCATCGTGGAGGCTTTTTAAAAACTTTTTTAACTCCAAGAATCCTAAGCTCATGGGGGTGCATGCAGTGTGTACGCCGTCGGGTGGTTGGCATATCGCGTCTTGCATGGCAGTCGCCTCTAGTAGTTGGCTCGTGGGAGTGCATGCAGTGTGTACGCCGTCGGGTGGTTGGCATATCGCGTCTTGCATGGCAGTCGCCTCTAGTAATCGGCTCGTGGGAGTGCATGCAGGGTGTACGCCGTCGGGTGGTTGGCATATCGCGTCTTGCATGGCAGTCGCCTCTAGTAGTTGGCTCCTTCATGAAGATCAAGGGGTGACGGGATGGGGAGACTGGGACCCTGAGGCTAAGGAGGAAATGAAGCAAGAGGTAAGGAGGCTAAGGCGGTCTGCGTCAAAAGAAAGTGTGTCCCTAATTGGCTTAACAAACGTCTGTGTAATCAAGTCAAAGAGAAGGTATGCCTGAAGCTAAGCCAGGAATTCATCAGAAGCCAAGTAGGCTTATTCTCTATGTGTAGTGTGTTCTTGTTTTGTCCTGGAAAACCTCTGTCTCGAAGGGAGGACTAGGTAGATGGTTGCAGGAATCCATCTTGCATGATTGTGCTGTTTCTAAGATTTTCTATCTTGTTTTGTTTATCAAAGGGCAATTTGTGACTGAACTATTTGCCAAGGGCCCTTTGTTCTTTGGTCAAAGGCTAATTCATGTCTTTCCCTTCGACCCTCTTTTTGATGTTAATAAAAGTCTGCAAAACGCCTGCCCTGTTTGGGTCGAGGTGATAGGGTTACCCGCTTGGCTAAGACCTGCTTTGCGTGATATTACTCAATCTCTGGGTCCGGTGCTATTTGTCCCTGGTGATGAGGTAGGAGGAAAACAAGGGAATAGTGTATGTATTACATGGAATCCTTCTATTAAAACTCCGGAATCTGTTGAAGTTGACTTAGGGCAATTAGGGAAACCAAAACTGAGTCTCAATTTTGGTGCATTCCCTGGAGCTTGCTTCAAGTGTGGGGCTTCAGGTGTGGGGCTTTTGGGCATATTGCCAAAGACTATCCGACTATGGTGATCATTAGAGAGGATCTTAAAGAGGAGTATAGGGGAGGAATTGACAAGGAGAAGGATCTGTTGGAGTCTCAAAAAGATGGTCCTAAGGGGAAGGAAGTGATGTTAGATTCCGGGGAGAAAGAGAAGGAAAGAGGATGGGATAAAGTCAAGTCTAGAGCCAATGTGAGGCAGAGTAAAGCTGAAGCTAGGAAAGCTATGAATAGTAGATAGAAGCTATGAGAATAGGAGGCATGGGAAGGGGGAGAATCAGAATTCCATAATTTTTTCTATCCCCTTTAGTCCACTTCTTGAGATAGATACTTCCTTGTTGATTGATCAATGCCCTGATAAAGCTAATAGTGAAGCTACAAAGGAGCTTAATCTGGCTCAGATTAGTCAGAGGGACTGTGTGGAAGTGGAAATGGTATTGGAAACTCCATTATCATGATGAACCATAAAGAGCTAAAAGGAGGCACCTAGAACGTGAAAGGGATTAAAGACAGAAAGAAGTATAGCATTTTTTGGGATCTAGTGAAGTCCTGGGACTTATCTGTTCTAGTTGTCCACGAACATAATATTTCTAGCAACATTTCAAGGATGAACTGTTTTGGGGAATGGGATATATTTTATGGTGGCGTCAAGTCAGGTTTTAGTGGGGTTATGATGACCATAGTTAAGAGGGATCTCAGCCCTAGTATTATAGCTAACCATCTTGAGGGAAGGATTTTGATAGTAGAGATCACTTTTGATGGTCAGAGAATATGGATCATTAATATTTATGGGGCTCATAATCACAAGGTTAGGAGTTGCATGTGGGATTGGATTACTGGTGTAAATGTCCAAGTACCTTGTGTTCTGTTAGGAGACTTCAACATGGTAGAAAGAGTGGTGGTAGCACTATTTTAATAGGGAAGGAAAAAGGGAAGTGAGAAGATCTTAGAAGGGGCTTGGGACTTAAAGATAGTAGCTGGTATCTTGGGGACTGGAGAGATAAGCTAAGGTACACATATTTTAGTTTGCAATGTCTTTCTTCCTCATCAAGAATTGATAGAGTTTTCTTTAGTCAACAAGCTGCCTGGGTGCTTCACACTTTCAGGGTGACTGTGGATTACAGCTCTACTTTATCTGACCATCTCCCTTTAATGTGGGATTGGTCTCACTGTGATGGGTCTGGTTTGGACTTATCTCATTACCCTACTAGGAAATCGAGAGTTAATAATTTACTGTTGAAAGACCCTCTCTTTGTGGAATATATTGAAGCAGCTATTAATAACTTGAAAAGGAGAAATGGAGCTAAGGGCTCTTGGAAACAGTTTGCCAATGAGATTCAAGGTATCATTAGGGCTGTGGGAAAACTGAGAGCTGAGGAAAGGAGAGTTGAGAAAAAAAAATGGTCTGCTCTTCTAGAAGAGTTGCTATTGAAAAGACAAACTGTTGGGCTCTAGTGACACTGAGCTATATTTTAAGTGTCAAGCTAATATCCAAATGGTGGAAGATAAATGCTTTACAGAACATGAATATTGGACCAGAAAGAGCCTCTTCAGTAATAAAAAGAAACCTGACAATAAGTTTTTTAAACTTTCCAAGAATAAAAGTGACATAGTGATGGGGGGTGCATTTTAGATGAGGATGGCACTCCTTTAAATGACCCCAAACTGCTTGCTTTGAAATGGGTCAAATATTTGGGGTCTACTTTGAGCTTAAAAGAAGATTCCTCTTTGAGGAGGTTTCAAGCTAAAAACAGGCTGCTTGGTCTTCTTAACCAGAAAATGGACTCTGATAAAGCTAAATGGTTAGAAAGGGATATTGAGATGGATGAGTGTTGGTGTGCTCTACTGAAGTTGGGTAGGGAAAAGGCACCTGGGTGGGATGGTCTCTCAACTGAATTCTTTATTACCTTTTGGCCCTCTTTAAAAGAGATGGTGATTGACATTTGTAAGAAAGCCTTCAAATTTGGTTATTGGGACAAAGCCTTTAAAGAAGGATTAGTGAAACTTATCCCCAAACAGACTACTTGAGTTGCAAACAGCTTTGGGCGTTGGAGGCCTATCACCTTACTGACTGTGATGTATAAAATCTTAGCTAAGGTGCTTGCTATCAGAGTTACCCCTGTCTTGCAAGAAATCATCTCAAAAAAAAACATGGCTTTATTAAAGGTAGATCCATATATGACAACATTTTTGCTGCTTATTGGGAAGAGATGTGGCCATTAAAACCCAGCAGAAATGTATCATGATGCAACTAGATCTTGAGAAAGCATATGATAGGATACAATGGTCTTTCATTGCAAGAGTGATGGAAAGAATGGGGTTTGGTATCAGAATGGCAACTTGCATCTATTCTCTTTCCCAGGGTGGTTTTTCTAATGTACTTCTTAATGGAAGAATAGTAGGAGGCTTTGAAATCAATAGGTCAGTCAGACAGGGATGCCCTCTAGCCCCTCTACTATTTGCTATTGCTTCTCATCCTCTGATCCTATCACTTGAGCTGCCCTGTAGGGAAGGCAAGATTACTGGCTTAAAACTCAAACATAGTGAGCAGCTAGTCATTCAATGCTTTGTTGATGGTTCTCTTTTATTTTTAAAAGCTGAGAACAGCAATGTGAGAATGGCCTTGAATATTGTTGTCATCAGGAGTTTGCTGATGCCTCAGGGTCTAAATGCAATATCCTAAAATCTAGGATCATAAGCTTGACAGAGGATAATGATTTTGATCCCTAGAGGTGGGGATGTGGTAGTACAAAAGGGCCAAATAGTGAGGCTACTTGGATTCCCCTTTGGGGTGGGTCCTACCATTAAACAACTGGTCATGTGGGCCATAAACAGGTTTGCTGAGAAATAAAAGAAGTGGGAAGGTCTGAGAGTACCCTTTCATATCATAATTGATTTATGCAACTCAGTGTAGAATGCCTATGTTATGTTTCTAAGCCCAATGCTTAAATTTGGGAAATGCCACTGGAAGGAGAGATTATTGGTTCTATCAAGGATTTTCTATGGAGAAATGATGTAGGCAAGAAAAGAGTTCCTGCATGGTTGGCTTGGGAGAAATTGGGAGTGCCCAAAAATGAAGAAGGCATTGGTATCATACATCTGCCCACCCATTGTGTAGCTTGATGCTACCTAGGATGCTTTCTCAATCATCCACTTGGTCCTTGATGATAAGAGAGTTAGTGGAACTGACTAAGGTCTTAGCCAGAGGGAAATGGGGGAACTTAACTTGGATAGACAAAGTGTTTTCAACTGCTCCTTTGAAAATTACATGCTCTGATTTCTGTAAAATGCTTTGCAACAATTGGAAAGAGAATCTGTGACTTTTGGTCTGGTATGGTGGAGGGAGAGCATCTGGGAGCTCTATGTTGTCACTTGGGTTATGGTGGACTCAAAAGTTCGACCCTCCTCTTGCATCATTGGATATATTGAGGTGGCTAAGTGCCTTAAAAACAAAGGTATTAGATACCTAGCTGATTGTTGGGACACGAATACTATTGGATGGAAAGAGTTAAATGCATTATCCCTGGAATTTCAGTTAACCAGAAAAGAGAGAGTCTTGATGATGCAGGTGCTAGAGCTGCTGTGCAGAGTGAGCTATGTTCCACAGCCACATATACTTCAGTCTGGATCAAGAATTGGGCATGGTCTAATGGTGTTAAACTGAAGGATGGAAAAACTGAAGACATTTATGCTCTCATGAGGAAGGGAGATGCTAATGCTATGTATTGTAACAAAATATGGAATGTAAAGTGGAGTGTGGCAAGTTGGAAAAAGAGATGGCATGTGCTATGGAATTCTTAGATGCCTATAAAATTTTAGGTTTTGTTGTGGAAGGTCTGTATGTGGGCACTTCCTATGGGGTATAAGATGCAAAGAAGAAACATGGCCAGTGGTGTATGCAGGTCTTCTCTGGAGAGTGGTAAGCATCTATTTTGGGACTGCCTTGCCCTAAGAAGCACTTGAGGGCAAGATGACAAGGTGGATACAAAAGGGTTTAAACATACAAATTTTTTGGGAGGATTGGCTTCTTGGGAAATGGCCAATTAATGATAAATGCAGTGGAGTGGTTTTTAAAATTATTAGAGCTTACGTCTTATGGGAAGTTTGGACCAGCAGAAATGACATTGTTTTTTTGAAGTCTACTTACACAGGACTGCAAGATTCTGAGTTGATGTATAAACGTGTTTCCATGTGTTGGTCCTTCTGTAATGTAAATAAAATCTGGTCTGTGGAATTGGATGTGCTGATTCAGAACTTACAAAGGAATATCTCATAATGATGCCCCCTTTATATTGGCTGAGCTTCTTGCATACTTGGGGTTACTCCCTAATGTGGACTAGCTGCAGTTTAGATGTTAGATGAGAAGAAAAGGCCCCCCAGATTTGGGCCCAAAACACAGAGATGGTACTGTAAGGAAAAGCAAGTGGATCACACATTTGTGGCTTTTATTAATAAGAACATGGTTGGCACAAGACCTACTATTAAGGTGTGGTCAAAACACAGAGGACTGCTGGAGAAACAGTCTCCCCGGGGCTGCACTACTGCGGCTATGATGGAGGCTTGTTTACTGCTAGGATAGCAGATTTCTTGGGATCAATCCAATTTTTTATGTGAATGATAGATGGGATTTCCTTTGTAAAATTCTGAACGAGATCAAAAAGGAGTAGAGTAGTGTGGATGTGCGATAGTAGTTGTGAGAAAGTCGGGTATGGGTGTGATATATGTTGTTGGTCTAACTTTCAATAGTTAATATATATACTTTATTGTTCCCAAAAAAAAAGATTATTGCATCGTCAACAAGTTGTGATAGAGTTTTTGAACTTGGTAAGGTCCATCAATTCTCACAAATTCTCCCATATGTATTTTTCCCATGAATTATAGAAGACTAGTACTCAATCCGCGTGTTATTGCGGTATGTAAAAGCGAAACGCAGGAATGGAAGCCAAAATACAAAGGGTCAATCGGAATCCAAATGGGTTAATCGAAGGAATTCTCTTATTTTTTAGAAATCCGGGATTTGTTTTTTCTCTCCTCTCCTTGTGCCTTGGTTGTCCATGGGGTTAATATGTAACTAGTACTCAACCGGCGCGTTGCTACGGTATGTAAAAGACATGAAGAAGCGAAACACAGGAATGGAAGCCGGAATACAAAGGGTCAATCGAAGGGATTTTTTCCTCTTATTTTTTAGAAATCTAGGATTTCTTTTTTGAATACAAAGGGTCAATCGGAATACAAAGGATCAATCGAAATACAAAGGGTCAATGGAAGGGATTTTTTCCTCTTATTTTTTAGAAATCCAGGATTTCTTTTTTGTCTCCTCTCCTTGTGCCTTGGTTGTCCATGGTTAATAGATAGATAGATAGATATGTATGGTTATGCTTTTCTCTTCAGTGCAGTAAATTGGAAGATTTTTTTGATTAGAATGTAGAGCCAATATATAATATATTAGGCTCTATAGGCAACTAAAATGTTGAAATCAGTTTCTTGAATTAATTACATGAGAATATTTTGATTTTGTAAGATTTTTTATTTTAGTTTTTAAAGGAAAAAACCTATATGTATCTTCCTTTTTTGAAGTTTTGGACATTCGTTCATGTGACCATACCTCGTCTCTCTCTCTTTCTCATTACAAAGGAGCTCCGATTTGTGTATGGTGGCACTCTCTCTCTCTCTCTCTCTCTCTCTCTCTCTCTCTCTCTCTCTCACACACACACACACACACACACACACACACACATTAGACCCATGTTTGATATATTGGAGAGTGGTATACCATCTATTAGGGGCTGATACTCCTCTCATGTTTCATGTTTCATGTTCCTTGTATTCCATGATGAGATTTGCATGGACATTTTTTTATCACTCCAGTGAGAGTTTTTTTGTATTATTTTATTTTGTGTTCCATGATGAGAGATGCCATGGACATTATTGTATCACTTTGGTCTCATAGGCCCATTGGGTCTTTAGTAGATGCTCTCTCTCTCTCTCTCTCTCTCTCTCTCTCTCTCTCTCTCTCTCTCTCTCTCTCTGCGGGGAGCAAGCTCATGGGCATTGGGGTTTATTGACTCTTTATCCATGTAGAGGAAAGTCCTTTAAGTGTCGTGTTTGGCCATAATGGAGGCTTTAGAGGAGGAGGTGGAGGAGAAGGGTGGGTATGCAAGGTGTTGAGGGTGGAAGTAAGGGAAGAGGATTGAGGGTGATGGCATGCATAGGAGGAGCTGAAATGTTTCTCTCTATAACATGTGGAAGAGGTATTTAAGGTACCTTGGGGGTACACTCACCTGAAAGGTTAGCCTTAAGAATTAATTAAATGCATGCATTAAACGAGCATTAATTAATTCCCAAGGTAGCATTTGAGTCAATAGGGCATCGAAATACTAGTAATAACACTCCTTGTAGCATTTTTTTTAATGAAAAGCATCTTTTTTATTTCCAAGGTTTGAATGCTAGAAAGAAATCTTACAAAAATGTTTTTTTATGAGACATGTGCGTAGCATTCATGAGCATGCCTCCCTTAAAGTCTACATTCATTGCAGATCTACAAGGGAAACTCCTCTCTTCTTTGACAAGTTAACAACATGAACGCCAAGGAAGCCAATTCAAATCTACATATTGATTTCCATGCCACACATCTCCTCTCTTCTTTAACTAGGTAAGGATGTCGTGAATCGCACATGAATGATAATTCAACTTTACATAATGATTTCCATGCCATGCACATCCTCTCGAGATTCTTCGACTAAGTCAAAATGCCATGGATTTCTTTTAAAATTTCGGTTCATCTCCTCCACACCTATGCCGTTTGTGGATCTTTTTATGGTAATATAAAGATATCTTATTGGTCTCTATTTTATGTCAAGCATCTACAAGGCTAGGCATCATGGTTGAGATTTCTAACTACTTGGCTTCTTCTTTCTATGGTCCTAAGCCTATTAATGCTACTTGCAACTTGGTGGTGTGTCAAGGCAATCCAAGATAATGAATCTTTATCCCTGTGGCACACGTACAAAACTTGCCTTCAACCCCTCTCACCTTCTTCTTTCTACCCTCACTTAGTTGAGTCAATATGGCCAAATTTCCCACATGACCCTTCTTGTTATCTTCCAAGTAAGGACAATGGAAACTATGGAAAATAGAATACATCCCAGGATCATTACATTACCTAAAGGGGGATATGGACATGACTCCAAAATCATGGAACAAAGCTCGATCGCGTGAGTCCACATCTTGCAAATAATCCCCCCTTTCCATTGTTTCCATTTTACTTACCTATATTTCATGTTTTATGTAGGTGACATTGTAGAGAGCAATTTGCAGCAAGCTACATGGAAGGCATGTCATAAGGGGAATTTCATTGACATAGAGGCTTCCACTCAAAGAATCACTCGGAGAACCATTACATCATACAGGGAACAAGAGCAAAAGATGTTTGAGATTTTCACCCACAGCAAGTATGGGATCTAATGACATTGATCCCTCCCTCTTACATAGTCTATGAAATTTACGGTGAATTGGCTCAATCGAAAGAGGTGAGAGTTTGCTTCACTTACAGAACCAAGATGTGATTCAAGTTATTGCCACATCTCTTGTTGTTGTGACCTGACAACTGGTGAAGTAATCTATAAAGTGCAATGTAGATAAACTAGATGAGGCTTTGGTCAAGTGTGTCATACACTTCACAACATCCGCAAACACACCAAGGATGTTGGGAAGGATCACTTTCAATTCTTTTCCTATAACATCAACATAGAACGTACGGGGCTAAATGTTTCATCATAATCCAAACCATGTGTCTGTGCATATCCCTTTGTGACCAGCCTTGCTTTGTACCTTTCTATTGATCCATCCGACTTACATTTCACTTTATACACCCATTTGTAACCAATGACATTCTTTCCACTTGGTAATGCAACCAAGTTCCATGTGTCATTGTGTACCAAGGCATCCATTTCTTTGTCCATTGATTTCTCCCAGACATGGTTTCCAATAGCTTCTCCAAAACATGATGGTTCCACATGCTTTATCATTGATGTCATGTATGCATAATGCATTGCATACCCATCATTTGTCAATCTCTCCACTGGATACCTAATCCTTTGTGACCTTCTCAAAACCTGTGAATCACTTTGTACACCCTGTGCTCTAACATGTGGAGAATCATATCTCTCTTGCCTTACACCTAGAGTACGTAAGACTGGGATGCCAAGTTCTTTATCTAAGCTTTCCGAGCTAAATGACTCATAACCTGTTATGCCAATTCCTTAAACCTTCTTTTTGCCTTTATCAATAGCACTTTCACTTGTGTTCACACTATCATGTCTCAACTTTCCTGACCATGGACTTCCATTATCACTTCCACATGATGTTTCACTAGGCCCAGATAATGTAGTACTCTCTTTTGGCAAGTTCACATACACATCTACATCTATGTCATCCACCATAACATCATCTTTGTTTTTGTACCAACTTGCCAACTCATCAAACACCACATCTCTAGAAATGTGCACCTATTTAGTTTCTGGATTATAACATTTGTAAGCCTTTCTATCTTGTGCATAACAATGAATATGCACTTCTTAGCCTTTGGGTCTAATTTCCTTATCTTCTTATCTGGCACATGTACATAGGCAATACATCCAAAAACTTTAAGATGTCCAATGTCTGGCCTAAAACCTGTCTTTCTCATCTCAGGAGTACTCTTATGTATGGTAGCTGTAGGTGTCTTATTCAAAATGTACACCGCTGTGGCACATGCTTCTGCCCAAAAATACAAAGGAATACTCTTCTCATTCATGAGTGCTCTTGCCACTTCACCTATCACACAATTCTTTCTCTTAGCAACTCCATTTTGCTGAGGAATATACTTGCATGTAAGTTGCCTTCTAATACCATGGTCTCTCAAGAATGCATCAAATACATGTGAGATGTATTCTCCACCACCATCTGTCTCCTCAAACATTTAATCCAATGTCCATATTGCTTTTCCACAAGTGCTTTGAATTCTTTGAACTTGCCCAAGGCTTCACTCTTCTCTTTCAAAAAATAAATCCATGTCATCCTGTTGAAATCATCAATAAATGTGATGTAATACCTTCTCCCATTTATTGATTGGATTTGTGTGGGACCCCATATATCACTGTGTGTAACCTCAAGTGGTCTTCTAGTCATTTGACTATCCCTAGGAAATGGCAACCTTCCTTGTTTCCCAAATTGGCATGCATCACAAACATGTGTACTTCCATCATATTTGAATCTAGGTAGACCACCAACAATGTGTACTTCCATCATATTTGAATCTAGGTAGACCACCAACAATGCCTTTTGTTTACATAGATTTCAGCTTTTGAATGTTTACATGACCAATCCATTGTGCCAAATGTCAATGTCTGGCGCTATCCCACGACTATGAGAAAACATGGCTGACTTCAATTTTGGAATGCTTGCATCATCTAGCTTGAACAATCTTCCTTCTTTTTGACCTTTAGCAATCAATTTGCAACCATGTTTAAATTTCTCCACAAAACAACCATGTTCATTAAATCTCACTTGCAATTCTTGTTCAACCATTTGTCCCACTAATGCCAAACTCTTTGTAATCAATGTCACATACAATACTTTAGACATAGTTTTCACCCTGCCATCATGCATCCTCAATGGCACACTACCAACATGTGTAATGGTATGCCGAGTATCATCACCTATAGCAACATAACCCTAATTTTGTGTTGGCGTCATATCATCAAACCACTCTCCATGGCATGTCATGTGGTTTGATGCTCCTGAATCCATGTATCATATGTCATCACTCTCTTTGCGAGATGTCATAGTACTCATCACATGCTTCATGGTGGCAAACAAATGATCTATGTGTCCTTCATTGCTAGATGATGCATAATTTCCATGCTATGCTCTACCACCATGAGCATCATTTTGCTTTTTGCAGTAATATCTAGCCATGTGTCCAAGTTTACCACAATAATGGCACTCAATGCCATGTATATTTTGCTATTGTGGTTGCCATTGACCTCATTGACCTCTACCACAAGATCCAAACTTCCCATCTAGCATGAGGGTAAAAGTCTCTACCACCACGTGCACCAAATGGTGGTTGTGAATCTTGTTGTTATTATGGTGGCCTATCATGCCAACCACGTCCACCTATACGACCTCGCGTACTAGATCTCCCCCTACCTCTAGCATCTCTATGAGTGTAGAATGCTTGGTCTCTTCATGTCCATGTACTAGATGAAGCACCTAAACCAAGTTTCATCTCCTCCACAATAAGCAATGAGATCAACTCATCAAAATATGGGGAGTCTCCACCTGTAACCCTGATAGAGGTTTCAAATGCTTTATAATCCTTGCCCAAACCATTCAACGTAATGGCAACCAAGTCATCATCTTCCATGGGGGAATTAATTAATCTTCTGCACATAATCATTCATGATCCTATTGTTTCGAACCACACCATGTATCTTCTGCTTCAATTGCATCTTCTTTGGTTGTGTAGTTGTATCATACAGCTTCACCAATGTATCCCATGCATCCTTGGGATTATGTGTGTCCTGAATATGGCATAAAATGGTATTTGTCACACAAATTGAGAAATAATGCAGCACTTTGAAAGCCCTCTTTGACCTATTCCTATGTGCTATAAGTTGGGCGGGTGCTGCATTCATTGGGGGAACCCTTGGCTCCGTCTCCTCACCTGTCCATCACTAGATTCCAAAGTCCTTTGCCTTTAAGAAAGTTTTTCATGCGGTACTTCCAAATCAGAAAGTTTGTTATGTGGTACTTTCAAATCCGGAAGTTGTGTCTATCAAGCTTTTCCCCAACAATATTGTCTGGACTGTCACTCATTTTTCTATGCACAATATTCACTAAGTATTGCAAACAATCAACTCAAACACACATACATATATGTACTTCGTCACCAATGTTGTCCGCACATTCCACAATTTTTATGGCGATAAAATCCAGGATTCAAAGCCACTATTTGTATAAGCTGAAAATAACTTGGCGCCACTCACAAAATATGAGAAAAATATCCAAAACAGTCCTCCACTTTCTGAAACACTCCAATGAACTCACACTTTGCATACAAGTTCACCAAAGTAGCATTTGAGCTTGACTGTGTATGTGTTAACCCATGACGGACATTGAGATGTACTATGTTTTACGTCATTAATTTAAATATTCTGAGTCATGGGCCGGGCTTGTCGGCACCATATGTTAAGGATAAAGGGATTGGGTGATCGCCGATGAGAGGCGCACCTTAAATATCAGTAGGATAAGGGTTAGGGTCGGCTGGCCATGTATGGGCGCCCAAGTGTGAACGGCCAAGTCACCTATAAGAGTCAAATGTAACCCTAAAATCCTCATTCTCATGTGTTGTGAATACAAGAGTGCTCTTGCCTTATCTCTTTGGTTGCCTTCTCCTGCGTGTGAGAGAGAGAGAGAGAGAGAGAGTGAGAGAGCGATCGAGCACTGTGTAGCGGCACGGCGGCGGAGAGGCGGTAGAGCGGCGACGGCGGCTCCTTCTTCACGGCTGCAACGCGGGAATCCTTCAAGGCGGCGGTTGAGCGGTGAGTGACACACCCTTTGGCATTCTGTTTGAGCTTCCTTCCCTGGTTGTATGCTTGCAGCCATTCGTGGCTCGCATACGGTGTCCGGTAAGTCCCCAGCTACGACCTGTGCGGCAAAAGCGCACATTTTTGGCGCCGCTGCCGGGGAGTTGCCCTGCACCAAGCTCCAGTTTGCAGCTCGACTGCTGCGTGAAGTTTAATCTACACTGTAGGAAAGCGACTGTGTGCTTGTTGTTGAGGTGTTTCTGTGTTTTGCAATCTGTCTTCTGCAATTTGTCTTTTGCATTTCTGTTTCTTTTGTTATTTTTCCGCTCCGCGTGTGGGCGTGCATTCTGTTATCTGGTTATCTGAGTGCGAGGGAGATTTCTGAATCCCCAGATGTGTGCTGTGTGCGAACTGTGCCGCGGCCAAGGTTGAACCCTAAAGAAACCCTAGAAAACCTATCTTAAAAAAATAGAAAAGAAAAATTTAAAAAAATAAAAAAATAAAAAATAAAAAATTAAATTTTATTCTTAAAGAAAGAACCAAATGTGTGGAGAGGAAAGCTTTTCTAATTGGAGAAAAAAATTTTGAAAAGAAAGAACCCGCACGACCCACGGCCCCGGCCCCGGTCGCGGTCTCGGTCTTTTGATATATATATATAGGAGAGTGAGCCTCCATAGCTTTCTTTCAAGTGAGAGCTTATGGGAAGTTGTGCCCTATATGTAGCCCACTCCCCAAGGAGTAAAGTGAGTATGTGGGATAAAGCCCTCACCCTTTCCTCCACAAGCAAATAGGCTTTTGCCCCTTCCCCCCAAGGGAAACGGACTGTTTTGAGGACTACAGGAGCTCTAGATAGGCGAACACGGTGCTGTAAAGCACGCTAGGACCCTTTGAACGATACGCTCGTTTCGAGCTATCACACGCCCTAGCCCAAGTTCGACCGTAAGTAAGGGGGTCAAAAACGAGTTCAAAACGATCTAAAAACAATCTAAAAACAAGTAAAAACGGGGTGCGAAACACCTAAGAAACCACTTGTGTGAGTTTCAAGGGTAGTTACCAACGCACGTAGGGTAACCACGTCACATGCATCTACGTTCTGGTCGGGTGCTAGAGCCTGAGCCACTAGAAAGCGTTTCAGTTTACGCAGGCTCACACCATCCCTCCACGTTGGCATCTTGGCCTTCGGTTGGAACCCAAGGGAGTGCAACCCAAGATCCACGAATAGTGGATAGTGACTCGTCCTCCGACTCAGAAGCCATGGAAGGGCACCCTACCAAGAACCCTGAGGAGACAAGCCAAAACATGCCAGGTTGGGCCCCACAACCCGGATCTAGCATGTTTAGTCGTCTAATAGAGACCTTTAGTAGAGCTACACGCTCTGAGCATGCGACAAGCGAAGTAAATGAAGAAGGAGGGGTAGTAGATTCACCATTCACATCTTATGTAGACCCTACCCTCCCAAAGAGTGTCCATGTGGATATTCTACCCACTTCGTTTAATGAGGGCCCTACTGAGCTACCACATTCCGATGCTCTTCCTAAAGTAGAGGTCCCTAGAAGCCAACCCTTAAGAAGTGACATTGCGTCCACTTCAAGAGAACCGTTTGGCACACCAAGTCTGGATGGGATATTTCTCAATGAAAATTGGGAATATGATCTACACACAGAGACTCTAACGGACCTATACACGGGTTACACATACCATGTGGGTTGGTTAGAAGTCCTACGATCTACATCTAGCGCCACTAATCTAGAGGAGCAACAACAAATGATATGTGAGGTTATTCATAGAATTATCCAAATTGAGAGGCAAAATAGGGGAGTGAACTTAGTTTCCACTGGCCCTATGAGATTTTTGGATACGGGCAAGGCCAAACAACCAACCCTATCACAATTGGAGACTCCCTCGATGAGTCCCATAGACCCTTCGTATGTTGTTTCGCCTGGAGTCTCAATGCAAGTTGAGCCCATGAGTAGTAACTTTAGCTTTCCAACCTTGGCTCAACTTTCCATTAGGGAATCCGCAATGCCTAAATGATGAGCATAGCTGAAAGTGCAGCACCTGTTACCGCTGTAGTTAGTACGACACCGCTACCTAGTGGAACAGTACCTACAACAGTGCGTGCCAGTGCCTATCGACCCTATGTACCTATCGCTACTCATGCTCATGTAGCTCCTATGCCTCTTAGTATGCCAATGGCGTATGCTCCACGACCACCTTATCATAACCATTATCCAAGGGGAGCTAGGCCTAGTCACATATCATATCCTACGTCATTTGCCAACATACTCAGACCAATGCCAACTCCTATCAGGCAGGCTATCCCAGAAGTGCCTCCACCAACTATGCCTGCTCACTTAGGTGATCTCGCAGCGTTTGCTCAGACGATCGGACGATCCATTGCGGAAAACATGCGGGGCATGCCTGAGAGAGAACCTAGAAGCAAGGCAGTACAAGTGGCTAAGCTCACTCAAAACTTCAGTGGTAACGAGGACGTTAGGAAGCACATTGAAGTCTTTGAACACGTGTGTGATTCCTTGGAAGAGCACAATGAGCTGCATAAGTGTAAAGCCCTAGGCTTAACCTTGAGTGGGAAGGCCGGAGATTGGTATCGAACCTTAAGGGTTGAAGAGCGCACTCACTACCCCACTCTCAAGAGATTGTTCTTGAAAGAATACATACGTGAGGGTGTGCTTTGGGGAGTAGCATCTCAACTCCAAAAAGCTGAACACGAGGAAGGGGAGTCAGTGAGAGACTTTATAAGTCGATTGAAGCATCTAAATTCTCGCTGCACTCCCGATGAACGCTTCAATAACAACCAACTCCTCGATAGATTCATCCGAGGATTGCGCCACGAGGACATTTACAATGGCCTAGTCATTTGAGGTCTTACAACGTGGGAAGTAGTCACTGCCAATGCAATCCAGTTAGAAGACAACTTGATGATTGCAGGTAAAAAGGTGTCTTCAGAAACAAAATCCGTTAGTTCGCAAGTATCTGGGCACGAGCCAATGACGGCGAAACCTATTGCCAAGGAGCCCAAGATATCTGAAATGTCTGTGAGACCGACCATTACCCCGCAAGGTACCATCAGAGTGGAGACTCTCGACGGAGTTGAAACCATTGGATTCCTTAATGGGAGTAAATTCAAACGATATTATGACCCCTGAGGCAGGAGGAGTTACATGCAATCCATCAAAAGAAGGCAACTAAAGAACAAGCTGAGCTTAAAAAGATACAAGCGAGAGTCGAAGCCAAAGAACGTCAACAGCGTGCTAGGAGACAACGAGAAGCCAACTTGGGAATTACGCAAGTATTTTTCGAGGAAGCAAAAGAGGATGCACTGGAATCTGACCCACCTCTAAGATACCCAATTGAGTTACAGAGTCCTTACGGGGAGGTGCTGTATAATGCATTATTGGATACAGGAGCTCAACACAATTTGCTATCGTATGGCGTGTGGTGTCAAGTGGGAAAACCACCTTTATCCAAGAGTTCTATCCAAGTTTAAGGAATCAACAAGAAGAAAACCCCTGTCTCAGGAATTCTGCACACTCCGGTTGCTTATGACAAGGGAACCATAATTCAAAGCTTTTTGGTTATGCCTACTGGTACAATGGAAGGGACTGTAAACTTAGGGCGCAAATGGATGATGGCCACCAAATGCAATATCGATTGGGCAACCAGGCAAGTCACAACGCAAGAACCAACACTAGGTCTGACCGCTCAAAATCTCGCACCTAAGTCATCCACTCAAATATTAGATAATGAAAAATCACAAAGTCCAGTGGCAAAACCATCTTCGATTGTTGGCCACCCCTCTAACGCTTCAATGCCAAGAGTGGAAACAGGCAAGGTGGTCCCTAAATCTTCGCTTACTATGCCAAAGAGTACATACAAATGGGTCCCCAAAGCTTCGTTAACAGCTACTTCCCCTACTCAATCTCGTTCAGCCACTAAGAAGCCTCGTAAAAGGAAAGCAGCTACCCACCCGAGAAAGGGCAATGTAACATCGCGATGGATCCCTAAAAAATTATTAGTAGCCCAAGGGTACTACGGGGGGAATGACCAGATTTGGGTCCCTAAACATAAGTTGAATCCCTCTACATCACCTGTAAAACCTTGCAAACCAATTGTTGCCACCCCAATGACAATTCAAGACCGTGGTAAGGGAAAGGTAATAGAGTGCTCCGCACCACTTCTTCTAGAGTTAGTTTGGATTCCCAAACGATATCGATCATTACCACCTAGCTCAAGAAGGGGGGAGCCACATGAAGCTTCTAGCTCCTCATGCCAGGCACACACTCATATAGAAGTTTCTACATGCTCTACACCTACTCTTGTCAACACCCAACAAAAAACCGATGAGTCTACGTCTCCCCTTGTAATAGTATCGTCGGAAACCATTTCCTCCATTCGTCAATGGGAGCGTACACTACCATCTCTGTAATTGGATGTGGCCACAAGGGTCATAAAAAGCTGTCTGCCCACATCACAACCTATGACCCGCTAGACAAATTGGTTCCAAGAGGCTGCAACATCATTGCAAATAATATGATCTACCCAAGGAAAGGGGGAGCATGTACTCACGCTAGACATTCTAATGCTTCCTCCTTAGCCTTCTCCCCTGACCATGTAATTGCCAAATTCAAGGGGGTGTATATATATAGCTTCATACACAGAAAAGAAAAGAAAAGCAAAAAATAGTAAAAAGAGCAAGAGCACGTTAAGAGCAGAAATATCCGTATAAACAATCAAGAACTAGATTGACCTGTCATAAACCTACTGATGCTATATCTGTGTTTGCAGATATGGCAGATGCCCGATCATCATACACTTCATCCACTCCTACCTTTGGTGAGAGGTATCATTTGTACCTTTCTCAGATATTCCACATGTGCTATCCTGTAATTGAAACTGAATGGGATCATATAGATGTACTAGCCAGAGAAGAAAATGTTGAGGAATTAGAATGGCTAATTCGCCTATTGACCATGACTGACCCCTACTCCGTAGAGGACATATCCCCGATAGCCCAATGCTTTCCTTTTCCACAAGATGACTATCCTCGCATGGTTACATTTTTGATGAGTTTATGTGGATGGGAAAATGAAAAGGAAATATCTGACAATGATGAATGGACGGATGAAACTCATGGCACTACTGAGGTTGACTTTATTTGTTTGGATGATGCGGATAGAGGCTTAGCCTTAGGGCTAGAGCCAGGACTCTACAACATCCTCTTACCGTATCCTCAGTAGTAGTGTGGTGACTGGTAGGTAGGTTAGTGTTTTCAAGTTTTTTCTAGTTTAGATTCCTTAAACAAGTCTTGAAATTTTCACACTGATGTGCCTCTCGAGGTATAGTGCCTGTTAGTTGATTGTACAGGTTGAAAAGTTTGAGGTGGGTTCGCTTCCAAGTCCAGAGACTGCCGCAACGTTCATCAAAATATATCTACATCAAATTGCAAGCTGTCTCGTCAAATCAAGGAGATCTCCAATTACAGGTGTAATTCTCCCATACCCACTCTCTTTCGTTTTTACTGTTCAATTAATTGCATAAACTATAATACATGACCACATGGAAATTGTCAATGTACTACTTAGTTTTTGAAGTTGCTTGCATGCTAGTGTAAATCATTAATGAGCTTAACTTTATTGGAAATATTCCTAGGCAGCATGACGTCTTTAGTTAACCTTGGAATACGATTGTCTTAGGTCTAGGGTCAAACCATCTTAATGTTTGACACCTGGCCATGTGTGTGTTGACCTCTAGGACATAGCTATTACCCCTTTGTCGAAAGGATGCAAGACAAATTATAGTTCAGGAGCGAAGATCAAAAGAAAAAGATTTTAAAAAAAAAGCCTACAATATATGGCAATACAAGTCTATGATGTGCTTTAATGTTGGCCTATCACCTTATTGATACTTGGTAGGCGAGGAGTATTCTACTCCAAACCGATGCCTTGGTTGGTAGGGGGTAGCCTTGCCTAAAGTGAGCTAATAGATTCCTGGATAATGCCTTGTGTTAAACATGGTACCAGGATCGATGTTAGTTTTGCCTTGTGTTAAACATGGTACCAGGATCGATGTTAGTTTTGCCTTAGGAAGGTCGCCATTGTGTGTAAAAATTGTCACATGCATTAAAAAAAAAAAAGGCAAAAAGCTCCTGTAACTCTGATGTTTCTTGTGTCCCTAGGCTTGTGGTATTAACTTGTTCTTAGAGTAGACACAGTGTGGTCATCTGTTTATTTATTAAGCTTGGTTATTTTCCTTGACTTAGGCCAGTTATAAACCTTGATTAACCTTTGACACCTTGGTTACTCTTGATTTACTTTCAATAATTTTAATCTCCTGTTAATTTGCTACACTAGTTCATTCATGTGACCCTTAAACTAAGTTCTCATAACAACATCCATTGTGGTCTAACATGGTTGAATTTATACACTTTATATCTTTTGAATTCCAGCATACTTTCACTCTACTTCCCTGTTTTGTAGGCGGTCAACAACAACCCTCTCGAGCTTACCATACCATAGCTTCCGAGGACGGAATCTACATCAGGAAGGGGGGCATGTTAACCCATGACGGACATTGAGATGTACTATGTTTTACGTCATTAATTTAAATATTCTGAGTCATGGGCCGGGCTTGTCGGCACCATATGTTAAGGATAAAGGGATTGGGTGATCGCCGATGAGAGGCGCACCTTAAATATCAGTAGGATAAGGGTTAGGGTCGGTCGGCCATGTATGGGCGCCCAAGTGTGAACGGCCAAGTCACCTATAAGAGTCAAATGTAACCCTAAAATCCTCATTCTCATGTGTTGTGAATACAAGAGTGCTCTTGCCTTATCTCTTTGGTTGCCTTCTCCTGCGTGTGAGAGAGAGAGAGAGAGAGAGAGAGTGAGAGAGCAATCGAGCACTGTGTAGCGGCACGGCGGCGGAGAGGCGGTAGAGCGGCGACGGCGGCTCCTTCTTCACGGTTGCAATGCGGGAATCCTTCAAGGCGGCGGTTGAGCGGTGAGTGACACACCCTTTGGCATTCTGTTTGAGCTTCCTTCCCTGGTTGTATGCTTGCAGCCATTCGTGGCTCGCATACGGTGTCCGGCAAGTCCCCAGCTACGACCTGTGTGGCAAAAGCGCACAGTATGAATAGTCCACTACGTCCTGTTATGACGGTTTTTGCCAAGCTTTCCAATCCTTCAAATCATTGAGAAATGATCAAACCAAGTGTAAAACATATAAATTTACATCCATACATCCTCCACGTTGTATATGGGCATCATCCAAACTCATTATATGCCAAACACTTGCCCAAAGTTGTTCTCTGTTTTGATGTAAACCTATAAACAATGATTAACAATCACTAATCTGCTCTAACGGCTTCAAATGTGATCCAAATTCAAGTCCTAGGCATTCATTATCTCTATATGATGTTGCTCCACCTCCGTGTAAAAGGAATTTGACCAATTTTAAGTAATGTGAGAATAATTGCTCAATTAGTGATGCCATGTTTCACTAATTTCTATATATTAATCTTGCTTAATCCTTCTTGCTCAATGTGCTAAACCAAGTATTGAAAAAGCTTCCCCACAAAAATATGCACATATTTTCTAAGCTTCGTGTGCATTCAAACCACTCATATGACCTCGGAGGGCATCAAACATGTGCAAAATCTCAAAAAACTGTTCTTCCAAAAGCCTGTAGAATTAGCATGCTTATTAATCACCGATGATTGCATATATAGCTTAGCTTTGATCCTAGCTATGCTCCCAACACTTCAATTCTTCCAATATTTACAAGAATCACATCTAGTGGCATCAATTTTGGGTATATGTTCTCTGTTTTTGTGAAGCTTCCAAAACGGTAATTTCCCTCTTGTACAATGCATAGATTTGCTTCAAAATCAAGCTAGGGTTTGCATACAAGTTGCTATTGCATTCACCAATTCCACATACATGTGTCCTTCACCCATGACATACATTTGCCTCTTTGCCTTTAAGCTCTCAAGCTTTCCATTAAAGCTTGCAAAATAGAATTTCCACTTGCTTTGGGCAACTCAAATCTTGCTTTGCTTGTGTCAAATCACCTGCAATCCACTTAAGGGTGTTTAGCTTTGCTTACCCGTGGTCGTTAGCTTTCAGATCTGTTGAGTAGATGTGTGCTCCAAGCTTCTCTTTGCTCCAAGCTCCAAGCTCCAATGGATAGCTCCAAAATCTAGAATTTCCCTCTTCTTTACTCACTTACAAAACCCTAATAGAGAGGACCAGGATCTAATACCATGAAAAGAGAGAAGAGGTAAACACAAGGGTAGAGAGGCAAACTCTAATTAGCTCTCATTATCTCAAACCATAAACACATACATGATAGAGAAGCTCCATAGTGTTCCTTCATTACACACCACAAAACACTGCACATTTTCCTAGTGATGATAAGTTCACACTGAAATAACCTAAGTCTAATATCGACACACTTGGCTAGCTAGACATGGCCATTATTGTCCACACACACACTGCTAGACTGGTGTCCACATGCTACCTCTATCCACCAAATCCTGATAAGCTTGCATTCTCAACACATAGTCTCAGTCCAGGGCATTCAAGTGGATTGTCTATTATCACTTGGGTAGGCCTTATGATATACATGATTTATGATCATTCTTAGGATTATGCAACTACTATAGGAATTTTGTTAAGAACTTTGCATACATTACACAACCATATGACCACATATGGAAAAGACATGATAGAAAAGGATCTATTCGATGGTGTCCTCATATGACCACATACATCATTATGTATAAGCAGTAATTTGTAGATGCCCCTCATTGAACCATCTATTGGGAATGATGCCCATTACATCCTACCTAAAATGCATCCCTCACATAAATGTTTGATAGTTGTAGATGGCAAGCCATGTCCTCCACACTCCCTCCTCCTTATCTGCTATCTCTCCATATCTCTTTGAGCTCCTCGACCTCATTGGCATGCCACCCCATCACTGATGCTCTTCTAGCTGCTATTAATAGACCTCCATAACCATAGCTTCAAGCTTTGTAAATAAAAAAAATGAGCGTACTATAAATACCATATAAAATATTAAATAATTCCACAATTCACATTTCCATAACATATCGTGGGGTTAAAAAGCAATCGTCCTCAGTTGTGTGAAATAAACAAAAGCAAGGGTGGCCAACCTCATGCTAACGTGTTGCCTCAGTCGGTGAATTGGCACTAAATCAACGTGCTGTCTCAGTCGAATCAGCACTAAACTAACGTGCTGCCTCAGTTGGTGAATCGGCACTAAATGAATGTGCTACCTCAGTCAGCGAATCAGCACTAAATGAATGTGCTACCTCAAGCATATCAGCACCAAAACATGTGGAAGAACTATCACACTACCTCAATTGGTGAATCGATGTCCATAAAAGAATCAATGTGAATGTGTGGTATGCCAAAATCAAGTGTCGGTAGTACGGGGTAAGCGATGTTTCAAGAATCCACTGTGATTTCTCAATAGAATGATTCTTATATTTCACCAAGTAACGATGATACCTAGTGCCAATACGGGTGGTTGTTTGGTCATGGTGGTCAATAATACTTTTAGGTACTAGAACTTCAGAATCATCCTCAAGGAGAGGAGGGCCATCAATAACAAGGTTAACAGGAGTGGGGCCTTTAAAGGGTCTCAATAAACTAATGTGGAATGAGTTATGTATCTTCCAATGAGTGGGAATGCCCAAGTGGAATGCATTTTCATTAATTTGTTGGGATAATTTGAATAGTCCATAAAATCTAGGAGCCAACTTGATCTTAGGATGCTTGGCAATATTCTTTAAGCGTCTTTTCTCTATGCGTAGCCAAACTAGATCATTTTCTTTATATTTCATTTGGTTGTCGTTTCTTGTTGGCTTGAGCGATGTATTTCAATTGTGCTCGCTTAATAGATTCAATGACTTCAGCTAGAATAGTAGCATGGTCATGAGCTAAAGTGTTAACAGTTGGAACATCACTAGTTATGGTAGAGACAAGAATGGGAAGTTTCCTGCCATAGACAATTTCAAAGGGAGCTCAACCAGTATTAGCCGAATGGGGGGGTATTTTTGTATGCAAATTGAAGTAGAGGTAAATGTCGATCCTAATTAGAGGGTTGGTCAATGGTGTAGGATCTAAGAAGATCCATAATAGTGCTGTTTGTTGTTTGGTAGCTTCAGTCTGGCCATTGCTTTCTGGATGGAAATCGGATGTAAAGTCCATTTTAGAACCTAAGTTCTTGAATAAAGCAACCTAAAAATGATTACAAAAGCGGCCATCTTGGTTAGAAAGAATGACTTTGGGAAATCCATGGTGAAGAAATATAGTCTTAATGAATAGCTTAATAGCTTGAGGGGCAGACAGGGTCTTCTTGCAAGGTACAAAGTATGCTTGCTTGCTAAATCTATTAATGATGGTCCATATCATATCATTATGAGATGAGGTAGTCGACAAGCCAGTAATAAAATCTATTGAAATCTCTTTCCATGGACCTTTGGGAATAGGTAGGGGCATTAAAAGACCAAATGATTTACCATGATGGCATTTGATTCGTTGACAAATAATACATTCAAGCACAAATTTTACAATGTCATGTTTCATATCAGGCCAAAAGAAATATTCTTTACATGCAACTAATGTGGATTGAATTTCTTTATGTCCCATATATGCAGGAGCATGCATCTCAATTATTTCTAATTCTCTAAACGGTACAGTGATGCAAAGTCACTTTTGAAAGAATAAAAATCCATTTGCATAAGAGTAATCATTTAGTTGCAAAGAATTGTTAGCATATATGGCATTCCATGTAGGTGAAAAATCAGGATCATCAGCATATGAGTCAATTATGGCATCAAAAGATTGCACTTGAATAGCAGACACATTATTTAAATAAGCATGTGTAAGTTCATCAAATGAATTAGAATTGCAAACAAAACTTTGGTTATCATCAAGAGGTCTGCGACTAAGAGCATTTGCAACTACATTAATGCAGCCTGGTTGATATTGGATCATAGGGTGAAAATTTTGGATAAAAGAAGCCCATTGGCTGTGGCAATCCGATATTAAAGATTGGGTCAATAAGTGCTTGATAGCCTGTTGATCTATCTTTATTAGTACCTCAAATCCCATGAGATAATGCTTCCATATTTTGAGGGCATGGACAACAGCCAAAAGTTCCTTGTCATAGGTACTATACTTGGCTTCATTGGGTTGAGCTTGCGGCTCTCATAAGCTATGGGATGGTCATCTTGCATGAGGACTGCGCGTATGCCAAATCCACTAGCATTTGTGACAACTAAAAAGAAAGGACGATCAAAGTCTGGTAGTTGTAGAACAGGTGCATGGGTCAATAAGTACTTCAAAGTTTTGAAGGACTTCCGCTCATTGTCACCCCATTGAAAAATTGTCTTCTTGTGAAGCAAGATAGTCAATGGGAGAGCAATGAGCGAGAAATTCTTTACGAACTTGCAGTAAAAACCTGTTAAACTGAGAAAAGATCTAGCTTCATGGACGTTTTTAGGAGTAGGCCAGTCTCGAATGGTCTAGAGTTTCTTAGGGTTTACTCGAATACCATCGGTCGAATACAATATGGCCTAGATAAATCCATCTTAGTTTGAAAGAAAGAACATTTGTCAGGGTTAGCATATAATTGATTTTTCCTTAACGAATCAAAGACAATGCTTAAGTGATCCTTGTGTTCTTCTTTAGAGTGACTGTAAACAAGAATATCATCAAAGAAAACAATCACAAAGTTTTGATAATCTATAAAAAATTTGTTTATCATGCGTGCAAATGTGGTAGGAGCATTAGTGAGACTGAAGGGCATGATAATGAACTCATAACGTCCTGATTGTGTACGGAAAGTAGTCTTGAAGATATCAGTAGGATCCCTACGGAGTTGATGATACCTAGACTTTAAGTCAGTTTTACTAAATACACTTGCACCTTTCAATTTAGCTAATAGGATATCAGTTCTAGGAATTGGGTAGCGGTTCTAATAGTCACTTTATTTAGTGCTCTATAGTCTATGCACATCCTAAAGGTTTTATTCTTTTTCTACACAAGCAAGACAGGCACACCAAATGGGGAAATACTAGGGTGAATGAGACCTTTGTCAAGCAATTTAACTACTTGACGTTTCACTTCTTGTTGGTTCAAAGGGCCGTGTCTATATGGTGCTTTGTGAGGTGGTTGAATATCTGGAAGAAGAAGTTCTACCTTATGGTCTCAGTCACCACCTGAAGGAGCTAGATGGGGAGGATAGTCATCCGCAAAACAATCGTTAAATGAAGCCAGAAATTTTTGTTGTTATGGTGAAAGAGAAGATTCTTTCGTTTCCACTTCATTAACATAAATCATGTACGCTTTCTCATGTTTCCTTAATGCACGACGTGCTTATGTGTGAGAGATGAGTGGAAACATTTCAAGAGAAGAGTAACTAGATAAAGTGTTGATTTTTGCTTGTATACCACGTTGAAGACCATCTTCTTATTTGTATTGAAGTGAATCTTCAGGCACATCTTTGAGCATGCAAAGGAGTAAGAGGCGTTGCCAAAAACACTATGTATATTGACTCATGTTTTCACCTTCAATCCATGAGAAATTTGACCATGCGTGACATGCATGAAGATAAAATTGAGGTGGTACGAATGATTCTTTGACTTTCTCTTGGAACGAGGCCCAAGTGGTAGGGCGATCAATGCTATTACACGGAGCACGTTCCACCATAAAGCAGCTTTATCATTCATGTGGTTGGTGGCATACTTGATTTTGTGGTTGGTGGCATACTTGCTATTACACGGAGCACGTTCCACCATAAAGCAGCTTTATCATTCATGTGGTTGGTGGCATACTTGATTTTGTCACGCTCAGAAAAATTTTCTTTGGCAAAGTAGTCATCAAATTGACTCAACCATGATAAAACAAATTTTTCATCTTTGCGACTATCGAAGGCGAGAAAAAGTAAAGGAGCGATGACTTATCTTTTGTTCGGGTTTGTTAAGCATTGAACACGGCTCGTAAAATTTTAGCAATTCGGTCATCCTCAGCGTCCAAGTCCTGCAGTTGTTTGTCACAGTTTTTGTAATTGGCGTTCATCATCTTGAAGTTGTTGTTGCAACAAATAAATTTGTTGTTTCGGGCAAAGGGGTATCCATGTCAGAGTTGTGTTGCAACGAGGTGTCGCTTGGTGATAGCATGATGAAGTAAAGAAAATTAAAGTTGAGAGTGCAAGTTACCTGAGCACCGATGAATTAAACTTGTGATTTACTCTCTTCAAAATTGATAACTTGATTGGTGTTGCCGAGATCATGATCGAGAAGATATAAGGATGTCTACGAGGTATATTAGGTGTGTGAAAAAAAAGCCGTGTATCAAGCTTTGATAATTTGAAGAAGGGTCCACTTGCTTTGATGAAAACAAAGTTTACTGGTGTTATAAGGGTTTGAGTATTCAAAGGCTTATTAAGGGTTTAAGTATTCAAAGGCTTAATAATAGGATCTTGGACTATAAGCCTTCAGAATAAAGAAAACGAAACGTTGAAGGGAGCCGCCCATTTGATGAGGGAGAGCAAACCGAAACAGTTTGACGATTGAAGGGTGGTTTTAGATGCTCCAAAGCTGGTACATTGCATCCATGGAAGCTGATTGTGAAGAGGTGGAGAGATCAGCAAAACTGCTTTTACGCAAAAGGCGATTTAGAAGGTGGTTTATAGAGAGAGAGAGAGAGAGAGAGAGAGAAAGTGTTTCTCTCAGAGGCGAGAGCGGCTCGTTGGTTCTCATCCGCAAGATGTCCGTCCAAGCGTCGTATAACAGTAGTAACCCTTGGGAGAGTGAGAGGCTCCTCGCGGCCATCCTCTGTCGGTCTCCTGCGGCCTGTAATTGCCTGGCCGTTTAGTGAGCTAAGAGTGTGGTAATGACGCACCTACTCAGTACATGGAGTTGTCCCATGAGAGTTTGAATCTCTTAATCAACTAAACTATTCGGGCTTTGGGTGTGGTCTCGCCAATGTGGGTGGTTGAACTTGGCGTTAACTGGCACTATTGCACAGTGCAGTGGGCTGTACACAAGCTACTTTGATTACCCCAACATTTTTCAAGACCATAAGCCGCTCGAAACGAAATATATATATTTATATATATTTGAGCCTTTTCGAAATATATACATTTTTCAAGACCATAAGCCGCTCGAAACGAAATATATATATTTATATATATATATATATTCTTGAGCCCTGAAGCTCTTAACACGATGCGGTACCCTGTCCTCCCTTCTCTCCTGCTTTGGGCTCTAATACCAATGCTGTTAATAGACCTCCATAACCATAGCTTCAAGCTTTGTAAATAAACAAGAAGGAGATAAATATAGCAACTATGCACCACAAAGAGAGTGGGTTCAATCTCCCCCCATGCATGAGTGAGCATGTTTCCTCATGCATGTATTTATTTATTTACAAAAAGCAAGTTCTCAAAAATAGTTTGATACATTTCACTTTGGGCCATTAATACCAAAAAGTAACTTGGTCTCCAAGATTGGCTATTTACATTCAAATTGTAGCAAATTAATTAAATAAAACTATGGGCGAGCGACTATCAGTGCACACCAAAATATGACGACCATGCACTGGCTAAAATCCATCGCACCCACACTACTCTGTGCACTAATCGACTTACCAAAAACACGACACATTAAATCTCGTTTATCTGCCCATCACGATACAACCACTGCTCCACGCTCTCGCACGTAGCCAGTCATCACGGCCGTGTAGCAAATGAGTGTACCATAAATACCACATAAAATATCAAATAATTCCACAATTCACATTTCCATAACACTAGCTCCTCGACCTCACCCATGCTCTCCTAGCTCCCTGACCTCATTGGTTGTCTTATCATTATTGCTCCGGTGCTATCCAAGCTTCTCGACCTTATCGGCCGCCGCTGTTGTTTGGTTCCCTTTGAGATCACTGGTCACCATTATCGCTACCACCGGTGCTCTCCAAGCTCTCCAACCTCACCACGTGGCTGTTGTTTGGTTCCCTTCGAGATCACCGTCACCATCATCACTACCCCAATGGTGCTCTCCAACCTCACTGCAGGGCTGTTGTCACTCTTTGAGCCTCTGACCTTACTGGGCCAGTGCTCTCTCATTGTCCCTATGTCCAAGCTCTTTGACCTCATCGGTTGTTGTCACTCTCTGAGCCTTCGTCCTTACCAGCCGATGCTCTTTCGCCAGCCCTAGCCTCCACTCGCTATCACAAATAGTACCCTCAATGTTTAGGAAAGTTAACAAGTATTATCTTCACCAAGGAGTAAAACCCGTCTAGAGCATGAAAGTGCATTGGGCAATGGAAATCTCAAGGGTGGTCAAGCCCTCAAGCTTTACCAATCTAATGCTTGGACCTTTGTAATTTAATCACTCTCAAGAGCAAGAAGCTAGCAAGCTTCCTCCCTTCTCACTCCATCTCTCTCTCTCTCTCTCTCTCTCTCTCTCTCTCAATCACAATCATATCTAGTTAATCACAAGAAAGAATCAAGCAAGCTTACTTCAAGCGCGTGCACACACACAAAGCTTGAGCTCAATAGTAGATTGTATTATGAAAAGTGGCCTTACACACCCTCATAAGTCAGTTATATACAAGTAGGCTTTGCTTGACTATTGCCCACACTTATAAGGTTCCCCAAAACATGTTCTCATTACATATTTAAGTCTTAACTGGCTAGCTTTTATTACAACAATGGACCTTTGGCCATATCCAATGTGAAATATCTAAGCTAGGTTGGGGATTACAAAGAGTGTACCTAAAAGGAGTAATAATCCCCTGCCTAGCATAGATTCCATCCTAGGAAGTGGTTACCTGAAGATCGTTGGGTTGGTGGAAAAATTATGAAGAGCTTTAAAGTGGAGGAGTGGATTAACAAAAGAGGGTTGGAAGATATTTGACATCCTTACTTGGAAAAATTCTATTAAGAAGCACTCTTCAAAGGTCCGCATATGGTGTGCCGAAAGGCATCAGACCCATTCATAGTAGCCATAAATTTATCGATTTGTTGGACTGAAGTCAGGACTGAAGTCAAACAATATCAGCTATTGGCAAGGGTGCTCATGATAAATGTGCCAACCTCTATTATGATTTACATCTTCGAAAATTTCCAAGATAATCAGAAGAGTTATAATTTTTTTTTGGATCATCTACACATGGAAGTCTTCTAAATTTTGATGAAGAGCCGCATGATTGTCCTCATCTAATCTTCATCAAGTTGTTTCCCTTGTGGTGGAAATGCTGGAACCTTTGGAAAATTCACTAGATATTCATTGTACTGTTGCTTTTCTGAGTACATATTCTAACTGTAGGAATTGGCATATATTGAGGGATCTATCCTTTGGAAAATTCACTGATATTCATTGTACTATTGTATTCCAACTGTAGGAATTAACATATACTGAGTGACCTATCCTTTGTGTAACTGAGGCATGCATATGTATTCCTGATAAAGTTTGACGTTGCAAAACCATGGGAGAGTTGCCATCTTGATTGATTATTATAAGGTAGAAATTATATTTTAAGGGCCATGTGTGAATCTAGCTCTCATGTGTTATGGATTATTCTCCTGCCATTCTTTCCATTTGGCTTTCATATAAGCTTTCAATATGGGCATGTCCATGTGGTACATATGCGGGGTATGTAGGGTCGCCTCTCCTGACTTGTGGTGGTGGGGACAATAATTATCAGTGGATGACAGGTTGTGTGACAACCACTTTGGAGTACTGGAGTTAAGGCATAGTTATAGCACCAGCTCATATAGTCAGGCTCATACTATAGATTGACCATTGTATGTTGTTGTAGGAGAATACTTTCCCTTTATGTATGTACTCTTATCTTTTAGTTATATGGTTGTAGAGAAGAGAAGAAGATATAAGAAAATTCAGCCATCCATCTCTCTCTTGTGTCTTGCTCTGCTCAAGCTCTCCCTCTCCCCCGCATTCTCTTTAGGGTCCTCATTGGGTTTAGTTATCTGTAGTTGGGACCCACTGGTGCTTAATGATTTTCGCAGTGGGAGAGGTATTAGCATGCATAGCTCTAGGAAGGTATCACCTCCTTCATCCACTTTTCCTTTTCCTTTATCTTTTCTTGGTCTTATCCCTTGTTTCCTAGCCTTGCTACTTATCGCCCTTATCTTTCTTTGAGTTGTCATCTTTGTCATTCTTGCTTGGCTTTTTTGGGCTTCCATCTAGAGTGTGAAAATGCATTGATTGTTGTGCAAGAATGGAAACCTCAAGGGTGGTCCAAGTCCTCAAGCTCTACCAATCCAATGGTCGGACCATAATCTAATCACTCATGAGGGAGAAGCTAGCAAGCTTCCTCTCTTCTCTCTCTCTCTCTCTCTCAAAAATTTCACTCTACATCTAGTTAATCTCACAAAAGCAAGAATCAAGCACTCAAGCATACACACACATGCAAGCAAGCACCTTAACAAGATTCCATAGCTAGTGACAAACATAGACATGGAAGCATACATAAGAATTAGGAAAGAAGCAAGACATGCAAGAAGGAAGGAGCTCCCAAGCTCAATAGCAGATTGTATAATAAAAAGTGCCCTTACACACCCTCATAAGCCACTTATATATAAGTGGTCTTTGCTCAACCGCCCACATTTATGGGGTGTCCAAAACATGTTTCTCAACATTATATATTTAAGCTTTATATGGTTAAAAAATGTTCTCATTACATATCTAAGCCTTATATGGCTAACTTTTATTATAATAGTGGGCCTTTAGACATATGCAATGTCAAATATCTAGAGCCGATAGTAGCATATGGTATAGGATACCCTAGAGCCGGTGGTAGCATATGGTCCTTTGTAAACTAAGAGGAATATAGTCTATGTATTAGATAAGCTTATGAAGAATGCATATGTTGTTGGCCCATATCTTGTATGTATTACTATGAGTTGTTAGAGTAGTGTAGTGTGAGTGAGAGAGTGTGGCTAACTTGAAGGGTTATGCAGCACAAAATAGTCTAGCACAGTGGATGGTAATAAGTACAAGTCTTGCACGTCTATTTGGTGAATGAGACTAGTCATGGTGAGTATACAAAAGCACTTTGGTATTTTTGGTGCTGATACCTTCTACTCTTGAGTTTCTTTTTTCAAGTTGAGGTTTACCTAACTGATTCCATGTAGCAAAAGAGAGTAAATTTGCTAATACCTATGTGTCAAGTAGTGCATTGGAGAAGACCTTACCATAAGGGCTAGGTAATTCAATCGATGTCTTGAGAGGTGGAATATGATCTACTACCTCTCTAATATATGCTTGTGCAACAGGTTTGATAATTACTTCCTGATGTTGTTGAAGTTTGATTTGCCTCTCTCGTGCTTCCTTTTGTGCCTAGATCATTTTAAGTGTGTAGCGTGTTCCTTGGTAGCTAGTTTGTCATATAAGAAGCATGGAGGAAGCATGCAAGGCATCTTCATGATACGACCATAGTATTTCTTAAATTTACTACCATTAAGGAAATCAACGGTTTCAACTCTATCAAGAGTCTCAATGCATATAGTACCTTGTGGCATAATTTTAGAAACTTTAAATGGTCCTTTTCCCATGTACTTGAGCTTCTTCTTCTCATTATGGACCCCATACATAAGTATAAGATCTCCTACCTTGATCTCTGTGTCTTTGAGGTTTTGGTCAAACCACCATTTTCTCTGATTTTTCTCAGTTAGCGTATTCTACATGGCAAGTTGTCTTTCCTCCTCGACTTGATCCAAAACCAACAACCATTCAGCCTATTCATTACCATCAAGCCTCTCAGCCCATCCACTCTCAAGCTGGGAATCATGAACTCCCAAGGCATTACTGCCTCTAGTCCATACACCATCTTAAAGGGTGTACATCCAATTGCAACCTTATATGAGGTGCGATAGGCCCATAAAGTTGTGATCTTAGGCTCCCAATTCGTGCATTGAGCCTCCATAGTCTTAGTCAAGATTGAAATAAGGACTTTGTTGGTGTTCTCCGCTTGGCCATTGGCTTGTAGATAATATGGTGTTGATTTGTGGTGTGCAATCATGAATGCAGTAGTGCGAGATGTTTAATGGCATCATTAATGAAATGTTTACCTGGATTACCCACTAACTCAAATGGACATCTAAAGCGTGTAATGATTTTTTCATAAAAAATTTAGCCGTTACCGTGGCATACACTTTCTTTGAAGCTTATACTTTGGCCCATTTGGTAACATAATCAGTGGTGGTGATTATGATGAAGCGTGCGTGTGTGCCATGTGCAACATGATTTATTAGCCCAATGAAATCTAAGCCACATTTCTCAAAAGGTTGCTTAACTCTAACAAGATGCAATGGCATCATGTCCTTCTTTTGTGGTTTGGCGCAACGTTGGCACTCTTATAAACAACCCTTGATAAATAATGCACAGTCTTTGAAAAGTATTGGCGCCAATCTCCCAAATGGAGTATTTTCTTTGCAGTGATCTTTGCCAAAATGTCCACTTGCTACCCCTTGGTGTGGTTGTTTCATGATTATAAGATATTCATCCTCTTGAGGGCAGCGTCTAATGTTATCCTTAACTCTTTTATAAAGAGTTTGTGTTTTGAGGCTTGTAGGAAAAGTTATTAGTAGTATAAATCACATTTCTAATCAAAGATAATAAGTTTTATGAGAGGAGATAATCATTGACTAGAGAAATTAAAGGTGGATTAATGTTGAGAAGTAGGAGATTGGGAGTCTAAAGTACTGAAACAACACATTATTGGGCTCTACCCCACTACATTTGAATTACTTGTTTATTGATTATGCAAAATGAAGTAGTAATTATTGAGATATTCCTCTTTTGATTATGCAAAATGAAGTAGCAATTAGCAAGAATTAAGAGTTTAATTTAAGAGAATACTTAATATCAAAGACGGATTTCAATAATAATGAATGAATTAATATATTATATCATAATTTAATTAAGATTAAGGATTATTTTAATTATTTTTTTATAATTATGTATTAAGTTTTTTAATTATGATAGATTAGTGATTAATGAAAGAACCATATGATTAATTAATGTTACATAATTATTGACTTAAAATAGAGTTAATTTAAGCTAATAAAAGCTTAAATTGAATTATTAAAATTATTGGATGACTATTCTTGATTTTAAATTAATTTCTAAAATATATGGTAATTTAGAAAGTAATTAAAGAAACTATGTTAATCATGGAATTAAGCTGAATGGGATTAGTTATAAATGTATTTTATGTTGTTCTACTAATATAAAAATTATGAGTGAAAATAATTTTTTATTTACTAGGACTTATTATTGAAATACTTGCTCTTTCAATGGGTTGCAAAATCTATAATTGATTATTAATATTTAGCAAACAATTTTTCCTAGTAACCAAAAATTAAGGAAAGGTGTTTCTGATATAGGGAATGTTTTATGAAGAGGTGAATAGCCTATTTCTCATTTTCTAGAAAATAATATCTAATTTTCTTAACAGTTAGACTGAATTGTATAAAATTAATATCTCATGATACTTAAAGAATTAGGAGTGACGTTGAACTAGAGCTCATATTATTTTTCCATGGTCTTTTTTTTGTGGAAAAGGGTTTTTACCAAAAATAAATCTAATTTTTATTGTTAGTGTAAAATAGGATTAATTAGCAATTTGTTAGAGGGTTAATAAACAAAGTTTGAGAAAGAATTTATGAGTACTTTAAGAAGATGAAATGCTATTTCTAAGTTTTATTTGAGCTTTTAAAAAATAATTATGAATGCTTTTGATAAGGGAGTAGTTTCTTTGTTAAATGGCTTAAATGATAAATTATTAAAGAGTTAATAAATCACTAATAAAAAAGATTTAGGCCATGGTAATAAATGAGAAAGTTAAGATTTTGAAGGAGCATATGAAGTATGAAGTGTGGTGGAATTTATTTGTAAATAAATCTGTATGTTCCATATGTATATATCATTTAAATGTCTTTTGTACAATGTGTAAGATCTCGTCGGCCTCGATTTGCGTACCGGACCGCCCCGAGGGGCGATTTTTTTTTTGTGCGGGAGGTTCTCCTGGTCGTTGGGGTGCAGACCATTCGTCAATCGGACGCTCGGTCGTACAGTTATTAAGGTTTAAAGGTCGTCGTTTTTTAACTAAAAATGACTGAAATTTGCGTATAAGCTTGATCCAGTGTCCGTTTTGGATGCTGTAAAATCCTATATTAGGGTAAAATTGCACGCAGATTCTAAATTTGGACTCAAAATTTGAAGATTCTAAGTAGAAATAACTCATTTAATAAAATCATTGATTTTTATATTATAAAAACTCATAAATTTATCTATTACATGGACATTTCTTTATTAGTGAAGATGGGTATATTACATCCTTTCCCCCTTAAAGAAATCGAGATGTCCTCATCTCGTCATGAATTGGGGATAATCCTTTAAGAGTGTAGCTTCATCTTCCCAAGTTGCATCCTCTTCATCAGGGTAATCTTTCCACTGTACTAGATGTTCTACAAGAGTTCTATTTCGGAGTTGCCTTTCCCTAGAATCTATGATGCTACTGGGCTATAATTCAAGGACTCCTTGAGTAGGGATTACAACTTATTCATCATCAAGAATATGATTGAGACTGGGTACATAAGGTTTTAACAAACTTACATGAAATACATTGTGGACTTTGATATGGGCTGGGAGTTGGAGTTTATAAGCACTTTTACCTAGACACTTGATAATTGTATAGGGGCCACAATACCTAGGGCTGAGCTTCTTATATTTCCCAAGTGATAGAGAACTTTGTTTGGATCGCACTCATAGAAGAACTTTGTCTCCTTCCTTGAAGATCCTTTCAGACCTCTTGGTGTCAGCATAATGTTTTTGTCGATCTTGGGCAGCTTTAATATCCTTTTGGATTGCCTTGGTTTGTTCCTCCATCTCTTCGAGCATTTTCCTGGATGCCTCAACTCTTATGGTCGGATCAGAGAAATTTAGAGGAGACAAGCATTGTTGCCCATAGAGTGCTTTGAATGGTGACATTCCTATGCTCTGATGATAAGATGCATTGTAGGCAAATTCTACCAGAGGAAGGTATTGAATCCACCTTCTTGGTTCCCGTCCACAATATGCTCTCAGAATGTCTTCAATTACTTGATTGACTCTCTCAGTCTGGCCATCGGTCTCTGGATGATAAGCTGTGCTAAAGCAAAGTTGAGTTCCCAGGGCTTGAAATAAGGACTGCCGGAATTTTGAAGTGAAGTCAGAATCCCGGTCACTTACTATCCTTTTTGGGAGACCATGAAGTTTGAGGATTTCCTTGATGAATATTCGAGCAACATCAGAAGCTTTGAAGGTCTTCTTTGCTTGTATAAGGTGAGCTACTTTGGTAAGTAAGTCCACTATTGCCAGAATGGAGTCATATCCTCCTTGAACAGTGGGGATACTTGTGACAAAATCCATACTAATGCACTCCCACTTCATTTGGGGAATATCCAAGGGTTGAAGTTTCCCAGGCATCTTGACCCTTTCAGCTTTGATCCTTTGGCATGAGAGACATTGCTTCAAGTACCGAAGGACATCATTTTTCAAGCCTGCCCAATGAAAGCTCCTTCTTACGGCATTTAATGTTTTTGCATAGCCTGGGTGTCCTGCAGAGCAGGACTATCATGAGCTTCATGGAGGATTAGTTTCTTTAAAGCAGGATCCTTAGGGATACATAGCCTGTGATTGAAGTAGAGGCTCCCTTCATGAGTGGAGTATCCCTTGATTAGATTCTTCTCTTTCTCTGAATTTCCCCCTTCTTCTACTAACTTCATCATCCTCTGATAATCTAGATCATGAGATGAGACTTCTTCCACCTTAACCAGTATGGGATTATTTGGCATTGAAATTGCACTCAAGAAAGATTTGCGGCTAAGTGCATCTGCTACCACATTCTCTTTCCCAGGGCTGAATTTGATGTCAAAGTCATATTCTTGTAGAATTTCAATCCATCTCCTTTGTCGCATGTTGAGGTTAGGCTGGGTGAAGATCCACTTTAGACTTTTGTGGTCAGTTACAAGCTGGAATTTACCCCCAAGAGATAATGTCTCCATAATTTGAGGCAATGAACAACTGCTAAGAGCTCCAAATCATGGGTGGCATAATTTGCTTCATATTGCTTAAGCTTGCGGGAAGTATAAGCGACTGGTCTTCCTTCTTGGCCTAAGACACCACCAAGTGCTAGACTACTGGTATCAGTAAACCACTTCAAATTCCTTGGTGAAATCAGGAAGTTTCAGGATTGGGCCAAAAGTAATAATGACCTTGAGTTGATCAAAACTGTTTTGATGGATTGGCAGCCATATACTATTTTGCAATCCTTCTTAAGAAGATCCATCAAAGGTGCAGCTACCAAGGCATAATCTTTGATAAAAATCCTATATCATCCCGTGATTCCCAAAAACCCACGAACTTCACGAACTGATTTAGGGGATGGCCACTCCAGAATATCTTTGACCTTGGTGGGGTCTACTGAAATGCCATCTTTGGAGACGATGAATCCAAGATACTCAATTTGATGAGTAAAGAAGGTACATTTGCTCTTCTTGGCATAGAGTTTGTGTCTGCGCAACAATTGCAGAACTCTGCGCACATGCTCCTCATGCTCTTCCATTGATTTGGAGTAGATTAAGATGTCATCAAAGAAAATAAGCACAAATTCATCCAAGTAAGGACATAATATATCTTGCATTAGGCGGTTGAAGGTTGCAGGAGCATTAGGCGGTTGAAGGTTGCAGGAGCATTGGTTAACCCGAATGACATTATAGTAAACTCAAAGTGGCCATAACGGGTATTGAAGGCTGTCTTGGGTATATCTGCTTCCTTGACTTTGATCTGATAGTAACCAGACCTCAAACCTATTTTGAGAAGACTTTGGCCCCATGAAGCCTATCAAGAAGTTCGTCGATGCGAGGGATAGGATACTTATTCTTGACAGTGACTTGATTCAGCCCTCGATAATCTATGCAGAGGCGGAGAGTTCCATCGTCCTTTTTTTGGAAAAGGACAGGTGCCCCCCAAGGAGAGCTACTGGGGCGTACGAATCCTTGCTCAATGAGTTGGGAAAGTTGCTCTTTAAGTTCAATGGCTTCAGGAAGGGACATTTTATAGGGCGTTTTTGAGATGCGTTGAGCCCCAGGGATCACCTCGATTTCATGATCGACTTCTCGAGGAGACGGTAGCCCTATAAGCTCGTCTCAGGGAAGATGTCAGAGAATTCTTGGAGAGCCAAGAGGGTTTTATCTCCTCACTAGGTTTAATGGCTTTGTTGAGCTTGACTAAGAAAACTTGCTGACCCTTACGTGTTCCCTTGAAAAGATGTTTTGCCTTGACTACCCTAGATTTAGGTTTTCCTGTTATCCCCTGAACGGATATTACTTGGCCATGCTCATTTTCAAAAGTGATACTCCCCTGGTTACAATGAATGCTAGCTTTGTTTGCAATTAACCAATCCATCCCAAGGATTCCATCATAAATTCCTAATGGCAAGACTCTAAAGTGGCCATGAGTTTTGCTCATTACCCAGCTCAAAATCAAGGTTTCCTATAGAGTGGCGAGATACTACTTCTTTCCCACTGGCTAACTCTACAGTCATTCTTCTAGCTGTTTTTTGACCCAAGTGTAATTTTTGCAAACACCTAGGAGAAGGAAATGAATGGGTACTGCCACAATCAATTAAAAGTTGAAATGGCTTACAGTGATGAGTGGTTGGGGTTTGGATTACACCAAATTGTTTATTCAGACCTTGGCGTTCTACTGCCGCATGGACGGTGGCACACTCTTCTTCAGCCACTTCCAAGGTCGGTTCTTCACTTATAATACAGCCACTTCCAAGGTCGGTTCTTCTTCAGCCACTTCCAAGGTCGGTTCTTCACTTATAATACAGGCGATCCTAGCAACTGCTCCTCCGCGGCCTCTGCCATGCCCATCGCCTCTTGCACCTTGGTGGATAGGGGTTCCACGGCCTTGATTTCCTCTGCCACCTTGGGGAAATGATGTTGCCATCTTGGGACAATTGGCCCTAAAGTGTCCCGGCTCATTGCACTTAAGACACAGAGGGCCTTCTCTGGAAGAAGCAGCATACGAGCGGGGGACAAAAGAGTTGCCTTGTCGCCCTCTATTGTAGTAGGGGAAATTATGTTGGGGTTTCTTGTAGGGTTGATCTTTAGGATTTGCCTCAGGGTAAGATCTCTTTTGATGCTTAGGTTTGTCAGTCCTCATTTCTTTCACAAGGGGCTTTGCTCGTATGAGAGTATCCTGTAATGTGCTTGGCCTCATTACTTCAAGGCAGGAATCTAAGGGTTCATTTAACCCTTGGTAGAAATGAGCCACACTTGCTGGGAAGTAGTCATAGCTGGGGCATACTTTCGAAGAGTGATAAATTTGGAATAGTAGTCCTCAAGAGTTAAGCTGCACTGCCTAAGACTAAAAAACTCATTCATCTTTATGGATTCATTGGATGGGGGAAGATATCTTTCCTTCACGGCCTGCTTGATGTCTTCCCACGTTTGAGAATGCTCGGTGACTCCCTTGTCACGGCACCACTGTTTCCACCAGAGCTTAGGATCTCCGATGAGGCGAAACCATGCAAGCATAGACTGATTTGCAACTCCAGTACGACAGCAGAGAAATAATCGTCCATCGCTTCAATCCAGACTTCAGCATCCTTCTCAATCTTTGAACCTTCTCCTTTAAAGGAGGGAGGTTGCATTTGCTTGAGCAAGAGCTTCTTCTCCTGGATATCAGTGTAAAGCGCATTGGGAAGTGGAGGGTGATCATCTTGGCCATCATTGTAAAAAAAATTTTAAGATTACAAGATTCATATTTGCACAACGCTTATTTTGGAGAGTAAAACATTGATATCATTTTATTTCCAAATATTTACAAGGACGAGTTTTATTACAAAGATCTGAGACTAATATAATTAGTCTTATTTGCCATCAAGGGAAATTCCTAGGCTTGACTATGACATAAGGGTAGAGCGGTCCACATAGGTGAAATATGGGGGTTCCGCTGTAGTTTCTAAGACTCTAAAAACTGATGGTAAGGGTGGTAGACTCTGGATTGGGGTAGGTCCCAACACAGGTCTTACATGCTGTGATAGCTACTTTGTCAGCAGGTAAGACCTGCATCACTTGGTCATACACCCAGCGATCCTGAGGTATGCGAATCCCATCTATAGTCACAGAGGTGTTGGCCCTAGGGGTACCGACGAACCAAAATAAACGGATCATCTTTAACTTTTCAACCCAACGAATCCGTCTTTAGGTCGGTGGTAAGGTTCCCAATTCGATCTGCTCGGATGAAGAAATATCTCGGCCCACGACTCCACAAATCTCTACCCCATCCTCTTTCAATACGAGAGAAATGAGGGAGGGACATCTTCTCTAGTATTTGCACCATAGTGTTACGGAACTCGAAATTTGAGGAGTGACTAGCAGTCTCGAAGATGCATTGGAAAACTAGAAACTTGGAGTAGGCATCTTCCTCTTCCTACAATCATTCAAACATCAATTCAACTTGTTTTTTTTTTGTAGGATGTTTATATTAATTAGCATTCTGTTAGGTAAAACATTCATTGCAAAACAGTCCTTAAATGGCAATTCCTAGGAGCTAAGATCGGCTCTGATACCAATTGTAAGGTTCCCCCCTTCTAAAATAGGGGAAACACTTAAGATAGTCCACTAAGTCTTAACTTGGAGAAAATTTCCTATTCATCGACATCTTGACCATGTAGAGATTCAAGGATACGATTCATAGGTAAGACCTAGTCCTATCCCACAGGGGGAGCGTGATCTTCTAAAAATCAAATCACCCATAGGGTAGTTGATCATAAATTGGGCAACTACTAGACTTGATTTCTCGAGGAGACGGTAGCCCTGTAAGCTCATCTCAGGGAAGATGTCAGAGAATTCTTGGAGAGCCAAGAGGGTTTTGTCTCCTTACTAGGTTCAATGGCTTTGTTGAGCTTGACTAAGAAAACTTGCTGACCCTTATGTGTTCCCTTGAGAAGATGTTTTGCCTTGACTACCCTAGATTTAGGTTTTCCTGTTATCCCCTGAACGGATATTACTTGGCCATGCTCATTTTCAAAAGTGATACTCCCCTGGTTACAATGAATGTTAGCTTTGTTTGCAATTAACCAATCCATCCCAAGGATTCCATCATAAATTCCTAATGGCAAGACTCTAAAGTGGCCATGAGTTTTGCTCATTACCTAGCTCAAAATCAAGGTTTCCTATAGAGTGGCGAGATACTACTTCTTTCCCACTGGCTAACTCTACAGTCATTCTTTTAGCTATTTTTTGATCCAAGTGTAATTTTTGCAAACTTCAGGAGAAAGAAATGAATGGGTACTGCGACAATCAATCAAAAATTGAAATGGCTTACCGTGATGAGTGGCTGGGGTTTGGATTACACCAAATTGTTTATTCGGACCTTGGTGTTCTACTACCGCATGGACGGTGGCGCGCTCTTCTTTAGCCACTTCCAAGGTCAGTTCTTCACTTATAATACAGGCGGTCCTAGCAACTGCTCCTCTGCGGCCTCTCCCACGCCCACCGCCTCGTGCACCTTGGTGGATAGGGGTTCCACGGCCTTGATTTCCTCTGCCACACCTTGGGAAAATGTCTTTAACACAAAAACGTTTTGCTAAAGGGGAGAAGGGTTGAGGGCTGCTGTAAGTCTCTTCACACGAGGGGGGGGGAAAGAGTTATGGACACTGCCTCCTAAGCAAGAGGGGGATAGAGGAAAATTGCCTTATCTAAAAAGTGGCAAATGAGGGGATGTGAGAGGGGTGGTTGTACTACAGCAAGTATACTGCACAGGGATGGACGGCGACACAGCAGACCATAAGCTACGCAGAAATGCGTGTTGCCCATGGAGCATCCCGCGGGGGGTTTATATAACTATGGGGTGCGGGTACGGGCGTTGCGCAAAGCAAGGACGAAAGGACGGTGTACCAACAAAGGCTGTAGATCAGTGGCCTGCATGGGTCTAGGGGAAAGGTACGGTGTCGGTTAACAAGGAAAGGAGTGGTACGTATGTACCTTATCTGGTCAGGGGCAGCATGGGTGTCCACGTAGCGGTATGTGTGGACCACACACTGGGCGATCGTCCTATGGTTCTTGTGCGGCCATCGTACGGGCACCCTGGTAAGTATGTACGGTCCAAATTTTGGGACGGGGTCCCCAAATTTGGAACGTCGGCCTCGATTTGCATGCCGGACCGCCCCGAGGGGCGATTTTTTTTTTGTCCAGGAGGTTCTCCTGGTCATTGGGGTGCAGATTGTTCGTCAATCGGATGCCCGGTCATGCATTTATTAAGGTTTAAAGGTCGTCGCTTTTTAACTAAAAATGATTGAAATTTACGTATAAGCTTGATCCGGTGTCCATTTTGGATGCTGTAAAATCCTATACTAGGGTAAAATCGCGCGTAGATTCTAAATTTGGGCTCAGAGTTTGAAGATTCTAAGTATAAATGACTCATTTAATAAAATAATTGATTTTTATATCATAAAAACTCATAAATTTATCTATTACATGGACATTTCTTTATTAGTGAAGATGGGTATGTTACAAAAGAAGTGTGCGCTTTTGCCGCACATGTCGTAGCTGGGGACTTGCTGAACACCGTATGCGAGCCATGAATGGCTACAAGCATACAACCAGGGAAGCAAGCTCTAACAGAATGCAAGGGTGTGTCACTCACCGCTCAAACCGCCGCCGTGAAGGATTCCCGCGTCGCAGTGAAGAAGGAGCCGCCGTCGTCGCTCTACCGCCTCTCCGCCGCCGCCGTGCCGCTACACAGTGCTCGATCTCTCTCTCACTCTCTCACACGCAGGAGAAGGAAACCAAGGAGATAAGGCAAGAGCACTCTTGTATTCAACACATGAGAATGAGGATTTTAGGGTTACATTTGACTCTTATAGGTGACTTGGCCGTTCACACTGAACGTAGGTAAAACATGATATATATGATTGAATATAACATTTAAGACCAGGAGTGATTGCTTAATAACTTACCAAAGAATTACGCATGGAAAATGTTGAAGTGATGGATGCTTGCTTGATAAATCGCAGAGATGGCGTAGATGAGGCACGGCGGAGGAATACACTTAATAACTTACCAAAGAATTACGCATGGAAAATGTTGAAGTGATGGATGCTTGCTTGATAAATCGTAGAGATGGCGTAGATGAGGCATGGCGGAGGAATACACGTAGCTGAAGGAGGCAGAACAAAACGGCAGCAAAAGACAAGGACACTTGACATTTACCGAGGACGAGTACCACATTTACCGAGGACAAGCATGACACACGTGCGAAAGAGCATGTCCACATGTGCCAAGGAGGACGTGGGACCATACTCATGATGATTACAATCAATCAAATTTTGACATGTGTCATCATATGTGCGCAGAGCACGTGGTATGCCATCATGCATGTCTGCCACACGTGTACAGACCGTTAGTTTCCATGGATAAAGGTGACCAACATTCATTATTCGTTGCTTCTTGCTCTCGTGCAATTTTTCTCGCAGTCATCACCTTCACCCTACTTCTTGCTCTCCTATAGTCAACTTCGTTGGTTGCTTCTTGCTCTCCTAGTGAATTTCACAGTATGTTTTTGAATATTTTCGTGTTTCAATTTGGCCGAAGTTGTATAATTGTTTTATAAATATTCCATCAAAGATTGCTGCTTTTAGATTTTTAAGAATTTAATTTATTTCTCCCAAATATGTCATCAAATCACTACAACGCGAAGAGGGATCTCGGTGAGAACTAACGTACCCATATCGCGTTGTAGTGATTTTGCCCATAATGGTAATTTGCTTGCATAAATTTCTTGAAAGCACTACACTGCGAGAAGAGGTCTTGGTGCGAACTCTCTCAAGCATATCGCGTTATAGTGATTTGTCCTACTGTCGTTCTTTTTTTACTTTTTCAAAGATTTCATCGTTTAGATTTTTAAGAAATTAATTTTTCCTTATTACAAATAATTGATCAAATTACTACAGCGCGAAGAGGGGAGTCGGTGAGAACTCTCCCACCCATATCGCGTTATAGTGATTTGTCCTAATGTCGTCCTTGTAGTGATTTTTCTTACAATCGTCATTGCCTTTGAAATATTGCATCAAATCACTATAACGTGAAGAGAGGACTCCTTTGGGAATTCTCCCACACGTATCGCGTTGCAGTGATTTTGGCACATTTTTCCTTGCAATTTCATTTTCTCACTAATATTTCATCAAATCACTACGTGACTAGAGATGTCGATGAGATTTCTCGAACGCTTATCACGTTATACTGATCTTGGCTAATCCTTTATTATCTTACACAAAACTTTTGTCGTCCTAACATATTTCCTGGCTTGTAGATGGAACCTTTCGGGATTGAGGTTGAGTCTGATGTTGGCCTTCAAGAAACCCCAGATGAAAAGTTGTTCGACTTCCTGTATAAAGTTCGATAGCATCATCGCCATCCTGAAATCTCACGCATGTTTAATTTCAATTTCTCCATCGAAGACATGATCGTTTTTGCTCGTTCGTATCTTGAGGAGAAAGGGCGGCAATTTAAGCAGACCACTTTGAGTGGTACAATCATGTTTGATGGCGTCTAGTACGTGCACGTGAATGATATCGTGCCTTCAACAACCCACTGAGACAAAAGTTGAATAGGGATGTTTTAAAGGTGCCAGACGATAAGAAGAAGACACACAGTAAGTGTCCCATTCACAATCGCAAATGTCGTCTTGTTGCTTACCACTATGGATTTATCTGCTACCTGCATGTGCTACTTGAGGATGAAGAAGTTGCAAATGAAAAATTTGAGGAGAAGCCAGAGGAACCTCCAAGAGCAGAAGATGAAGTTCAAGAGATTGCAGAGGAGATAAACTTGGCTGCAGAGAGGGACTTAAGTGAGCAATTGGATATTGACGTGCTTAGAAGAGAAGACACCTTAGTGGTTAGGTGACGAGCAACCCTCTATGATAGAGGAAGCAGGGGACATTCCAACCCCACTACTCCCCACATTTCCTATTGGTAACAAAGAATATTTGTTAATTACAGATATTCAAGCTCTCTTTGACATAAGGGAAGACTACTGTCTGGCCATCATTGCACAGAATCTTGAGGAAGATGAAGATTTTGTGGATCCACATTCGGATAAGTATATCTTATTAGATTCAAATGTCAAGGACAGTGAGTTCCATTCTACTGCCACCAACACATTATCCATGATGTACAAGGATGCAAAAAGCTATGAATCCAACCTTCCCACCACTGAAGGGGAATTTCAGGCTATTCAGCAAAGACAATATTTCACACATGGGAAGGGAAGGGGCGTCCTCATCGACGGTCCAAGACACTAACTCAACAATCAATATATGGACAAATGATTTACTTGTTAATGACAAAAATTAGAAGTTGTGTTTACTAATTACTTTTTATCATGCTGAGTAGCTTATTCTATTTGTTGTGTTGGCTCATCGACAGTATTGTTTTGCAGCTGGTTGTGTTTGAGGATGAGTTTCTCCGTTGCGGAGCAGGCAAACGCGTCAGAATGGACTCAGCACTGGGAGAGTACATAAACCGATTGAAGTTTCCATAATTCATTATATTCCACAAGAAATTCTTGAAAGACAATGCAAAATTTTCTTTGTTTGCAATCAAGACATTATCCAGATACCTTGGGGCATATCCCGTCAGGTGGAATGCAGACAAAGTCATGCTTTTGGAGAAGCAGTTAGCATTGAGAATCTTTGGGCATATCCCGTCAGGTGGAATGCAGACATAAACCGATTGAAGTTTCCATAATTCATTATATTCCACAAGAAATTCTTGAAAGACAATGCAAAATTTCCTTTGTTTGCAATCAAGACATTATCCAGATACCTTGGGGCATATCCCGTCAGGTGGAATGCAGACAAAGTCATGCTTTTGGAGAAGCAGTTAGCATTGAGAATCTTTGGGCAGGGCCCTGGAGTCTATGCACTAAGGAGTAAATATTACTTAGCCTATATTGCTTATTGATTGGCATGTGGGATTAAGGATCCCAATATGCTAAGTGATTATGGCAAAAGGGAGCTTCTAAGATTCACAAAACCGAGGGTTCCTCCAGTTTGCCAGTTTACAGGAGGATGTTGCAGAGCCATCTTCAAAAAGGGCAAGGCTTCATGCACCCGAGGATGTTAGTGAGCAGGTTAAGTAGTAGTAGTATATTCTTATCTCTTGTAATAATATTCTCTCTCATGTAATGTCATGATAATTTTGCATATGATCATTTCTGAATTTGAAATGTTAATCATGGATCTATGGGTATCCAAATCTTCCCATTTATTTATTTTGTTACTTGCCAATACTTGCATTAGATCTCCTCCATATATCTTGTTTTCTTTCTTTATTCACAAGTTTTATTGCTTGATTAATTTGGGATGCTTTGAATTGCTGCTTCTTTTTGGCCTTGTGTACAAGCTTCCTATATGTCCACTGATGTAATTCCTCTAAACTGTTAGCTTTTTCTGCTCCTCCACCATGTCTTGTATGATTGAAATACCCAGAGCGTGCTTGATAATGTGTTTTCTCCATTCCCTGGGTTGATCATATTGATAAACTACCATACTTCTTTGCAAACCAAGGGGTGAGATGGTATATAATATGCTCCAAGAGAATAAAAGAATACATTAATTAGTATATTTTTTAATATACAGTATAAAAACTAGTTCAATGCATAATCAATCTAATACCATATAGTGGGTGATGCGTTGATCCGTCCATGCATCAATCATTGATCTCTTGAACTCATCCAGCACTGTTTGAAATATCTCATGGTCCTCCTTCGTCCACACTTTCTTGTCACAGAACTTAAACATAGTGTCTAGAGATTTCCACACCTTGGCTTTCCGTGTTCTTGCTTGACCATTGTCTGCATGGTCTACTACTGCATTGTGAACGCACTTCCATCTGTTGTATTTTACGATCTGCACTGATCGTCTTCTTTTACGACCTTCTGGTGTTGGTTAAAATAGAAACCTTCTTGCTTTAACACCCCCAATGGAAGGTTTCTTAGGTACATTCTTCCTATCCTTAGACCTTTTTTCATCTTGTTCAATTTTTGCATGTCCATCATGCAAACCAATGTTTGATAGAACTTTCTCTAGTGCTTTGATGGATGTAACCTTTGCTGTATTGGGCTGTAGAGTCCATGCAAAACATATGTATAAAAACAAGAGTTTTTCAATGATTCTGCAAAGAGCATGCATTGTACAAATGTGGACACTTGACAATGGAATATCGAGAATTGGCTTGAAGTTTGGGTCTTTCAAGTGCCTATCCGGTGCCTTCTTCCAATACCTCTTATCAAACACCTTTGTACGCCATATGCCACTCCACCTTATATTGTCCCATGCCTTCCATATCCAAGATTTTACCATTTCTCTTCTCGCCTGATGATCTCGGGTATCGATGTCTTATGAAAGACCCAATGCAGAACATCAAAATTCTCTGATTCTACCTGCAATACATAAGAAACATAGGAATGCAACACCCATTAGTGTTTTTTATATGTAATTCTTTTTTCACAAACATATCCGCCGAGTCTATTAAATTTTACCTCAAACGATCCCAACGACAATATATTGTTTTCAGATTGAACACTAAACCATCTAGGATCATCTTTTATATTGTTTTCAGATTGAACACTAAACCATCTAGGATCATCTTCATCAATGTGATGGTAACCCTTTCTAACTTTCTCTCCTTCACAATTTAACACTCATCAAGCTTTAGCACAAATTTGAGGACACCATCGCATTCTTCAGGAGTAACTTTAAACAACTAAACATCATATGATTGTAAGGCCTCCAAGTCGTAGAAAATATTATTGTATCTATTGTAGACCACATCTCCTGTTGGTGCAGCATAGGTGTCTTCAATATGAAATGGGATTCCTAGTGCTTGCAGTACCTCTACGTTTACTTGTTTACGCATTTTTTTAAACCAAAAAAGGATTTGGCAATAATGATCCTCCTTTCATACTAGAATCCTTCTTTTCCTGCAAAGTCTTATAAATGTCTGAGTACCCTCCGTGTGATATACCAGCCTCATCAAGTATTACCTGGATGTCCTGTGGATTGAGTTGATTATCTTTGAAAAAGTCGTCTATTTGCTTTTCTAAGACCTTCTTATATTTCTTCTTGTTCATCAATGCTTCTGCATACTAGCGATCTAAAAGAAGACTTAAATGTGCGCCAGAAGGTTCTGTCGTTGATTCTTTATCAGGGTGCAATAATGATCTGATATCATATTGAAATGCAAAAATTGATATACATGAACGTATGCAATAATGATTGCTATTCATAAAATATCACAATAGAAACAATAAACCAGTTTATAGAAAGGAGCTTACTTGATTGCATGTATTCTCTTCTTGATGCCACCACCTCCTAGCTTCATTTGCTCAATATCCCTTAGTTTTTTTTGTCGTTTACGGAGACCTAATGAGGTTTGCTTATGTCTTAATTTAGACATTTGTTTTTCAAGCCCTGAAATGGTTTCCTTATTGCTTAATAACTTTTGCACACAATGCTCCATGGTTTTCTTCAAATGAATGTTCTCCTTCTCAAACAAATCTCTTTCTAATTTAAGAACATTGCTTGTTGCTTCCAAATGATGTGTATATCCTAGGAGCCCATTATAGCCATCTCCAACAAAGTTAAACAGAGATGTCATATTCCTAAATGGGGGGGTGGAGTTTCTAAAAGGGTCTTTTGGATATAACCTCCCATCAATCCATAAATCTATGTTTTTCTTCCCTTGCATCCTCAACATTTCTTTAGAAGCAGTCCAACTAATTTGCAAGGAAAACCTTGATTTTAAAGGTACCAATACCTGCAAACTTTAATATGTAATAACTTTGAAATTTGAGGTAAAGTTTCTTGTAGGGAGGAAAGTCGAAAACCTTTGAAATTTGAGGTGAAATTTCTTGTAGGGAGGGAACTCGAACTATTTTTGGATGATCCTTGGTTCAAATTTCAAGAAATATTCTATTTCGACTTGTACGTAGAGATTTTTGTTGAGATATCGAGCTCGTCTAGTGAGGCGGTGGACACTGATGACCCGCCTGGGGGATAGGCCCCACACTTACACCACTGGCATGGTTGGTGAGATCTTGGGTGATATGCGGCCAGTGGGATGATAGGCTATGTGACAGCCATTCTAGACTGGCATAGTTATAGCGCCAGCTCATTTAGTCGGGTTCACAATATAGAGAACCTGTGTATGTATTTGGTTGAGTGCCTTTCATATTATGAGTACTCTTATTGTGTATATGGTGTGTTGAGTGTTGTGTGAAGAAGAAGATTTTCAGCCTCTCACCTTGTGTGTTCTCTATTAGGGTTTTGTGAGTGTGTGTGTGTGCTTTGCAAGAGCTCAAGCTCTCTTCCCCCTTGCATCTTTTCATGGTATCAGAGCCTGGTTCATGCTAAGGGCTGAGCTGCAAGTAAGAGAACCACAGGAAGCGGTACGAGGGTAAGAGCTTCAACTACTCTTCCCTATTTGTCTTGGTGGTGACTACACCCTTGTCGGGAGCTCTACGGGAGGCACCGGCAACGATCTCTGGTTGAGGAGCTTTCTTCGCGGGAGTAAAGCTATAGGGCAACTATACTGTCCTATCGGACAATCGGACAAAATATTCTAGGCCGAAAACGCGTTACGGGCGCGTCTGGACCTCCGTTTTTCAGAAAGCAGGCGATTTCGAGCACTACGGGTAAGTCATCGATTATCTGCAGAACTCTGTTTTAAGAACTGCAGGAAGACAGATTGACTGTGCAGACACTGTGGGTGCTGCAAAGAGGTCTACAGTTGCCATTGGGTGTATGTATGCACATTGAGGTCACTGGTTGTGACATTTGAGAGTACTACAGTACCGCTGTAGGAAATACAGCAGTTTGTGTAGGACAAACCAGAGTGTTGTTTCTCGTAAAATTGTGTTTTTGGCAAGATGTCAAATAATGGGATAACCCAGATTGTGGCTGAGAAGTTAGATAAGAATAACTTCCATACTTGGAGGTTCAGGTTGACGAATTTCCTGATGGGAAAGGGCTATTGGGACTACATAGAAGGTGAGCATGAAGAGGCACCGGAGATACCGGACATAAATCCTACTACTGCAGATGTGAAAGAGTTTAAAGACTGGAACCAAGGAGCCAGGAAAGTCATGTATTGGCTCTCCATTAGTATACAGGACACCATGATTGGGCACATTCAGGATGCCAAATCCCCCAAGGAGGCGTGGGACACCTTGGAAAAGCTTTATGAAACAAATACCAAGGCACGTAAGATACAGTTGAAGAATGAACTTCATACTGTGGAGAAAAAGAGCATGTCTGTGAATGACTATGCGTTGAAGATAAAGGGTATTGTGGAATCCCTTGCATCTATTGGTGTGTCAGTAGATGATGATGATAAGGTGGAGGTCTGTCTACGTGGTCTCGGGCCACAATACAAGGCGTTCAAGACGTCCATTCAGACTCGGGAAAACATTTCCAACTTTACAGATTTGGTGTCTATGCTGATTATCGAAGAGAAGAGCTTGGGTGAAGACCAACAGTCTTCACAAAGCAAAAACAGTTCAGAGCAACAGGCCTTCTACACGAGTGTAGGAAGAGGACGAGGTAGAGGAGGTCGTGGACGCGGTCAAGGAGGTGGCCGAACAGGTAATCAGAATTATGGACAGCAGCAGCAGCAACAACAGTCCCAGAATACACAACAACAACAACAACAACACGCAGGTGGAAGAGGCAAATTTAGAGGCAGGGGGAGTCAAAGAGGCCGTGGAAATTGGCAAAGGCAGTATAATGATGCACGTGAATGCTATTATTGTGGTAAGCCTGGACATGTGTAGGCAGAATGTTATAAGAAGCAGGTTGACATGCAAAATGGGAAAGTGCAGCAAAACAACTATGCATCCTCAAGCAGAAATAATGAGGATAATGAAAGGTTGTTTGTTATGCAGCATGTCGTGAATGCCATGTCTGAAAATGTTGATGCAGCACAAAAAGATAATGTATGGTATGTGGATTCACGTGCTTCGAACCACATGACAAGTCATGGGGAGTGGTTCAAGGAGATGAAAAACCCGGAAAGACCAGGTTTTGTGGAAACAGGGGATGACACTGCTCATCCAATTGCCCATGTTGGAGATGTGCCATTGTCTATGCAGGATGGCAAAGTGAAGTACCTTGTAGATGTATTTCACGTTCCGAACATAACAAAGAATCTAGTTTCAGTTGGCCAGATGATTGAGCAGGGTTTGCAGGTTCGGTTTAACCCTGATGGTTGTTATGTTGAAGATTTTAAAGACAAGTGCAGGTTGGTTGCAAAAGGCAACAGAGTGGGCAGAATGTTTACATTGAATGTAGACATGCCTGAAATGAGTGCTGCGATGTTTGCAAACGGTTCAGGAATTGTTGCAGACATAAACATTTGGCATAAAAGGATTGGACATGTGAATGTGCAGAGATTGAAGTCGATGCAGACTAAAGGAATTGTGACAGGGCTGCCAAAATTTAAAGTGGAAGGTATGTAGAAAATATGTGAAGCATGCCAATTTGGGAAGCAAACAAAGCATGTGTTTCCACGTAACAGATATGTGAGCAGAAATGCACTAGATGTTGTGCATTCAGATGTATGGGGTCCTACGAAGACCATATCTATGGGAGGCTGCAGGTATTATGTGACCTTCATTGATGACCACACAAGGAAAGTGTGGGTATATTTCATGAAAGAGAAGAGTGAGGTGTTCACTCACTTTTAGAATTTCAGAGTTTTGGTTGAAAAGCAAACAGGGAAATATGTAAAGTGCCTAAGGTCAGATGGAGGGGGAGAGTACTTCTCCAATGAGTTCTCTGAATTTTTGAAGAAGAATGGTATTCGGAGATAGTTTACATGCAGATACACTCCACAGCAAAATGGAGTTGCTGAGTGGAAAAACAGGCACATTGCTGAGATTGCGCGAGCATTGATGGAAGAGAAGAATATGCCGCATAGCTATTGGGCTGAGGCTATTTCTACAGCAGTATACATCATGAACAGGACTCCAACTGTAGCCATACATGATGTAACTCCAGAGGAGAGGTTTACTGGCAGAAAACCAGATTTGTCTCATCTGAAAGTCTTTGGATGCATTGCATATGTACATGTGCCAGATGAGCTGAGAACTAAGCTGGACCCGAAAGCTGAAAAATGTGTGTTTATTGGATATTCCCTTGAGCAAAAGGGTGTTATAACCCTGCTACACGTGAGTTGAGGGTAAGCAGGGATGTTGTCTTTGATGAGATGAGCAGCTGGTATGCTGCTGAAAAAGAAGCTGTTGGGGCTGATGGATGTGAGTGGAAGTGTGGTTGCATAGAATGCAGGTCAGCAATCACAGTCTTTGAGTGGACCAGGAGAGTCCTCATCTAGTGGGTCTGTTGATAGACCATGGAGTGGCAGGCTGCGTCATAACACCAGTCCTGCAAATGTGATTAGTACATCACGTAAAGGAAAAGAGAAAGTGGTTGAGCACCTTGGTATGCCTGACATTTCTGTAGGGCATTCTCATGTTGATGGAGAGTCTAGTGGCTCAGATATGAGCCTTGATGAGGAGCTTGGGATCCCAGCTATGAGAACACCAGGTGTGAAGAAGGCTATGGAAGCCATGAATGAAAAGCTGCGAAGATCTGGGAGAGTGAAAAATCCTGTGCAGAGATTTACCTATGATGGTGATGTGGCACATCACTATGCATATATGGCAAAGGTTGTATGGAGAGTCTAGTGGCTCAGATATGAGCCTTGATGAGGAGCTTGGGATCCCAGCTATGAGAACACCAGGTGTAAAGAAGGCTATGGAAGCCATGAATGAAAAGCTGCGAAGATCTGGGAGAGTGAAAAATCCTGTGCAGAGATTTACCTATGATGGTTATGTGGCACATCACTATGCATATATGGCAAAGGTTGTGCAGGTTGTTGAGCCCACATGCATTGATGAGGCTGTTGGAAATGTGTGTTGGGAGAAAGCTATTGGATGAGGAGATGGAAATGAGACTTGAGATTTAGTGCAATTGCCTGAAGGCAAGAAAGCCATTGGATGCAAGTGGGTGTACAAAGTAAAACATAACAGTGATGGAAGCATAAACAGGTGCAAGGCTAGATTGGTAGCCAAAGGATATGCGCAGACATATGGCATTGATTATGAGGAAACTTTCAGCCCAGTTGCCAAGATGGCAACAGTGAGAGTTGTGATAGCAGTGGCTGCGTCAAAGCAATGGTCTTTACATCAGATGGATGTAAAGAATGCATTCTTGCATGGGGATTTGCAAGAAGAGGTGTATATGTTGCAGCCACCTGGTTATGAGGATGTGGGTCACCCCGAGCATGTTTGCAGGTTGAAGAAAGCCTTGTATGGCTTAAAACAAGCACCAAGAGCATGGTCTGACAAGATTTCTGAATATCTTGTCACTATTGGCTTTCATGTAGCCAATGCAGATTTCTCGCTGTATGTGAGACATGGTGATAGAGGGGTTGTACTTGTTGTCATCTATGTAGATGACTTGATCATTACGGAGGACCATGATGCAGAGATCTTTGATGTAAAGATCTTGCTTAGACAGAAGTTTGAGATGAAGGATCTGGGAGAGCTCAGATATTTCTTGGGCATTGAGGTGATTAGGTCACCACATGGTATTGGATTACTGCAGAGACAGTATGGTTTGGACATGTTGTCCAAGTATGGTATGACAGGCTGTAAACCTATTTCTGTGCCATTGGATCAGAATGGCAAGTTGAGTGCAGATTCAGGAGAGATCTTGGAGGATCCTACTATGTATAGGCGCATAGTAGGAAGCTTGATCTATATGATGATCACCAGACCAGATTTGAGCTATGTTGTTGGGTTGGTGAGTCAGTTTATGCAGGTTCCACGGAAACCGCATTTGGATGCAGTGAGACGCATACTGAGGTATGTGAGGTCTACTTTTTGCATTGTGGACTATTCTATGAGACTGTACATGGGTACACAGATGCTGATTGGGCTGGTAGTATCTCAGATAGAAGATCTACCAGTGGATTCATGTTTTCTTTGGGGAGTGCTGCTGTGACTTAGAGCAGCAAGAAGCAGCCTATGGTTGCTCTATTCAGTACAGAGGCCGAGTACAGAGGAGCTGCTATGGCAGCATGTGAGGTAGCTTGGTTGAGAAAGCTACTTGCAGATTTGGGTCTATCAGTGGTGGTGGATAGACAAGTTGTCATTTTCTGTGACAACATTAGCAGTATACAGTTGGCCAGGAACCCAGTCTTTCATGCTCGCACGAAGCATATAGAGGTCCACTACCATTTCATAAGAGAGAAGGTCTTGGCACAGGAGACCTTGACCTTGTTTATGTCAGCACAGAGGATCAGGTAGCTGACATCTTCACCAAAGCATTGGGTACAGAGAAGCTCCGCAGATTCAGGGCTTCGCTTGGTGTACATGAGATGGAGTTGAGCTCGAGGGGGAGTGTTGAGATATTGAGCTCGTCTAGTGAGGCGGTGGACACTGATGACCCGCCTGGGGGATAGGCCCCACACTTACACCACTGGCATGGTTGGTGAGATCTTGGGTGATATGCGGCCAGTGGGATGACAGGCTGTGTGACAGCCATTCTAGAGACTGGCATAGTTATAGCGCAAGCTCATTTAGTCGGGTTCACAATATAGAGAACCTGTGTATGTATTTGGTTGAGTACCTTTCATATTATGAGTACTCTTATTATGTATATGGTGTGTTGAGTGTTGTGTGAAGAAGAAGAAGATTTTCAGCCTCTCACCTTGTGTGTTCTCTATTAGGGTTTTGTGAGTGTGTGTGTGTGCTTGCAAGAGCTCAAGCTCTCTTCCCCCTTGCATCTTTTCAATTTTGAGATATAAGCCATTAAACTTGGAGAATTGACCAATTTATTATTCACGTAGTATATATAGTACATGATCAAATTGAAGACTTTGAGAACTGGCAATATTCTATCATTTTTATGTACATTTAAAAATAGAAATATATCTTCTATATCTCAAGAAAATGCCAAGAGAAAATACACCAAAATCAATTTCACCTTATTTTTTAGGCTTTTTGGATTATCTCTCTCTAGGCTTAGTTGGCACTTCTTAGAGGGCCCAAAGTTGAGTCCAAAATTCCCCTAATGTCAATCATGCAATGTTGTAAGTAGCTGAGAGCTCCTTGCACCCAGTCTGTATCAACAATGGATTCCAGAAAGTTTACAACTCTGGTTGGTAGTTAGGCAGATCAGACTGTGCTTGCCCTAGCTACAAACTTGTGCTGGTTTCTACTTCTTGTTCTGCTGCGCTGCTTTAGCTGGTGTGATAAGATGGACTTGCCAATGTCGGCCAAGTCCTCCTTGAGCTATTTGCTACCCCGTTGCTCCTGTCTCCTTGGTAGTTCTCCCCTTCTTGCTCGTCTTCTTTTCACCAAACTCAAAGATCCTTTTCATCCGTGAGGTTGTTTGTTCCTTTCCCTATCCGGAACCTGCTTGTTCCTGGGGGTTTTCAGCTACATCCTCTTTGGGCCTTGCATCTTCTTTTTGGTCTTCCTTCTTCTCCTTTTCAGCTCTTGCTTTTGCATTGAATAGTGCTGTTAGATATGGGCCAATCTTCAATTTGGTGTTTGGGCGGTTGATTTTTCCAATTTGATCCTTCAAGTTATTGTACAAGCACCTTAGCCCACGCCACCTTCGTTCCTGCTTTCGTTGCTTTCACCATGCCAAAGGCCTTCCTTGTTGACATGCAATATGGCTTTGGGTGAGATTGATCATCTCCACCACAAAGCGCATTTTCTTCTATCGATCTTTATCCATCGTGCCTGTGATCTTGAATTCTTTGGCCTTACCCTCCAGTGGACCAAACTCCTTAATTAAATCATCCTCATCGGCTGGCTTGACCTCAGCCTCCCCCTCAGCGAGAGTTTGAATACTTCGGCCACATAGAGAGGATTGAACACTCTTTTCTCACCTAATGGAAGCATAATAATATTTGATTTATGCAATTGCTCCACGTGCTCCGTAGACTTGAATTTTTATTGCAGCTCCTCCCAGGGCAGCTCTGCAAACTCCTTCAATCCCATCTTCTCTAGCCAGTGGGCATGCTTGCCTGCCTCTTTGTATGGGGTGGATGAGAGGTACTCAAATTTCACCATTTTTTTTGGCTTCGGGTGTGCTAGGGTTGAGCGACAGAAGGTATGGGTGAAAGTAGAGTTTAGAAATAGAGAAACTTAGAGTGCAAGGTAGTAAGAAATTTTTGTACAATGATTTTAGAATTAGGCTTTTGATGGAGAGGTAGCCGGCGGTTGTCTTGTGATGCACACATTCCCTGGGTAAGACCATAACTACTCAACGTCTCCATGATTTCCCCAAATCCCTTTCACAATCTGATCATGAGTGTTTGTTGCACCGTTTGCGATGTCATTAATGATTTCCCCAAATCCCTTTCATGAATCTGATCATGAGTGTTTGTTGCACCATTTGCGATGTCATTAATGATTGGGCTGAGAATAGGCGAAGGCAACGCGACACATTTCCCTTTTCATCCATGCACTCTTTTTCTAGGTGTTGACAACCTCGATTTTCCTGCCACCTCCATGCTGCTACCAACTGGCTCCTCGATTTCTGTGCACATATATACATCCTAATTTTGTATTTTGTTCTCTTCTCTTTTTATTTTCTCCAGAGTCCTATTCGGATCCCAATTCCTGATCCTGACACTGGATGCTTCTTTTGGTTGGACATTCTCTCGATCTGGATCTAGATCTGGACACACTTTTTATCACATAGCCTGTAATAAACGGCATGCGTGAGTCACTCGTAGTGGTGATGGAGCTCGACCAGACATGGAGTCCACATGTTGAACTGTATGTGGCGAGTGTGTCTAGGGTTTAGGGGTAAGGCGCCCGGGTCAAAGGACCCTGGGCAGTTAGGCTAGTGTGGGCAGGTAGGCCACTATATAAGCCAGCAATGTGGATACTTATCCACATTCCTCTATGGTTGGGTGGTGAACATGAGCTCTTGCCCCTCTTATGCTATGGCGGCGATTATGGTGATGTAACATTAGTATCGGAGTAGCATTGTGATTTGTCCTTTTGCTTCTCCACGCGTGATTGAGCTTCAGAAAGAGATAAGTTTTCAATGGTTCTCTCTCTCATATCTCTGCATTTTTTTTTGGAGAGAGGCACACACAATGGAGAAAATAGATTGTGTGCATGTGAGAGGCACACACAACACAGAACAATTGAAGAGAGAGAGAGAGAGAGAGAGAGAGAGAGAGAACTCTAATGCGTAGTCTCTCTAACACCCTCAAAAACGTGCTACGAAAAAGGAAAAAAATTTCTATTTTTTTTCATCTTAAGACAGTGATGGAAATAGATTTTAGGATCTCCTCTTCCATCTAGGAAGTTACTAGCATGCACTTTTTTTAAAAAATTATCTCTAAGAGGTCGTTCACGGTGCATATAATGCCTAAGCTAATTAAGGCGAACGGACACTTGTTTGACCCAACGAAGAGGACACCAAGCCTCTGGAGGCTATACAGGCTGTGAGAAAATATAAAAAAGAAAAAAAAGAAACACATGTGCTTGCTCATTAAGGAGCAATTAGGCAATCAGACATGTGGCAACGATAGAGGGATTGCCAGGGAGCACACAAGGACTGAACCCAATGCCTGACATCTTCGAGCCATTGAGATCTATGCCCCAAATTCACCTCCCAATACCATTGGCCATGCCTATAACAAGCGTGTCATCGGGTTTTATACCCCATGTGACTTCAATTCCACCGAGCTTTGGTCCTTTACCTAACATCTCCACAAATCCTATAGGTACCAACCCTTCCTAGATGCCCACACCTTGGACATACTGACTAGTCTAGGGAGGGGGTAGCCCAAGGACTGAGTGAGTCTCTCCCAACAAGAGCACTCACATACGGCCTCAGTGACTCATACAAAAATACGGCCATATAAATTTTCAAAATCATGGGCAAATACGATGGAACAACAGATCCTGTACAGTTCATACAAATGTTTGAACAGAGATGTGAAGCCTTTGGAAATCCCAACTGTCCCACCAAGGTACATGCATTGAACCTATTCTTAGAGGGAAAGGCTAGTCGATGGTTCATCACATGATGCCGGCAACAATTAATACCAACTTCAGAACCTTGAAAACAGCCTTTATCCCCACGACTTTTCCAGACAAGGTGATCAGTGGAGTGTAGCAAAAGAACTTTATTCAATTGTGTGTAAACCAAATGAATCCATTAGAGACTTTATCCTTTGGATAAAACTCTTGGACTCATGATGTGAGTCATGGAAAAAATTAAACGATTTTCAATTGAAGAGATGTTTCATGATGGGCTTAAAGAAAAACAGCTTACATAACTTGATCATTGTATCCAACCTGGAAACATTCAATCAGTGTTGTAAAGAAGCAGTACGTTTAGATGAAAACATGCTGGAAAATGATCATGCTATGAGTTGTTCCTCATCTAAACCAAGTGAAGCAATGGCAAAAGAAAGATGGATCTTGGAATTGTCATTCCCTAAAGCTTAAAAGCTTTCAATCGACATCTCTAAGAGAAGATGAGCTCCTTTAAAACCAAACATCCTTAATGCCTCTACGAGTGAGGAATGAAATGCCTTGCGTTAAGTGCAATCACTATGACCATCCCAATCCCCATTGTGCATATAAGGCACCTATTTTTCTATACTACATATATGTAAAACCTTTGATCACATGATACTAAAAAGTGTTCTTGAAAAAGCTGAGAGCCAAAAAGAGGATGAAAGTGACTAGGAATATGAAATCGAGATGGGATCTGAAGCTGAAACAAAAACTTAAACATCTATGGTTCCCTTGGAAGATTCTATCATGGTATGGTTAGATTTTCCTACATGCAATGATATTAAGCGCAAACGCGCGTTGAGTAGCCCTTGAGTTAGTAGCATCATGACATTTGACACTTGGGTGTCATTGGGACAACCTAAACTTATCCCTATAGACAATGGTCTTGCAAGAGGAGCCAATGGACAAAACATTGAAGTTCCAGGTTATTTTAGCTATGCTACTCAAACATTCAGTGGAGACGTGGAATTTACATTCCATGTTACCCTACATTCCCTTGAGTATGATGTCCTCCTTGGTGGAACTTGGATACATGACTTCTTGTATTCAATAGATGAATCCATACAAACAGTCACTTTGAATACTCCTGCAGGCAATGTACAATTGCTATTATGGAAGGAAGAGACCTTGGAGGAGCTGGAACTTCCAACATATCTTACTGAAAAAATCCCTAGGATTCTGGTTGGATTGGAAATTTCCAATAAAATAACCACATTCAAGCACAGCTTTATCCAACACGAGAACAAAATAAATCTCATGACCCTCAAGTTATGGGATTTGTTAGGTCAACCAACACTCACGGCTCATCCTAAAAGAATTCCATTTACACAAGACTTAAACATGCCATGTTTGGGGTACTTTGAACATACAATGTATATTGAAACTAACCCCCTTACTTGCAAGTTTTTTGTAGTTGAGTATGTGTTGGAAGTAGATTTTATCTTGGGGAATAAATGGACTATTATTGCCCAAGCACCAATGTGCTTTACTAGCGATAGAGTCATCATGGTGGTCAACGAGATAAAAAGTTGACAATACCATATTGCATGGAAGAGGATCAAACTTTAATGGATTTCTATGATGCTAAACGCAAAAGGTTACAAGTCTCTTCCCACACAGAAGCCCCTCTACACAATAACATACCATCTGCGTCAACGATTGACTCCGATAAAGCATCTACTCCTTCAACCCCATCCTCACCAACAACGAAGTTCAAGGCCGAAACCTCGCAATCAACAGCTATTTCTGAAGAAGTTCTCCCACGCAACCATCTATCTCTAACAAGGAACTCAAAGGAAAAGCCCCAGAGCCTCCACCAAAGGAGATAACCACATGCTCGAAAGCCTCATCACGACAGCCATTCCACACAAGAGATTCTAGCCTCATCATCAAAAATCACCATGAGACTCAAACCTGCATTCTCAATGTAAACCAATGTCAAGGAGGGCCCCAAATCTTCCGCACATCAACCAAAAAGAAAACTCCACCAAGACATTCAAAATCAAGGTATCTTAATGGTATTAAGATGTGGGTGGAGAACAGCTACTTGTAGCTCAAGGATACTACAAGGGCACCAATCAAATTGGGGTGCCTCGACAGTCAAAGCCTCTTCCTCAACACAGCACTCAGAGGCAAAGGAAAAAGAAAAGTACTCCACAACACCGTCCACAAAAGCCTATGTGGGTTCCTCAAAGAACTCCACCAAGTCATCAAGTATGGGTACCAAAAAGATAACTCCAAGCACAAAGGTACTGCTAAAGTACTAACGAAGCTTGGATTCCCAAGAACATCTCAGAGTCCCCTAAGCTTGCACAAAGAAGAAAGTCTCAGCACCAAAAGCATCAGCCAACCAACTTATAATGTTCATCAAAGATGGGTGCTTGTGCATGTGCTTCAACAACAAGGATACTATAATGGTAATCCCATTATATGGTTACCAAAATCGAACAACATAAAGAAAGCATCACCACCGACTTCAACCCCAACAGCTTCGCCTAAAGTTCCACAAGAATGGAGGCCCAAGCAACACCAAGCAAGTCACTCAACCACTCTCGTGCATTCAACACCTACACAAGAGCTTGCATATTCAAATAACCCCAATGGTAACCAACCAGTAGTCTTATCTACTGCCTCGACAACATTTGAGCCAAAAATTCAAGAATCAATTCCCACATTTGTAATAGAGGCTTATGAGCGCATCAAAGATAAACTCACAATGCTATTTTCACCCCTCTGGATGTGAAGCATAAGTGCACAAGATTTTGTTACTCGCATGGCATGCCCTAGCTAACCCATAGAATCGTTTCAAATCAAAAACCATGCAACTACTTCGGAAATTTCTTGGGAAGATATTTTGCACACCATGTGTATGTTGTGTCATGGTTTCACATCACTTTCATGGTGCATGTTGGTAATGATCTAATGATATCAAGAAATGATCACAACATAATTCAATAATGATTCAAGTAGGTTATGGTGATTTACAATGATGGTTTCCTAATCCTTAACATATATTTCTTGGTAGCATACATGAAGTACTTATGTTCACTCAATAAGGTTCAAAGTTACATACTTTAATTTAAGGAGAGGGGGTGTGTAAATACTAGAGAAAAAACATAGATATAAAGAAGGGGGGTGACATGCTCATTTTTAAAGGTATCCTTATGAGCTTAAATAGGGGGGTGTTATCCTCTTATGAGCGTCATATATAGGGGATTTTCTTTAGGTTCATGCATATAGGTGACGTCCCCTTTTATTATACGTGAACCCCCCGGGATTGATGTTTGTTGTGGAAGGCTTAAATTGGCCTATGATACCAAATACATAAAAACAGGACCATGGAGGTCTCAAGCCCAATCTATGGTTCGACAAAGCAAAAACACTCAAAGGAAAGACCCTACTCGTAAACCAATGGAGCTATAATGCCAGGTATGAAATGCATTCACCTCAACTAAAGGTGGATTGGTTTTAGTTTGTGGAAGTCCTCATTGAGGGATTTTCCTTCACAAAATATTGTCCAACTCCCTTCTTTGTAAGCTGCTAGATCTTTTGCCAATTCTTGATTCTTGTGCTCCTTTAATTGTGTTCTTGTGCTTGTGTGTGCGTGTGTGTGCATGTGCATGTGCATGTGCATGTGCATGTGCATGTGTGTGCGTGTGTGTGCATGTGCATGTGCGTGTGTGTATGTGTGTGTGCGTGTGTGCGTGTGTGCGTGTGAGTGAGAGAGAGAGAGAGAGATAGAGATAGAGACAAAAAGAATTCTAATTGAGGCTAAACATTTTCATCATTCAAAATAGATAGAGTTAATGATGTGCCCTAACTATTTAAATATACTCTCTAGTTTATCATATTAAGGTTCTTTCCAATACCCCATTATAAAAAAGCACATATAACCTCAATATCTCTTCTCATTACTACAATAGGTGGCATATGTATGTGCTCATGTCTATTCTCACGTTGGGATATTAGGCCAACTTTAAAATAAATTTTAAGTGATAATCTTTTTATTCAAAATAATCTCATTAAATTTTATACTTTATTCAAATAAACACTTTTGGGTTTCCATTTGAAGAGTCCTTGTGTCTTCTTTGTTGTTGATCTTAGATTAAGAATTCATCCAATTGCTTGTATGAAAAATACCTTTGAAAATAAGATAGCTTTGGTTATTAATGAACCAACAAGGAATTTTGTTTGGTCTTTCAAGATAAATGCCAACAAATTTATCATTCTTTTGAGTACAAAACCATATTCTTCTTTCAATAAAAAGTGAACATCTAGAGCCTACTAGAAACACTTAAACATGACTAGAAGGAATGGTTTTTTTTTGCTCTAGTTTGTTAACTGTGTATAATATAAAAATGTTAGTCACTACATGGATGTTAACATATATATATATATAAATGTTAGTTACTACATGGATATATTAACATATATATAACATCCTTAGGGGATGAAAATGTCTTGATGAATGCTCATGCTTTTTCTCCAACCATAAGGGGCTAGATTCAACCCCCTCATTCCCCCTTATGAGTTACGTATTTTCCAACCCCCTTTCTTTTCTTTTGAAATTCATGTGAATTATGAGGAGTTTGAAGTCTACCCTAAACTTTTGGAGTCATTAAGGATCATCAACTTGCCTTTTGGTGAATTATATGAATATCAAAGTGAATTATATGAATACTAATTTCACCCCAAGGTAAAAAGCTTCATTATTAATTCATGCACATAAGGTGATCCATAGCGATTGTAGGGTTTTCTTTCTCCCTCATCTGGAGAACCCATAGATTCCTATACATATTCATAACCACCACAAGGTTCCCTTTCACATTAGATATAGGCTCTGACACCAAATGTAAGGTCCCCCATGACCAAGCCCTAGAACTATCCAATATGGAACCGCATAGGAGAAAAGCTTAAGGCTCACCTCCCAACCATAGAGTCCTCCCCCAAGTTGGAGGCCATATCTACATCCTTGGAGAAGATCCCCCATAGTAAGACCTAGTGTCCAATACCACCAAGTCACACACCCTACATGTGAAAACCCTTGATGGGCCATGCTCAATGACGTCATACTAAAGGATCGTGATAACTTATAATCTTAGGTTTCACTTATATAGGCCACTGGGCTTTATAATTAGCTCTAGTGCTTCTATAAGCTTTCAACCCTAAAATTACTTATAACTATGCCTCCACTTATAAGCATCTTCCCATGTTAGGGGTATCTCCCGGCCAGGCATCCCATGTCTAGCCTCCAGTCTAACTCTACGCTAGTGTGCATCTGTCCTAGACGTAACACTAAACATTGGTTGTGCGCCCTGGGTATTAGCTCAATCTTATGGTCTACACCCCTCATAGGTCACAACTTCATCATCTTTGGATTGATTCAACTTGTAAAGCTACCTAAAAACTAGTTGTGCCCCAAGAGTTAGCTCAATCTTATGGTCTACACCCCTTGCAGGTAGTAAGCCATCTGGCAGGTCCAAAATTTTAGACATAATTCCACAAAAGAGTTGTCCCTTAACAGTATCTGCACTCTGAAGGTCAACACTCTTCGTGCTATCAGCCATATCCATGGCATGAGAGCTCAAACTAGCCTACTAGCCTTTTGGTCTCTAACAACCAACCTCTCAAGAAGAACTGAATTAATTGTCTCCAAATGAAAGACCCCAAGTAAGAATTTCACTTACATGTGTGTCCACCCAAGACCAATACTCACATTTGAATGCCTGAGAAGCATGTCCATGCCACTGCAACAAATACATCATACAAACAAGGAAACATAAAAGGGGTGCACTCGTCACCCAACCACAGGCTTGCTCCAAATGAAAGACCCCAAGTAAGAATTTCACTTACATGTGTGTCCACCCAAGACCAATACTCACATTTGAATGCCTGAGAAGCATGTCCATGCCACTGCAACAAATACATCATACAAACAAGGAAACATAAAGGGGTGCACTCGTCACCCAACCACACGCAATGATAAGCCACCCCCATCGAGACAACCCTGGCAAGCCCACACCCTCAAGGCATGCACATCCCATACCACGCGCTCTAAGTTCTCACAACTGCAATCTGCTAACCACAAGTTGGGTCCCTTGGGAAGCCCTTTTCCCAAGGGAGAGTTCCACACATGAACTTGATCACAAATAAGCCACAATCCCAACTATATAGCCCAATAACTAGTTCACACTACTATAAGAACTGTGTCTGGATAGTCTCTAACACTAGCATCGTTATGTCCAAGCATCGGACATAACAAACATCATCTTGTATGTTGATAACAATGAGGAAATTCAAAGAAGGACTACAAGCATGAGAAAGTGAAGCAGCCCCGACTTTGGCTAAACATGGCTGTGAACCTGAAGACAAGGTTGAGGCCAGGGTAGGCAATTCTGATAGATACAAGCACTGAACTTAAAAAGAAAAGCAGGGCAAAGTAGTCAAAAGCACCTAGAGGGAAGGGAAAGCAATGGCAATGATGATGGAGTAAGACATGTGGATAGAAGTAGACATAGGGGAAGGTGAGATAGGAGTGTAAACAACAAACAACATCACCACTTATATAATTTGCTTCAAACTTTTCTCACAAAAGAGAAGATGATGTTTCCTTTGACTGATTTTGTAAGTGGAAATAACTTGACAATCTGATGATGTTTCCTCCAACGCTTGTCTGCAATCCTTGCTAGTTTTATGGTTAATTGATATTGAATTGTTGTACACTTCAATCTGTGTATCTGCCTGTGTGCATGTTTAAAATCATAATGCTGATTAAACTTAGAAGAATAATGGGCTGATTAAACTGGTTAAGTGGCGTGAAAACACAGAAAACGAAACCCAAAGCACTATTTGAGATGTATTCAGCATACCTACAACATGCAAAAAAAAAAAAAAAAAAAAGGCCCAATCAACTTGGTCCAAAATTTGAGAAGCGTATATGTAAAGTTGGCCAATCATTTTGTGACTCTGCCAAAATCGGTACAATTACAAATCTCTTCACAAACTTGGTCAAGCCACATAGGTGTGATGCAAGTTCAATCCCAGGCCTGATTCTTGACGGGCACCCTTGCCCTTCAAAATTGACGGGTTAGGTGAAATATAGCAAGTTTTCTTGTATTTTAGTGCAATTTTTTACGGGGATTTTAAAAATTTGCAAGTATTTTACGGCCCAAATGCTCAAATAAGGCCCAACTAACTTGGTTGAGAATTTGAGAAGCCAATCTGTTAAGTTGGCCAAGCGTTTTGTGACTCCACCGAAATCGGTACATTTAGAAATCTCTTCACAAACTTGATCAACCACACAGGTGTGATGGAAGTTGAGCCTAGGCTTGATTTTCGACGGGCACACTTGCCCTTCAAAACTGACAGGTTTGGTGAAATATAGCAAGTTTTTTGGTATTTTAGTGTAATTTTTTACGGGCATTTTAAAATTTTGCAAGTATTTTACGGCCCAAATGCTCAAAAAAACTGGCATCACATCCGTCAAAAAGCAACCATGGATGCAACCAAGTCATCACAAAACAGCTCCCAAAGTCAAAATAACTCAAATAAAAAATTCACAACCCAAAGCAATATGTATTCTTTACCGTGTTTGTTATACATGCAGCAGAGTCTCACAAGTCCATGCAGTTTACAGTGAGGCCCTCAATAGATCCCCTGGGACCTCTATCCTCCTAGTAGTTCAGTGCTTTGCAATACTGTGTGTCATGATTATGGTACAGTCAAGACCCCTCATCCTTACCAAAAGGTTTATGCTCCAAAATACCAAAGTGGGTCCTTATCATAAGGGAGTGTTATTAAGGTTTCAGCCATCTTTACATCAAAATTATGATCAAAAGAATCCAGCACCTTGCTTTTATTTTTCAGAAATGGGTCCTCCTGAGGTCTCTGAAAATTGCTCTGAGTGTAAGCCATCTCACACCCTTCCCCAAACCCCATGCCACCCTTGTTAGTAAACCTTGTGGCATCCATCTGCTGACCATCATACCCACTTAAGAAAGCCAAGTGTTTACTAACAGCAGTCCTATTGATTTCCATGTTCGCTTGACTGCAGTGCTGGAGACCACCACGAAAAGCATGTTCCCCACCAGTGAGTAGGAGACCAGAGTTTTCCGAGACTGACAGTGTGTTCTCCACGAACAATGAATTATCAGTAGGCAGATCTGTATGGGATGGGTGCCCAAGGAAGACAGAATTCAATGAACTCTTAACACTTTCCCATGTGTGCGATGATGGAGTGTGTACGTTCACTTTGCAAGAACAGCCCATTTGGTGCTGGAAGATATTGAAAATGCCATTGCTCTTCTTGACGCATGGGCACTGCTTATATGGACATGTATATACTTCTTTCATGGCACCAGCAAGCTCCCCGGAAGACCGCCTCTTTCTTCCTAGCTCTACAGGCACAGTATCATGCACAACAACTGAGCTATGGTCAGAGTAAGCCATTAACTCATCATCTAGATCAGCTTCTTCCTTTTTGGGAAGCCGTACGGTAAGCAAATTCGAGTCCAAAGTTTTGCCATCTTGAGCTTGGTAAGTTTGATATAATTTATCATCAACTTCCACATCATACTCAATGGTACTGTTGAACTCAAAAGGTGCCATATATCCAGCTGCTGATGCAATGCCGCTGCTCAAAAGACCTGCTACATTACTTTGCTGGTGAACCAGCGCCTCTTCCTGATTCAAGACAGCTAGCCAAATTGCACTCTCCTTGGCTGTCATCTTCTCTTGCAAGCACTTTGACTGCCTGACGAGCTTGCGAATTTTGGCAATGTCAGGAGACATGTGCCTGATGACCGCCAGTAAAACGCCTACTTTCCAAGCCTTCTTCAAGTCATGTGGCTTTTTGTATGGAGGTGGACCCTGCCCTTTCTGCAAGCCCAGGTGGGGCCACCATTCTTCATCACCATTAGGCCACCATGGTGGTGGTACACCTTTCTCCAGAGGGTACCGCCGCTGTGGAGGATCACAATGCTGCATGAGTGCAGATAAAAGGGAACCCAAGGTGGTGTCTTGAAGCTCTTGAAGGGTATTAGGTGTCCGAACCACTGCCACACTAGCTTCAAGTTCTGATAATGCACCTTGCTCTGCTTGATACTTCGCCACCGCAGCTGGTCCGTTGCGGTCAAATCTGACCTTCTCTTTCCACCATCCTCTAATGTTCTCAGATGCACCACTAACAGGCTTCCCCTTTTCCGGAATGATGCCATACACAAAGCCCTGGGCCTTGCATACCTCCATCATTTTAAGCATGTACTTGAGAATAGCATCTTGTGCTCGACACATCCTCTTTCTGCGTGCATGTTCCTGAGACTTCTCGTCTTTCCCTCCCCCAGCATGGTACTTCAATTTCTGTTGCTCCCGCAATCTTCTCAACCTGATGCGATCCCTCCACATCCGTTTCTCCAACTCCTCCACATCAATCTCATAATCACTTAACTCTTCACCTTGGAACCCATCTCTACCATTGTCCTCAATCAAAAATGATCTCTCTACATCTAGCATTCCACGACACTCAATATTGTCAAGCCTTTCCATAATTCAATTGTTCACAAGGGCAAACCCACTAGGGCACTGAATCTTGATGTCTGCAGTTTGAAACAAACAGTATATTAGCGATGTATATTTCAGGTGGGTAAACACCAAATTCGGTCGTATAATTACTTGTATGTATGCTATGTATGCATGTTATGGATGCATGCATGTATGTATGTATGCATCCATGGTATGTATGTATGTATGTATGCATGTACGAAGGGCAAGGGGGCCGACAAGAAAATGGTCCTCCATTCCCCGCTGCCGCCCCTCAAAAAATGATAATAATGACATTAAAAAAGTAAGCACATCGACAAGTGAGTGAATAAACATTTTTCAACTCAAAAAATTCAAGGTGGCAGAAAAGGTATGTTTTTCATGGTATAGAACTGCTTGGCTTCTCCCCCTGCAGGGTGCTTGAGCTGGCTCCTTCCCCATGTATGTCCGTGCCATGGTAAAGACCTATTAACTTTAAGGATCAGAGTTTGGCCTGTAGTGAAAGAGACTTTATGAGATTTCTACGGTTTTGCCAAACATAGAGAACCCTGATCAGGGCCTCCAGATCAAGGCTGGGAGAGAGGTATCACCCATGTGAGGGCATCAAGAGCTACGAGTATGCTTGGTATGTGACATGCATGAGTTGAGACCAGAAAGCACACTATGCTTCAATGCCCAGCTTACTACGTGATCAGGGGCGGCTTCCGTTGCCTATTTAGAGAGGGGTTAGATATGTGGCGATTTTCTTGCATGAGATAAGTCATAATTGGCATCTGCAGATATTAACCTGATGTTAAAAGTATTTGATGCTTGATATCACAAATCTACTATTTGATTAGTAGGATGTTTTCTTGGATGCTTTCTTTTGCTAGACCACGGATTTAGCTCAAGACAGGCATGGTCTTTATGTTATGTGTTTGATCTAATAAGTCATTTTAGCCCTGGAAAAACAGGGTGCAGAAACCCTCAATTTACAACCATTAAGTGAGATGGCGACATATGGTTCCTTGACTTTGTGAGGAAAAATTCTTGTAAGCATCAAAGAAAGTGACAAATTTACGGTTATAATCATTGAGTGTAGTCATGACAGAATCATATCATGTTACAACAAATAAAAAAAGAACAAAAAAATAAGTAACCTTATGTACAAATTTGCAATGATAATGCCCTTATGCATTAAAGAAAAACTGCTAAATTACCTTGAATCGCAGCTAAACCACCCCAAAAAAGGCTTGCCAAGAACAAACTGAAGCGCTCAAAATTATTATTATCTGATAAATGTGCAAATAGTTAGGTTGAAGCAAGCAGA
>NC_141068.1:49378260-49438260 GCF_041138505.1 Cibotium barometz
CACTCACTTTTGCATCATGTTATGTTCAAAGTAAAACATGCCCCAAAACATGTTAAGATCGAATGTCCATCTCTTATTGGAAACCATAATGATAATACTTGAGTTGCTAGCATGTGTATGCATGTGAGCTTTTAATGTAAGATAGAATGTACAATAATACTTGAGTTACTAATATGTATATGCATGTGAGATTTTAATGTAAGATAGGATTATAATGAGTTTATGATTCTACCATAGACATGAACCCATGTGAGGAGATACTCTTTGGCATAATTCTTTAATTTTTTTAAGTAACACAATTTTTTTAAAATAAACTATTTTGAAATACAAAATGATTTTTGCATATAAACAGAAATTGTTTTCAAATAATGTTAGAAGTTTTCAATCCGATTGGGAATATATTATTATAATCTACTTTATATCCAATGAAGACAATAAATGCATCCAATACTTATTATTGAGTAATGTGATTAAATTGAGTCTAGTAATCTCATTTATTACTTTATAGTATTTTAAGGATTCCCAAAATACCTCCCAGTGCGGCTATACCCCAAGGTTTCCTTTTTAAGATTTACATTGTGACTATCTCAAATCAATTCTTTTTCCTCTTGTAATACATATCTCTCTAAAGAGTTCCTCTTAAGAAACATCCACAACACTTTAGACACTTTTTTTAAAGTGCTTGGAAGTTACATGCTTATTTAAAAAACAAATGCACATGGGGGTGATATAGAGAGCATATAAGTTATTGCTTTGATTCATGCTTGTTTTCTTTTGCAATCTTTTTTTATTATCTAAAATCACTTTGTGAATTTTTTTTAATCTTTGAGTACTATATCAAGAAAATTATTTGAAGATGCTTCTTGAGCTCAAACATTGTACAAAGAAAATAATTCTTAATTTATTACTAGAAGAAGAGTAGGCACCCACCATCACACATTAAATTTTATTTATCAATCTCTATAGAAGTTTCCTTAACCTAGCTTAAGGAGGCATTCGTATTTCACCTTAAATTTCCAATTCTATGTATAGTTGACAAATAAAACCTCACGTCCTCCCATTTTTTGGGGAATTATTATACTATGCAGTACTTTTTATAGCTACATTTTATAGTTTCTTATAGCTATGCATTGTACCACCATCACTCACTTAACACTATTTTGGTAGTTGTAATTCCCTTTAAAATATTCAAAATAAAGTATTTTCAATGCAAATATAAACATTTTCAATATTGAAAAATGATTAAAGATTTACAATTTAGCAAAAAAATGAGTACAAATAATTTTAAAAATAAACATGATCCCCAATATGGATACATGTTGGAGTAGAGTACTAGAAAAGGTAGCAACATACACTTATGCAGCAAGCAAGGAAAGATATAAGCATAACACTCAAAGTAGATTGATGAGGCATATATCACCAATAGAAAGGTCATAACTGCATGCACAATACACAATGCACAATGCACAATCATCTTGTGTATACTATGTTCACTCCTTCCTTTTAGCTTAGTTAGTGCTAATGCATCAGCCACATAGCCATGCTTTCTTTCTCTTCTCTAATCTTGTTCTGCATTCATTGATATAATGGCCTAGCGTCTGTTGACACTAGCTACATTTGTATTTCTTGTTAGGCTTATCACCCCCCTTCTCAACATCCTTGCCAAAAGACTGGGATGATTTTGCCTTTGGCTTATAGCTGCTCTAAGAAAAGACTTTGCCTTTACCTTTACATTTTTGACTGATTTTGGCAGTAAATGCCTGATCTCTTGGCAATATTTCTCTTCTTATTTTGCTAAAATTTCTCTCCTTATTTTGATTGATTGGTAGTAAATTCTTGATCTCCCACATGCATACTAGTTCGGTTTTGCCAAGATTGCTCTTCTTATTTTGCAAGAGCACTACAACTAAATGTAAGGGCATTAGGGTTACCCTTCATCTCATGAACCAAAGTGTGGATGCAAAACCCTAGTGTGAAATGGTAAAATTGTGAGGAACAATAGACACTGTTAAGCTATTCGACCTGATCAATACATGCAAGTTGCTCCTTGAGATCTTTTTTTCCTTGTAAGGGACTCATCCATTAAATCTCCCTTATTCATATGCTCAAACTCTAACTACCTACACAAGTAGGCCACTTGTGCCTCATTATGCACCTGGTAAAGTGGAGAAAGCACAGCCCAAGCTTGTTTAGCAATTTTACATGAGCAAAATGTGCAGGTGCATCCCTACCATCCCACCTGGCTTGTTTCATTGTGGAGGGTGCGGAGGTAGATACCACTGTTACATTTGAACTAATGTCACCATTTGTTAGCCCGTAGATTTATCCTTAGCTATTTACCATTTATCCATCGAATAAGTCATGAGAATCCAATCGACATACTGAATGTATGTGTCGTAGGCGCAAAGCGCACCGTTATGTATTCTCTCATTCATTCATTCAGAGCAAACACTAATATACGCAATCAGTGATGGTTTGCCAATTATTTGTTCTTTACTTCTTGGATTGATTGTATTGTTATCTTTAATATTCTGTAATGGTCTATATATGTGATGATTTAATATGTGTAATTGTATTAATTGGCTTTTCCGACAATAGTTTGGGGATCCTGTTGTATACGATTTCCATTTGAATCTCTGGATTAGGATTATTTGTTCTCATGTTCTTTTTCATGCATGGATGTCTCACTGGTTGAGCAATTACCTCTCTTAGCAAAGCGGATAATTGTGTCTATCCTTTTTGAGACTGGCAATGTCAAAATCATCCATTGCAATGTAGCATTGTCAAGTTTTGTGCCCGTTTTTGTCTAGATTATGGTCATAGATGCCTATGCACTCTCATATATTGATCACTGTCCTGCTGAATTCACCACCATCCAATTAGCTATTCATTGGGGTCTTATTGATTGCATTTAATTCAAAACCATTCACTTTTCAAACGGGTCGGGCTATTATTGCCATCAATTTTTACACTGTATTCCCTTTGCCATGTGGTTTGATGATTTTTGTCAGTTTTTCCCTTTACTAAGTGGCATGCCTATGCTCTTCGATCCATATACTAAACAGGAACTGGAAGAACTGAATGAGCAAAGGTATGATTCCTGATCGCTGTCGGCATGACTGACTGGATGCAACGTTATGCCACTCATCAAGAACGACTTTGCCTTATCGCGCTGGCTGATGATAATCCCCTAAATGACACCAACCAGTATAATTCAGATCCTAGATATGCCTAGGAGAATTCCACCCAAGAAGAATCTTGAAGTGATCCCGATCGCTCGGATTGCCTTGTTCATGCAAAGAATTTATTAGTATCTAGTCTCCTGCCTGCGGGTCTCAGTGCTGCTCCCCCTGCTTTGGTCTCGTTAGGCCTTGGTGTTGCCACTTTGCCACCTGTCAGAATGGCTCATTGGGTGTCCCTAAAATGTCCAAAGTTTAATGGCAAGAAAAAGGAAGATCCAGATACTCATGTTGCTAGTTTTGAAAATATCTGATGCGCTAATGGTATGCACCCACTATTCCCATAGTTACCAACTCAATGCTTTTAGCAACACTTTTGATGGCAAAGACCCCAATTGGCATGCTCAATATGGTCGCAATCATTTTATTACCTTTGAGGCACTTCGGGATGCTTTCCTTATCGATTCCGGAAGGAAAAAACCTCTTGTCAAGTGCTAGATAAGCTTCGTCGGCTAGAACAGAAGCGGCTAGAACAGAAGCGGTTGCTTGTGGAGGATTATGTGGCCTGTTTTCGTACTCTTTGGAGTCGAGCGGATCCTGTGGATTGGCCTACTCAAGCTTTAATGGAGGAATGGTTTGTTTGTGGATTGAAAAAGAAGCTAAAACCAGCTGTTGCTTCGGTGGATCTTATGGTCAGAGGCTTTGATGCATTGGTGAAAGCCGCCTGACACGTTGAGCATAGTTTGTCAAGTCACATGTCAAAAAAGGGAAATCATAAGTCCAAATCAAATTCTTTGGATGATGACCCCCATGAAGTGGAGGACACTTCAGCTGAAGACTCAGATTTGGATTCGGATACAGATTCCAAGTACCAGAACTAGAAGCAGCGGAGCCAGAAGCCCCAGATAAGGAAGTCGATGAACGACTGTTAGCAGTATTGGCAAAGCTTACCGAAGGAAGTGTGGGTGGGACTGGATCCAGATTTCATCTTGGAGTTTGGTGTACTAAGTGCTCCAGTGAAGGTCATATTAAGGAGGACTGTAAGCTGACCCCATATTGTGCAATCTGCGGAACCACCACACAGCACAAAGGCATGACGGTACAACAGTTATGCTTATCGTCCACCAAGAGCCGTAGGTTCAGGGTGACCCAGTGTTTTCCTCTAGTAAGTGGCGCCTGTCAACATGTCAAATGCTAATGCATCGCTATATCATGTCAAATGCTAATGCATCGCAGGTTCAGGGTGACCCAGTGTTTTCCTCTAGTAAGTGGCACCTGTCAACATGTCAAATGCTAATGCATCGCTATATCATTCTTACGGACGCGAAAGATCTGGTGGATTACCTGGAGGCAATTTTCAATGTTATTATTGTAAATCCGTAGGCCACCGTAAGTCTAAATGTCTTGTCTCTGGAAGTGCCATCAAGGGGAGTTACAACAACGTCACATGGAGGGGTCTACTTCTCAGGCTCTGACATGATTAATATGGTGCAGATTGAGCCTATTTTGGTGGAAGACAATCCACCAATGGTTGTAGTGGCAGTGACACATTCACAAGAGTTAGTGATGCAGGAAAAGAATGCTTTGCCAACGGGCAAAGGATAAACCCATGGATTGGTGGACCAAAAGCGTGTCCAGGGAGACTAGGTTGCCAAGTTGGTGCAAGATGCACAAGGGGCGGTCTGTAAAAACAATCAGCAAGTCCAGTCACAAATTCAAGAGGTATGTCCAACTTTGCCAATAGAGAAGCATAAAAAGGAAAGTACGATTGCCATTCTTTCTTTTAGAGAGCCTAACAAAAGCCAAAATAAGAAGCAATTGCAGATGGCTTGGAAAGAATCCGACCTCTGTGAGGAACTGATAATGGATGAAGGGGGCTGGAAAGTGCCAGTACATATCAGATGCATGATGAAAGAAGTCCTGTTGGTGGACAAGGAAGGCTGGGAAGTGCCAGTTCGCACCGGATGTGGGAAAACCATCCAGTTTGAGGACACCTTGCCCAAAGAGGTGCAAATACAAGTCCAAGGAAGAAAAAAGCTTCAGCCAGATGGGGGAGCAGACCCCGGAGTTGATAAGAAAGTCCAAGCACCAAGATACTATCCGGAAGTTTGGAAAGAATAAACAATTCGGAAGTGGAAAGACAATATCTTTTGAGTATGATCTTTGGGAGGATTTGAAAAATATGAAGCTGGATATGATGCTGGTACCCAATTACCAAACACAATTAATCCATAATCTTGTGGAAGAAGATGGCCTAGTTAAGGTTTCAGCTGAAATGTTCCATGCTCTGAAAGATAAAGAGATTCAGTCTGCTTTCAAAGTCCAACCACCGCGGATTAGGATGAAGCAGTTCCAGAAGTCACAGCTTAGATATAGGGTAAGACCATCAAGGGAGTGGCTCTTGATGGCAGATCTAGAGTAGATAGCATTACGGATAAAACCCAACAGGAGCTAGGCATCCTGGAGAAAGAATTAGAACCGGTTCCATTTCTTATTCGAATATGGCAGATCAGCAAAGAGTGAAGTCGCTTGGGTTACTTTGAAACTCCGAAATCCAGATAGTAAGATGACTTCCCAATTGCTTTCATTGTTTTGAGGATGGAGGGCATGGTTGAATCTTACCCCATGCTATTGGGTAGACTATGGTTAAGGCAAGCAAAGATTAAACACAATTGGTCAACTGATTAGATTACAATCCGAAATCGGAAGAAGAAAGTTTGTGTACAAGTGGCATCCTGCGATATGTTACAAGAACCCATGCACCCAATCTGTACTAAAGGATTGAACTAGCTGGAAGGAGTCGATGCGGATGAAGAGGAGGAAATCCTTAACTAGAATCTGGATTTAGTGTCATTGTTTGAAGTGGATGTGAATAAGATTGTTTCCCATTATAGTCCAACTTTGGATATGGCCCAGGCTTCTACATTGGAGACCTCTGTCCTAGATGATGCGGGTGTACTGGAGGAAGCTCAAGCTCTCATCCAGGAAGAAGAAAATCATGAGAAAGCAATGAAGCACAGCTGTAGGGTCACAGCAAATTAGTTGGAAGACATGAATCTGGGCGATGCGGAGGATCCAAAGATAGTTTGGGTCAGCACTAAGCTGAATGAAGAATTTAAAGCAAAACTCCAAAACTTAATAAAATCATATGTGGATGTAGTTACCTAGAGCTACAAAGATATGAAGGGAGTTGATCCTCAATTTTATCAACACCATATCAATCTCAAGGAGGATGTCGTTCTTGTCAAGCAATAGCGATACCGGATCTAAATTATGCAAACCAGGTTAAGGAGGAGATTGATAAACTTTTGAAAGTGGGATTCGTATATCTGGTGGATATGGTGACATGGTTGTCGCCAATTATAATGATGCCAAAAAGAACAGAAAGCTTCGAGTTTGTGCGGATTACCAAAAGCTCAATGCTGCGAGACAACAGAGACAGATCCTTTTTTGCTTCCGTTCATAGATTCCATGTTAGATATTGTTACAGGCCATGAGATGTATTCTTTCCTGGATGGTTCTAGTGGATACAATCAAGTTCTGATGATGATCGTGAAAAGATAACTTTTGTTACAGAATAGGGAGAATTTACTTCCAATGTGATGACATTTGGTTTGAAGAATGCTTCAATGACATTTCAAAGAGTGGTTCAAGAAATTTTCTATGATTACTTGGTTACATTTATGAAAGTATTCTTGGATGATTTCAGTGTCTTTAGCAAAATGGTGGAGCATCTCTTGTTTTTGACACTCTATCTTGAAAGGTGCCAGACCGCATGTTTGAGTTTCAATCTGGCTAAATGTGCACACAATTACCGGTGGAATTCTGTTGCATCATGTAGTGTCAGCATGCGAGAATTGCGATAGATTCCCATAAGGTGGAAGTAATTAAAGCTTTATATTGACACCCCCTAAACTCAAAGAATTTTAAAATTTTTTGGCTCATATTAAATGGCATAATAGATTTTTGCAGTACCTAGCGGATGTGGCTTATCCAATGTATCTTCTCACAAAGAAGGATGTTCGTTCTCACAAAGAAGGATGTTCTGTATGTGTGGACGGAGGCATGTAAGGAATCTTTTTTGGTATTTACAACTCATGTTGGCAGTCGCACTGATTGTTCAACCGCCAGATTGGTCCATACCATTCCATGTCTTTGTTGATGCCTCTAATGTAGCAATTGGAAGTGTACTTATGCAAGAATCTGAGAATGGATGGTTCTGACCAGTTTATTATGCTAGCTGGATGTTATCAAGAGTAAAAAAGAACTATTCTACTATAGACCGAGAAGCACTTGGCATAATTTATTCAGTGAACGATTTTGGCATTATCTTTTGGGAAATAAATTTACTTTTCATGTGGATCGTCAAGCTTTGGTCTTCTTGGTCAACAAGCCCATGTTATCAGGAAAATTAGTAAGGTGGATGTTGATATTGCAAGAATTTGAGTTTATTGCTCGTCATACATTGGGAAATCAACATGTAGTTGTCTCGGATAGGCATTGGAGAAGCTACGGAAGGTGTATCAGATTAGTTACCAGATGCGGATTTGTTTCAGATTATTGCAGTTCCAGATTGTTATGACAAAATGCTTATGTTTTTAACAGAAGATGCGGATTTGTTTCAGATTATTGCAGTTCCAGATTGTTATGACAAAATGCTTATGTTTTTAACAGAAGGAAATTTTCTAGATGGTATGAGCAGAGATCTCCAGAAGAGATTAGCTCTTCGAAGAAGTAAAACCTTTTTCGTAATTGCGGGCCAATTATATAATGGGCATTGCATTGATCAAATTATCCACCACCGGTGTGTCCAAGTACAAGAGCAACACAAGAAGTATTGATGGAAGCACAACAAGGTGTAAGTGGCAGCCATTTTTATGGAGAAGTAACTGTTGAAATATATAAGTGAATAGGGTGTGTGTGGGAACAAGCCCTTGGCAAGAGGCTGTAAAAGAGAATCTATAAATGTGAAAGAACCTGTGAAAAGGTGAGAAGCATCTACTGGGAGAGAATAAAGGGTAGCATGAGGAGATTTAGGAGGTGTGGAGATATTCTGGGAGAGGTGGAGAGAATCAAGCAAAAGAGGTGGAGAGAATCAAGCAAAAGAGGTGGAGTGAATCAAGGAGAAATCAGTGGGATTAGATGCTTGGATGTAAACTCTATAAATTGAGGCATTGGCCTAATGAGAATTTGCTGGTTTTTGATTATTCATGCCTACATTAAGCTATCAGTTAATTGCTCACTAATCACGTCTTAATTATCATCTAATCTCTTTGTTAATGATGTTGATTCTAGCATTTGATCCACCATAGCTCATCACATTACTGTAATTTTAACATGGTATCAAAGCCTAGCCTAGAATCCATCAATTTGTGAGCCCATTATCTTGCTAATCACTTGGCTAATTAGGATTAGTAGATAATTAATATTTTTACCTCTTTTTCAACAAACCCTTTGTACCCCCAGCTGGTGGAGGAGCTCTATCTCCCATCATACATCAAATTAACTCAAGCCACTTTAGCCAAACATAGCTAACACACTTATGCTCTAGCCCATCAAATCAGCGCCCCAAACCGCCTACCATAGCTCTGAATTTTTGCGATTTAGCAAGCGTCGTTTTTATAAGAAGAAATTGAAATCTCTGCTTCACCAGATGCAATGGGTCTAATTCCTCGGCCCTAGGGGAGGTGTGCTAGGCACTGGTCGTGGCGGACTATCAAGTAAGAGGGAAACTTGGTATAGGGTCCAAGTGTGCTAGGAGTATTCACTTGAGGAGGGGAGGTGTTGAAATATACAAGTGAATAGGTTGTGTGCAGGAACAAGCCCTTGGCAAGAGGCTGTAAAAGAGAATCTGTAAATGTGAGAGAAGCTGTGTGAAAAGGTGAGAAGCATCTACTGGGAGAGAATAAAGGGTAGCATGAGGAGATTTAGGAGGTGTGGAGATATTCTGGGAGAGGTTGAGAGAATCAAGCAAAAGAGGTGGAGTGAATCAAGGAGAAATCAGTGGGATTAGATGCTTGGATGTAAACTCTATAAATTGAGGCATTGGCCTAATGAGAATTTGCTGGTTTTTTATTATCCATGCCTACATTAAGCTATCAGTTAATTGCTCACTAATCACATCTTCATTATCGTCTAATCTCTTTGTTAATGATGTTGATTCTAGCATTTGATCCACCATAGCTCATCACATTGCTGTAATTTTAACATGGTATCAAAGCCTAGCCTAGAATCCATCAATTTGTGAGTCCATGATCTTGCTAATCACCTGGCTAATTAGGATTAGTAGATAATTAATATTTTTACCTCTTTTTCAACAAACCCTATGTACCCCCAGCTGGTGGAGGAGCTCTATCTCCCATCATACATCAAATTAGCTCAAGCCACTTTAGCCAAACATAGCTAACACACTTGTGCTCCAGCCCATCAAATCAGCACGCCAAACTGCCTACCACAGCTCCGGATTTTTGTGATTTAGCAAGCGCCGTTTTTCTAAGGAGAAATTGAAATCTTTGCTTCACCAGATGCAATGGGTCTAATTCCTCTTGGCCCTAGGGGAGGTGTGCTAGGCACTCGTTGTTGCGGACTATCAAGTAAGAGGGAAACTTGGTATAGGGTCCAGGTGTGCTAGGAGTATTCACTTGAGGAGGGGAGGTGTTGAAATATACAAGTGAATAGGTTGTGTGCAGGAACAAGCCCTTGGCAACAGGCTATAAAAGAGAATCTGTAAATGTGAGAGAAGCTGTGTGAAAAGGTGAGAAGCATCTACTGGGAGAGAATAAAGGGTAGCATGAGGAGATTTAGGAGGTGTGGAGATATTCTGGGAGAGGTGGAGAGAATCAAGCAAAAGAGGTGGAGTGAATCAAGGAGAAATCAGTGGGATTAGATGCTTGGATGTAAACTCTATAAATTGAGGCATTGGCTTGATGAGAATTTGCTGGTTTTTGATTATCCATGCCTACATTAAGCTATCAGTTAATTGCTCACTAATCACATCTTAATTATCGTCTAATCTCTTTGTTTAATGATGTTGATTCTAGCATTTGATCCACCATAGCTCATCACATTGCTATAATTTTAACAGTAACTGGCAGAAAAATATTTCAAGCTGGATTATGGTGGCCAAGAGTGATTAAAGATGCATGGAAGTTTTCTCGAGAACGGTGATGTTTGCCAGCGATTGGGTCAGCCAAGTGCATTGGACCAAATTCCCCACAATCTAGTGCTTCCAATGGAACCTTTTCAGAAATGGGGTCTGGATTTTGTCAAGCCATTTAAACCACCAGCTCAGAGAACCTACAACAAATATATTCTGCTAGCCATAGATTATTGTACCAAATGGGTGGAAGCCAAAGCATTAAAAGATAATAAAGCCAATTCTATTGCAATTTTTTTTATGAGATGATTATGACCAGCTTTGGATGCCCAATTGAGTTAGTTAGTGATTAAGGAGGACATTTTTTGAATGGAGTAATTAAAAGATTAACTCAATACCACATAATTATTCATAAAAAGTATATAGTATATTGTCCACAAGCTAATGGTCAAGCTGAATCTTCCAATAAAATCTTGTTAAGAATCTTGAAGAAAGTGGTCAGTGAAAACCAGACAGATTGGGATCAAAAGCTGTATTCTGCACTATGGGCATTCCAGATAGCTTACAAGTGAGTAATATGACAAACCTCGTTTTCCATGGTCTACTGACTAGAGGCGGTAGTTCCAATGGAATTTCGGACAGCTTACAAGTTAGTAACAAGACAAATGCCGTTTTCGGTCTACGGATTGGAAGTGGTAATTCCAATGGAATTTGTGGTACCCAACTTAAGAGTGGCAGTGTCTGCTAAATTATCTTTCGACGAATCCAAAGCACACCGATTACAATAGTTATTGGTTCTGGAAGAAAAGTGATTGCAAAGTGTCTAGATATCTAATGTTATCTAGCGCCAGAGGAAGCTGTGGATCGATCGCAATACAAATTTCCATTTTTTTTATGTTAACGATCTGGTTTTATTGTTTAATGCCAAGATGGGTCCATATTTTCGTGTTTAGACTTTGAATTCGTTGTCACTAGTTTGTTGTATGTTTGTGAGATGGTTTTTTGAGAGCTTGTGTGTTTCTAAGCTGGTGTTCTGAGAGGAGGCGGTGGATGGGCGGGCCCATACCGGATATTTTCCAGACTCAGCACCGGCACTTTTGCGTTAGTGACATGGATGGTGTGAAACTTCTGAAACTTGTAAATGGTTTTCGGTTAAAACCTTATTTCAGACGGTTACTTGAACCCGTGTCTATTCCAGTGTACACTGTTTCTACTGTGACATGAAAAATTGATATCTTTCATTTTCAATTCTGTGCATATTTTGATGGTTTCTCAATGGTAATAAGGTGGAAGCATGTCCAAGAAGATTGCGGCGCCCACAATGGAATAACGGCGTGGTGATACGGCGGCTTGGCGGCTACCCTGATAACAGCATTCTATCTTTAAATTTAATGGTTTTACTTGATTTAGGGTGCACACATTGTAAATGCCACAAGTATGCTTGATAAATACTTTGGTATGGTAGATAGGCTAGTGATGTGGAAAATAAAAGTGGGCCTTCATGCTCACATGGATTTTAATTGTATTATTAATATAGTATTCACCCTAAGGCTACAAGTTGGGGAGTGTGGAAGGCATGTGGAGGAGTGTGTGTAGGTGCATAATTGGGAAAGATTCTTCTAGAATGCCTACATAGAAGAGGAGAATTTCGCCATGTGTAAGTGGAATCTCCACCTACATGCCACTTAGACTTGGCTATTATCTCATCACACTTTCAAAGTCAAAAAGTCTTCAATTTTATAATCAATAGAAGACTTAGCCTAAGAGGACAATTGATGGTGACATCTACCCTTATGTCACTGAAGGGTTGAAGATTTTTATGTTGTAATTTGTAACAATGGAAGAGAGGGTGATTCTCCACCTATAAAAGGAGCCCTCCTCTCCCTTTCAAATCAAGGAATGAGCCTCCTCAATATTGAGCATTTTGTGTCATTTCCATTCTCTTATCTTCAAACCCTTATTCAAACACTCTCTTTACATGTGAATGTCTCATTTAGCATTAGCTCCTCATGCTCAGCCCAATTTTAGACCTCTTTGATGATTCATGATAAGTGGAATAAGGAGTTATTATCTTGGCGGGCCTGTGACTTCTCAAGGTAGCCCTTGCCTTATTGCCGCCCTCCTTTGGAGGTACCAATGGTTTTAGCGATAATGAGCATGTGGAAAGACTTTGGGGACCATAGGTAAATCTTTACGATTGTCCGCTAAGCAATGTTAACCCTTACCCTCTAGCTTGAATCATGAAGGAGATTAGAGGCAAGAGGCTATGTGAAAATTTGAGGTTTCATGCAAAGAGAGGAAAGTGCAGTTTTTGTGGTCCAATACCCAAATTTCAACCGCCGGTAATTACTCATCACTCGAGTATTGGTTTCTAAAATTGATCATATGGCTAGGAAGCTCTTCATATTCTCTTTCCACTCATAGAACTAATTTATTAATCCTTTACTTCATTGATGATCAAAATTTCTCCCAAAGTTGCTAACTTTTAGGCGAATTTTGGTAGTTTTAAAGTCTTGTAGTAAAATGCTCATAACTTTTTGCTCGGTTGCCCGTTTTTGAAAGTTTTTATATAAACATGAAGCTCTCTTCAAGCTCTACGCATGTATGTAATCCTCTTTTGCACAATCTATATGCATTTAAAATTGTAATTCTCTGTGTATCTCTATTTTTATAGACTTTTGGCCATTATTTCTTCTTAGTAATGATTAATTTCTCCTAATCTCTTATCAATGATTAATCTCTGTGTATCTCTATTTTTATAGACTTTTGGTCATTATTTCTTCTTAATAATGATTAATTTCTCTTAATCTCTTATCAAAAGGCAAATCCCATGTGTCATCCTCTTGTAAGTGATTGCTATATTCTTTTACTTTAATATGTTCCGTCCAAATCGCCCAATTCGAACGGATGAACCTTACCAACATTCCCCGTATGTTTCCGTTCACATAATTCTGAGTCGGAAGATTTTCTTCCGACAAAGAATTGCTCTCTTGTTTGGAGCTACAAGACTGGCAGAAATTCTTGCTTCTCCGAAGCCTTTTATCTTTTCTTCCATGAATTATGATCTCACCTTTGATGTGTATAACTTTATCTTAAGCTAGGGAGAGAAAGGGAGGTTAGGAGGCTGTGAGGTTTCATACAGGTGTGTTTTGATTCTAAGAAGTGACTGAAGTCAAAACCCCAACTTTGTGTCACATCTTTTTGGTGGAGACGGCAGGCAGGTTTTACTTACAATTATTCTATTTTAACCTCAAGGTCCCGCATGATTAAAGGAAAGTTATTTTGAAATAAGTAAATTTTCCTTGTTGCTACTCATCTTTTGGTGCAAGATGTTCAACATTCCGGTGTTCCAAGGATTGGAAGGAGAAGACCCGGGGAGTTATCTCCGAGAGTTTAACCGAGCATGCCGCTTGACGGGTTGGTCTATGAAGGAGAGGACAGAAATACTTCCAGATTTCTTGGAGGGTGTGGCCTTAACTTGGAATGAGGCTTGGCATGAGGCTTTGCTAGAGGAGTCCAAGAAATGATTGGGAAAGGTTGACCAAAGCAATGAAGGAGAGATTTGGGATAGTGGAGTCACCAAATGCTTTACTATTGCAATTAGATCAGAGTTTCCAAATGGAAGGAGAGTCAGTTTTTGCCTTTTCAGTGAGGTATGAAGCCTTGTTCATCAAATATCAACAAGATGATTTACATGTAGCTTCTTCTTCTTCACCTTCTATGGGAGATTCAAAGAGTTCTTTAGCAATGGAGCACCTTAAGATAAGCAAGTTTATCAGGGCTTTGGATCCCCGCTTGCATGAAAAAGTTCTTAACAAAGATCCCACTAATTTTAAAGAGGCTCTTCGTATTGCTTTGAAGAAGGAGGCCACTTTTCATATTGAGTCCATATTCCAATCTTCTCCGAGTGTGCCGACCCCACCACGAGTAGAGATAGCCTCAACATCTCAGGTACAAGCTCCATCCTTGGATCATAACATTGCACAACTTATGGCAGAATTTGTTGATTTGAAGTTACACTTAGTCAATGCAAGGCCACCTAGGGTTCCATGAGTTGAAGATAAACCTAGGGATAGAAGTAGTGTCACATGCTATGAATGTCAAGAGAAGGGGCACTATCGCACTGAGTGTCCAAAATTGAAGAAAAGAGAGGATAAAAGTTTAGCACTTTTAGAGGAAACATGCTCAGAAGAAGAAGAGGAAACATTGATGCCATTAATGGCAAAAAGAGGTCATAAAACTAGGAGTCAAGAAGAAGAAGAACAAGAAGATAAATCTAAAGAAGAGGAGAAAAATAATAAGAAGAAGAAGTCGTCTAGGAGAAAAATTGGACAATCTGACTTTCCTCTTGGACAAGGATCTCTTAGTTATGACCTCTTAACAGATCTTAGGGAGAAAACTGCACAAATCACATTTGGGCAGCTTTTGGCACTCTCTCCAAAGCTTAGAAAGGAATGGGGTAAGCTGGCTAGCACAAGGGAATCTAAGAAAAAGAAGAAGAGGGATAATGGGACTCCTATGGCTCAAATGGTTTATATTGATACATGAGATGATGTGCCTGTGATTGATGTCATCATTGAGGGGCAAACAATTTCTAATGCATACATTGATAGAGGTGCGTCAATCAATGTCATGAGTGAAAAAACAATGAAAGATGCCGATTTAAAGTTGTCTTCTACTAACTCTCCCTATCGCATCAAACTTGCTGATAATACTAGGGTGAAAACCTTAGGAATTGTCAGGAATTTGGGAGTGGATATATGTGGTATTTCTGTGCCTACAACTTTCCAAGTCATTCTTACAAAGCCTGATGCTAGGGCTTACCCATTGATATTGGGTAGGCCATGGCTTCACCAAGTGAAGGCAATTCAAAAGTGGGAGACAGGTGATCTTATTCTACAAGATGAGAAAGAAGGTCCACTACAACATCAAGAGTCATCGCAAGAAAGTGGTAAGAGGTGAACCTTCAACTTCTGAAAGTTCAGAGTCAGAGTCATCCGATGAAGAGGAGACAAGTGGTAGCTCCGAGGATTCCATCTCAGAAAGGGAGGTGGAGGGAGTTGCATTTGGTCTTTCCCTGGGAAGGGATCGAGGGGATGCTGAAGACAATGGAGCCTTGGGAAGCTTCTTCAACCATGTTCAAGAAAGGAGATGTGGACCTCACTAGTCTTCACCCCAACAGAATGAGCTTCTTCTTGTGATGAGTCCATAGCAGGTACTGAAAGGGAGAATTACTTAAAAATGTTGGATGGATTTCCTAACCTTTTTGCAAACAGCTACTCACAAGTACGCCAAGTTACCCTAGTAGAGCACAAGATTGATCTCAAGCCCCAAAGTAAGCCAGTGGTACAACGGCTAAGGCATTTGGGAGCAGTGCAAGCAGAGGTGCTTAAGAATGAGGTAACTAATTTGCTTGCAGCTGGATTTATTTTTCTAGTAGAGAATTCAGAGTGGATTTCCCCAGTTGTAGTCACTCCCAAAAAGGGTGGAAATGGCGTGTGTGTGTGTGGACTTTCACCCTCTGAATGCATGCACAAAGAGGGATTATTATCCTCTATCCTTTCAGGATGAGATTTTGGATCAAGTTGCAGGTCATGAGTTGTATTCAGTGTGTGATGGATACTCTGGATACTTTCAAATCCGGATTTGTGAAGAAGATCAAAGGAAAACCTCATTTATCACCCCTTGGGGAGTGTATACCTATAGGGTGATGCCATTTGGCTTGACTAATGCACTAGCAACTTTTCAGTGCTTCATGAGTCAGGTATTTGCACCTTACTTATAAGTCTTTTTGGATGATTTTTGCATTTATTCAAGCCGCATGGATCACTTGGAAAAGTTGAGGTTGGCCTTGCAAAGTATGGATGATGCAAAAGGGTGTCTTAATCTTGGAAAATGCCGCTTGGCACGAAGGAAGGTGGTTCTCTTGGGACATGTTATCTCAGAAGAAGGCATAGAGATGGATCCTGAGAAGGTGCAGGCAATTGTGGCCCTCCCACCACCTACCAATGTAAGGGAAGTAAGGAGGATTTTGTATAAAACAAAGTATTACCACGCTTTGTTGACATGTTCTCTGAGAAGATGTATCCTATAAATCTATTGACAAAGAAGAATGTTTCTTTCCAATGGGGGCCCGATCAAATTCAATCTTTTTGTTTGCTCAAGGAATGCATGAGTCAAAGTCCAATTGTGCAGCCTCCTAGGTGGGGGGAGGACTTTTATGTGAACCCAAGTGTCTCATCACATTCAGTGGGTGCTATACTCTTACAAAAGGGAGAGCAAGGGCGTATGCAACCAGTGTATTATGCAAGCCGACAACTCACTGATGCCAAGGAAAGGTATGGTGAAATGGAGAAAGGTGATTTGTCTCTTGTTTTTGCAGTAAAGAAGTTCAGGTCATACTTATTACCTCGCCCTTTTTTCTTCTTCACATCTCAACCTTCTTTACAATTCTTGGTCTGCAAACCCAATCCTGTAGGAGGGAAGATTGCAAAGTGGATTTGTGAGCTTCAAGAATTCTCTTTCACTTTTATTATAGAAAACACCACTTTTATTATAGAAAACACCACTAGAGCCTCTCTTGCAAATTTGCTTACCAGGAAGAAAGAGGAAGAAGGAACAGGAGCAAAGGAAGAAGTATATGAAGATTTGGAGACACCACCAACTGCTTTCACTATGCATTTTGATGGAGCCTTTAGCCCTTCCAGCAGGCAATGTGGGGCTCGGGGGATAGTTTTATTTGATCCAGGAGGAAAAGAGGTATGATGGCCGTGTGGAGAAACGACTAGACAAGAAGTTTCTTCGATGCTGGGAAAGTCCCTTCAGGATAAAGCAAAAGTTCAAAAATAACACCTATCTTCTAGAGGATACAAGTGGCCAGGAGGTTTCCCGACGTGCCAATGAGTACCGGCTAAAGATATTTTACCCTCGAGCACCATGGCCAGCAAATCCCCAAGGTAAGCATGGAGGATCTGCTGGGGGGAAAGATGTGACATGAAAAATTGATATCTTTCATTTTCAATTTTGTGCATATTTTGATGGTTTCTCAATGGTAATAAGGTGGAAGCTTGTCCAAGAAGATTACAGTGCCCACAATGGAATAATGGCGTAGTGATACGGCGGCTTGGCGGCTACCCTGATAACAACATTCTATCTTCAAATATAATGGTTTTACTTGATTTAGGGTGTACACATTGTAAATGCCACAAGTATGCTTGATAAATACTTTGGTATGGTAGATAGGCTAGTGATGTGGAAAATAAAAGTGGGCCTTCATGCTCACATGGATTTTAATTGTATTATTAATATAGTATTCACCCTAAGGCTACAAGTTGGGGTGGGATAAGGAGTTATTATCTTGGCGGGCCTGTGACTTCTCAAGGTAGCCCTTGCCTTATTGCCGCCCTCCTTTGGAGGTACCAATGGTTTTAGCGGTAATGAGCATGTGGAAAGACTTTGGGGACTATAAGTAAATCTTTACGATTGTCCACTGAGCAATGTTAACCCTTACCCTCTAGCTTGAATCATGAAGGAGATGAGAGGCAAGAGGCTATGTGAAAATTGAGATTTTATGCAAAGAGAGGGAAGTGCAGTTTTTGTGGTCCAATACCCAAATTTCAGCCGGTAATTACTCATCACTCGGGTATTGGTTTCTAAAATTGATCATATGGCTAGGAAGCTCTTCATATTCTCTTTTCACTCATATAACTAATTTCTTAATCCTTTACTTCATTGATGATCAAAATTTCTCCCAAAGTTGCTAACTTTTAGGCGAATTTTGGTAGTTTTATAGTCTTGTAGTAAAATGCTCATAACTTTTCGCTCGGTTGCCCGTTTTTGAAAGCTTTTATATAGGCGCGAAGCTCTCTTCAAGCTCTACGCACCCTTGTTATCTTGTTTTGCACAATCTATATGGATTTAAAACTACAATTCTCTGTGTATCGCTGTTTTTATAGACTTTTGGTCATTATTTCTTCTTAATAATGATTAATTCCTCCTAATCTCTTATCAAAAGGCAAATCCCATGTGTCTTATCCTCTTATAAGTGATTGCTATATTCTTTTACTTTAATATGTTCCGTCCAAATCGCCCAATTCGAACGGATGAACCTTACCAACATTCCCCGTATGTTTACGTTCAAATAATTCTGAATCGGAAGATTTTCTTCCAACAAAGAATTGCCCTCTTGTTTGGAGTTGCAAGACTGGCAGAAATTCTTGCTTCTCCGGAGCCTTTCATCTTTCCTTCCATGAATTATAATCTCACCTTTGATGTGTATATCTTTATCTTAACATAGGGAGAGAAAGGGAGGTGAGGAGACTATGAGGTTTCATACAAGTGTGTTTTGATTCTAAGAAGTGACCGAAGTAAAAAATCAACAGTTCAGTGCAAGGAGCAGAGTCAAGTATCCTAGAATTGAAGATACAATGTGCTTTTGAGTTCTTCCATGGTAGTCGTTTTCATGGGCAAGCTTTGGATGAGTCAGATCAATGTTAGGTGTTTAAAATGTCAACCACAAGGCCTGCATCGGGTTTAGATTTGGTGAACCATATGCACCAAACAAGAGACGGGGATTTGAGGAGGGCTTGGGTTTATTTTGATCACGTCAAACGTGTGCAAGGATGGATAACAATGGCTGCACATGTATATGATCCAAGGTAAAGTTTGGTCTTGTTAAGTTCAAGAAAAAATTTGATCTTGTTTTAAGTACTTTTTCAATTGTCGTATGATAGCATGCAGCAGCCTGCGAGAGCTCATGACAATCGCAACTTGTGAAATGAAAGAGGAGGGCATAGTGTCATAAGTGCTTTTCTGGGAGATGATTAACAACGTTGTGGTCCAAAAAAAGGCTTCTCCGAGCCAGATTTTTTTGGCTTCATGGCTGATGAGGCTGGAACCAACTAGAGGGCAGAGAATATATTGGAAGGTCGTGAGCGTTTGTGTCTTTTTCATTGGGAACAAAGCTTGAACATGCATATAGTACAGTATGTAGTTAGGAATTTTTGGGAAGAGCACAAGCGACTATGTCTCAATGGCATTGTGCATTGAGTGAGAAATAGGCACTTTTAAAATATACACATTAGATCGTGGTGGATGAATGGTAAAGTTGTTGATGCAAACTTACCAACCATGGATTGTTGGCTTAGTTGGTGGCATACTAGATATCCCCATTACAGGAAACATCTTATAGGGGTACGTATTGTTTTCTTGGTTCTCGAAAAGAATAGCTTGTATTTTGAATCTAAATTGTCAACTTAACTATCTGGTTATAGAATTTGGTTGGGTGATACAATTAACTTAATTTCCTGTTGTAGGATGTCGGACGATGTTTGTGTGCCGCACACGCCGACCCCTAATCTAGTAGAAACGAAGCATGCAAGTTGGTTAGCAGGAGAGGGTTTCAGGGGAACCATCTCTTTATATGATGTAGCTATTTCAAACCTCGCTAATGCCCTCTTGCAATCCATAAAGAAGCATGCATTCATGCAAGGTAAATATCATATAGTAGGCCCTACAATAACAAAGTTGATGGAGAGGGCCAAAACATCAAAATCTCTAAGTCCATCAAGCACTAGTAGTAGATTGGTGGGGGATGCAGTGAGTGGCACACCAATGCACGTGCAACCAAACTTTTTTGGTGATAACATTACTGTTAGCCGGCATTGAAAACCCACAGTACCCCCCATTCCTTTAACCCACAATACCCTCCCATTCCTTTAACTACAGGTGGTCAAAAAAAATATATAGAGAGAGACAACTGAAGCAAAGCTGCAGAAAATTGTGGAGAGTGACATACACGATTCAATGTGGGCTATACGTCAAACATCTCTACACAGCAAGGTAACTTACCAAGGATGGTTAGGTGGCCAAGATGGCAAGTGCAAAAAGAGCATTAAGAACTACGAGCAAGGTGTTCCAGATCCTTCTTTCTATGGTATGAGAGAATGGTCTGGGGGGCAAAGGCATCAGTTCATGTGGTTTTGTAACAACAGCATGGATCATACTTGTAGAGTATGTAACACCATCTATCAAACTTGCTAGACCCCCGGTTGTTTGGCTAGTGGGACGAGGTACAAACCTAACCATGGATGAGATTCGAGAATTAGAGGCTGGTGGGTTTTTGTTGCAAAAGAGACAATGTTAGGAAGAAAATGATGTAGGCCAACGGTCAACAAGGTACAGAAGTGGCATATCATATATGCCAGCCAAGCGACGAATAGATTCGGCAATTTCAAGTACAGCTATGGTCTTTAAGCATTTGGTCATTAAAGTTGGGCAAATGGAAGTTTTTGTAATTGAGAGACTAAGGAATCACTAGTACGTAATGAAAAATACCGAGTGACTATGGGAAAGAATCTATCATGTACACGTACTAATTTTCAAATCAGGGTAGATGTTGGATGACCATATTGTGCATGCAAGCACCTTTACTCTGTATATTTGCATATCCTTGGGTTAGATACAAACCATAATATGTTTATACATCAACTCACTCTAAAAAAGGAGGACCTAATGAGAATGTTCAACAGAGCAGAAGAACAATGTGAAAAGGACCTAGTACTGTTGATGACATCGTACTGTAGTTTTGAAAAGATCCTTCATGTTGCAATAATAAAATATTCGACTATTTACTTTTTATTTTTTTTACTGTATTAGCAGGATAATTAATATGGTTATATGTCAATTCCTTGAATATGTTTATTCCATTCATCTACTTTTTCAAAAAAAAGTGGATAGACATGCATCTACTTTTCTAAATTTAGGGAAAAGCCATGCATGTACTTTTCTAAATTTAGGAAAAATCCAAGCATCTACTTTTCTAAATTTAGTGAGTAACCATGCAAAGTAGCTTTTTTCTTTTTGCTTTGTGTATCTATACATTTGACCCTTGCCTCTTACTCTAATCCTCACTTCCAAATCTTGTTGCCTCCCTCTCTCAATTGTTGCCTCCCTCACCCTCTTATTGTATTTCTCTCCCTCTCTATTGTTCTCTTTCTTACAACCCTCATGACCATCAACTACCTTTGTTCATCTCTAATGGCTTCTTCTAATGGCCCTAGCTATTCTCTAAAGGAAACCCTAAAAAGGTTTTGCAAAGATTTATGCAACAAAACAGGCGAAGATGCAACAAAACATCTCAGAATCATGGCAGAGGTCCACAATCTTTGGACAAAGATGCTAGTAGATGAGCCTATTAATTATGGGGATTTGTTCGTGTGGAACATGAAGATTGAAAGCACCATCGGTACTTGACAAAGTTTCAGATATATTGCTGAAGAGACGGAGGAGCCCTTACAAGAGGGGTTAAAGAATAAAGTAGTCGAAAAAACTGTATAGGTGTAGGATCCGTAGGTAGTTATAGTATGTTTTCAATTTTAAACAATGTTAGATTGTAATAGCCCATGTAATAACCTTTTTTTGAAATAAAGTGGTTTCAACTATAGATCGCCATGTCTTTTGTATTAATTATCGGCTTGTTGTTGTTATGATTAATTATATCAAATTCTTGGTTTATTGTATGTTTTGAATAGCAGCGTCATGCTCTTATCTCTCTCACTCCCTCTCTCTCTCTCTCTCTCTCTCTCTCACTCCCTCTTCCTCTCAAATAATTAGGCCATGATCTCAATCATAATTGAAAATTTATTGACCTTAATAAATTTACATTCTTCATTGGTTCATACGCAAGGCATAGTAGATAGCTTGTATGTATAAATCTTGAAATTATTCACCTTGTTGATTGTACTCACATGCAAAGATATGCCATCACATGCAAAGGCTTTAAATGCTATGAAATCACGTGCAAAGGGCATGGAGTACCATGCAATCACATGCACATATAATAGCATCCACATGTAATAACATCTGGATAAAGAGATTATGTATAAGGAGGGTGGGGCAAGGACAGAGAGGGGGGGAGGGTGAGAGAAGGAGAGAGAGGGAGGGTGGGACATTGAAAGGAAGGGAAGAGGGTGGGAGAAGGAGAGAGAGGGTAGTGTGGGGCTGGGCGGTGGTGGGACAAGGAGAGAGAGAGGGAAGAGGGTGGGAGAAGGAGAGAAGGGAGGGTGGGAGAGCAACAGGGAGGGAGGGAGAGGAGAGAGAGGGAGGGTGGGAGAGAGAAAGGAAGGGAGAGATGAGAGAGAGGGAGGGAGGGAGAAAGAGGGAGAGGGAGGGTGGGAGATATGAGAGAGAAGGAGGGTGGGAGAAGGAGAGAGAGGGAGGGTGGGAGAGAGAAAAGGACAGAGGGAGAGGAGAGGGAGGGTGGGTGGGAGAGTGAAAGGCAGGGAAGAGAGAGGAGGAGAGAAGAGCGTGGGAGAAGGAGAGAGAGGGTAGTGTGGGCTAGGCGGTGGTGGGTCAGGGATAGAGAGAGGAGGAGGGAAGAGCGTGGGAGAAGGAGAGAGAGGGTAGTGTGGGCTAGGCGGTGGTGGGGCAGGGATAGAGAGAGGGAAGAGGGTGGGAGAAGGAAAGGGAGGGAGAGAGAGAGAGAGGAGAGGGTGGGAGAGTGAAAGGAGAGGGAGAGGGAGAGAGAGAGAGAGAGAGGAGAGGGAGGGTGGGTGGCTGGGAAAAGGAGAGAGAGGGAGGTGGGAGAGAAGAAGGAAGGGATAGAGGAGAGAGAGGGAGGGTGGGAGAGATGAGAGAGAGGGTGGGTGGGAGAGAGAAAGGAAGAGAGAGAGGAGAGGGAGGGTGGGTGGGAGAGATAAGAGAGAGGGAGGGTGGGAGAGAGAAAGGAAGAGAGGAGGAGAGAGAGGGAGTGTGAGAGAAGGAGAGAGAGAGGGCGGGAGAGTGAAAGGGAGGGAGGAGAGAGGGGGAGGGAAGGATAGAGAGGGTAGTATGGGCTGGGCGGTGGTGGGACAAAGAGAAAGAGATAGAGAGAGGGAAGAGGGTGGAGAGGAGAGAGAGGGAGGGTGGGCTGGGCTGGGCTAGGTGGTGGTGGGTAGAGATGGTGGTGGCAATAGTTAGAGAGAGATAGTTCAAGTAGAGAGAGAGGAGAGCCAAGAAAAGCTCCCCACCAAGCTCCCTCAAAAATCACACTCCTGCCATTGTAGCACCCCTATACTTTGCCTCTGTACTCGACAAGGAAACTGTTGGCTACTTCTTGTTGCTCCATGTCAAAGCACCACTCCCAAAGGAGAATATAAATCCGTTGATAGACCTTGTTTTGGCGATGTCAACAATGCCCTAGTGGAACGGTGGGAGGATTTATTTGGTTTCGTAATAGTACACCAGAGCATTATTGGATTGTCAATGAGAATCAAGTTATTGAGACGTCGGTACCTGCTTGAGGAGTTTGGCAATATTCAGAAAGGGAGAACATTGGATGTGCAGATAATTAGAGAAGCACCTGCAGTTTGTAATGAGTCTCATGTGTTTTATGTTAGTACATAAGTGTCAAGGGCCTTGGGATTGAACTATTCAGTGACAATAGCTGAGTTCCCTAGATGATCATGCAAAGGATTCTAGAAAAGAGAGAGAAAAAAGCTGACATATGTCCCATGCAAGCATATTTACTATATTTACATCTAAGTGCTTGGCTTGAAGCCTATGAGACATGAGTTCATGCACCAAGATGCGCTCACAAAGGTGGAGTTGTTTCAAGCACTAGTATAGCCAAGACTCCTCCCGAAGAATAGGAGGACTCATGGCCAGTCCTCCCATTATCGAGAGCATCCATTGTTTCAAGTGGGGCTTTATATAGCCAGGAGTCCTCCCATTCCTGCAATGTTATTAAGGAAGTTTGAAAAGTGTCATATGCTTTGTTGTGTTCTCTTTTGTTGTCATATGTTTCAATCTCGATACACATGTCTTGGTGTTGGTTAGGACTCCAAACTATAATTTTATAATTGATTTTGAATCGTAATGATTTGCATGAAACTTTTCATTTACTAATGAACTCTAAAGGTGTACTAGCTATGAACGAAAAGCTCTATACAAAAACACATGTAATCCATTCCTAGATGTGTTGAATTGTAGCAAACATTACTAGCCTTAGCCTTCTTGGCGTTTTCATTACTGACCTTAGCCTATGGTGTTCTGATTACTCACCTTAGCCTTCTTGTGTGCGTGCTCCTTGAAATGTGTCGCTTGATTTTTTCCTCAATTGAAAAGGTTCGCTCGGAGAACAGAACTCGTGCTGAAATATCGTCTTGTACCAGACAAAGAACTATATGAACTACTCATTGTGGGATTCATTTAGTAGAGAGAGAGAGAGAGAGAGAGAGAGAGAGAGAGAGGATCGGTTTATTAAGTTATGACACAAGACAGTACATTCACACATTTAATGTTCCACCTTGGACACCATGATCATGAGGTCCAACAAGGCTCATCAAAAGAGTCAGTGGGAAAGATTCAAGAGATGGTGAAGAGGGTATTATAAGGGTGGATAGAATGCTTAGTACCACCATATACCCCCTATGTGGGCCTAAACCCTCCTTATACGAGCATGTGAAGGAAAAGTGTATGCCTTCTTGTAAGCAAGTGAAGAACAAGTGCACCTTAGGTAATAGATGCCCTTTTTGAACATGTAAACAGCTTTAGAACCCTCCCTTAGAATTGCTAGCTCGTTCCCATCATGTCAAATCCCTATACCAAAATTCTTATAGCATGACCAAGCCTCTCTTAGCAAGGTGTGACCTTTCTCAACATATAAATATTATAAGCAACCCCTATGCCAACATGTGAAGGACTTGTACATAAATTTCATGGAATTACAAAGCCTTGTCTCAGCAGGAAGTTCTAAGCATGGATACACCTTTCTACACGTGGACATGTATTTCTATGCATAATCATGCATTCTACCCACAGTTGTTGGGAGCATGATAGGAAGCCCTATGTCAGAATGTTTAAAGCATGGCCAAGCCTCCCTTAGCAAGGTGTATACTTTCCCCAAATATAAATATCATAAGGAGCCCCTGAACAAGCATGTATAGGCCTTTCTGCACATGGAGAGGCCTTCCTGTGCATGGGCAAGGCCTTTTTGGGCATGGACAAACTTTTTTGCACATGGGAAGGCCTTTTGCCAAAATATGAGCATTTGAAGCCTTATATCATAACATTACAACAAGCATGTGAACACACGCAACCCTTCTTGTCAACACAAAGACCCTTTTGAGTATGCAAGCATGTGAAGAACTTGTGCAACCCTTTCTTGGAATTGGGAGCATGAGAATCCTTGTCTCAACATATTCTATTTATGGACAAGAATTTCTACACATTGGCAACACTTTAGCAACGTGTAAATGGCATAGGCAGTCTCTCTAAGGCATATGGGATGCCATGCACCATGGCCATGCACATATCTTGAGTATGTACATGGCCATAGTGAATGGCATGTATGCACATGCATGGTTAAGCATAGATATGTGTATGTATGTATGAATGTATGTATGTATGTATGTACATGCCCATGTGCATTTCATGTATGTATGTGCAAATCGTGTGTGTATGTATGCATACCCATGCCATGTCACATGTTGACATGGACACATCATTGAGTCCACATTAGCAAAACCCATACTGTTAAAGCTTGTAAAAATGAAAAAACTCATAAAATACTACTGAAAACTCATAAAATACTCCTGAAAAAAACTCATAAAATACTGCTGAAAAATAACCTCTACCTTTATAATGATTAAAGAATACATCTCACCTAGATCCCTTCAAGGGATTTAAGTAAATATATGACCTAACTAAGAACATGAAACTTTTTGTATGGAAATAACATGCAAAGAGAAACCGATAAGACTAATTCTTATGAAAAGAAGAAGAAATCTAAGGCAAAGTGTTTCTACCTATGAGACAAGCCTAGTCATATGTCTTTTGACGGTTCATGGATCATCAATAGTGAAGCATCTCGACATATGGCTAATCAAAAGGGCATGTATACCTCATTTAAGCCTGTGGGGGAGTCCATCCTAATAGCAATCGAAATTGATGCCAAATGTTGAGCCATGGGTTCAGTTATACTATGTCTTTTACTTCTAGTAATGGTAATAATAAGAAGTTGTTCAGTGTCCTTTATGTTCCAGACATCAAGAGGAATCTACTGTCTACTGTGGCCATAGTTGACTGTGACATGAAGGTGTTGGTGCAGTCGTCTCACAGATGCTAGCGGGGTAATGTTTTTGGGAAAGGAATTTGGTGCAACAACTTGTATAAGCTTCAGCTTGTTACTTTATAAGGAATATTTACTGAACGTGTAGTAATTACACCGCAGTGGCATTGCTTGACTGACACTCACAGTTAGCAGACAATTGATTGATCCTAAAAACTACAATCGCCGACCCAGGAGTGGAATTGTTGTAGTCCAACAAGGGGTGAATTGTCCAAAACCTATGATCGCCATGGTCTAATCATTCCGATCACAAATGTAGGATCACCCAATTCTTGAATAATGCATTCTACAGTTGAATCATTTTAATCGAATCGTTCTGACAAGAATCATTCTAAACAAGGATCTTTTTGTCTAGAATCATTTAAGCTAGAATCATTTCTAGTGGAATCGTTTTTTATAGAAATAGTTTTCAAGAAGGATCATTCGGAGGTGAATCACTCGAGTAGGATCATTTGATCCTACTGGGATAAAATTATAGAGTCATTAAAAATTCAAAGAACTTGTCAATGCCACGGATTTGACCATAACCTCAGACTTTTGACCATAACCTCAGACTTTTGACCTACTAAATCCTGAGGAAAAACCATAAAAAATATAAAACCTTCTAAACATTAAAAAACCAAAAAAAAACTAAAAATACCAATAAAATTATCCAAAAAAACTAAAAAAATAAGAAAAAGAATAGAAAACCCAAAAACATTAGAAAACTAAGAATAATCATAAAAATAATCCCCGCGAGTGATTCTAACATTGGAGTAAGTGCTTATGCATTTACATTCGGGCCAAATCATTGTGACTTCATTCTCATACCCAACATTTAAACATGAAACATTATCGTACGTACCAACACTTGGGAGACCAAGAGTCAATCTAAACCCTAGTAGCTCTAGATTCCAATCCTTCACAATGGAGGATACTAGATCAGGATTGTGGGGCATCATCCCAATTCAGTGTCCAAACATAGAAATGGTTGAACGAGACCACGAAGCGTTTATATAGGAGATTCATCGATAGGAGCCAAAAGACCCCAAGACAAAAGACCAACGGGTGAGAGAAGGGCCATGAACAAACAAGTTAAAGGCTAGGCTAGTAACACAAGGAGGACCATGAGTGAATAAGTTAAGGGCTAGGCCAGTAACACAAGAACCGTACACTTTTTACAACACTACGACTAGGCCAGTAACACAAGAAGCGTACACTTTTACAATGCTACGGCTTCCATATAACTAACCAACTTTTCACATCTTCATTGATAAGAATGGGATACTCTTGGAGACATGGCCAATGTCGTCCTTGTGCAAAATTGAGCCAGACCTCTCGGACAACTTGTGAGTGGTAGGGAGTTCTATCTGGACTTTGACAGGAGGATATGTTCCCCAACAAGGGAGATCAAGAGGAATATGGCTATTGAGATAGAAAGGCCCACAAGATTACAAAAAGCCACCAAATCCAGAAGGACTTTTTGAAAAGATGCAGGGGGGAAGAGAGCTTGAGCTCTTACAAGCACACACACACTCACAAAACCCTAATAGAGAACACACAAGGTGAGAGGCTGAAAATCTTCTTCTACTTCACTCAACACTCAACACACTATATACAAGATGAGAGTACACACAATATGAAAGGTACTCAACCAAATACATACAAGGGTTCTCTATAGTGTGAACCTAACTAAATGAGCTGGCGTTATAACTATGCCAGTCTCTAGAATGGCTGTCACACAGCCTGTCATCCCACTGGCCGCATATCACCCAAGATCTCACCAACCATGCCAGTGGTGTAAGTGTGGGGCCTATCTCCCAGGCGGGTCATCAGTGTCCACCGCCTCACTAGACGAGCTCAATATCTCAACACTCCCCCTCGAGCTCAACTCCATCCCATGTACACCAAGTGAAGCTCTGAATCTGCGGAGCTTGTCTGTACCCAATGCTTTGGTGAAGATGTCAGCTACCTGATCCTGTGTGTTGACATAAACAAGGTCAAGGTCTCCTGCCAAGACCTTCTCTCTAACAAAATGATAGTGGACCTCTATATGCTTCGTGCGAGCATGAAAAACTGGGTTCCTGGCCAACTGTATACTACTAATGTTGTCACAGAAAACGACAACTTGTCTATCCACTAATAGACCCAAATCTGCAAGTAGCTTTCTCAACCAAGCTACCTCACATGCTACCATAGCAGCTAGCAGCTCCTCTGTACTCAGCCTCTGTACTGGATAGAGCAACCGTAGGCTGCTTCTTGCTGCTCCAAGTCAAAGCAGCACTCCCCAAAGAAAACATGAAGCCACTAGTAGATCTTTTATATGAGATACTACCAGCCCAATCAGCATCTTGTAGCCATGTACACATGTCTCTGTCCCAGTCTCATAAAATAGTCCACAATGCAAAGTAGACCTCACATACCTCAGTATGCGTTTCAATGCATCCAAATGCGATTTCCGTGGAACCTGCATAAACTGACTCACCAACCCAACAGCATAGCTCAAATCTGGTCTGGTGATCGTCATGTAGATCAAGCTTCCTACTATGCACCTATACATAGTAGGATCCTCCAAGATCTCTCCTAAATCTGCACTCAACTTGCCATTCTGATCCAATGGCACAAAAATAGGCTTATAGCCTGTCATACCATACTTGGACAACATGTCCAAGCCATACTGTCTCTGCAGTAATCCAATACCATGTGGTGACCTAATCACCTCAATGCCCAAGAAATATCTGAGCTCCCCCAGATCCTTCATCTCGAACTTCTGTCTAAGCAAGATCTTTACATCAAAGATCTCTGCATCATGGTCCCCCGTAATGATCAAGTCATCTACATAGATGACAACAAGCACAACCCCTCTATCACCATGTCTCACATACAGCGAGAAATCTGCATTGGCTACATGAAAGCCAATAGTGACAAGATATTCAGAAATCTTGTCAGACCATGCTCTTGGTGCTTGTTTTAAGCCATACAAGGCTTTCTTCAACCTGCAAACATGCTCGGGGTAACTCACATCCTCATAACCAGGTGGCTGCAACATGTACACCTCTTCTTGCAAATCCCCATGCAAGAATGCATTCTTTACATCCATCTGATGTAAAGACCATTGCTTTGACGCAGCCACTACTATCACAACTTTCACTGTTGCAATCTTGGCAACTGGGCTGAAAGTTTCCTCATAATCAATGCCATATGTCTGTGCATATCCTTTGGCTACCAACCTAGCCTTATACCTGTTTATGCTTCTATCACTATTATTTTTTACTTTGTACACCCACTTGCATCCAATGGCTTTCTTGCCTTCAGGCAATTGTACTAAATCCCAAGTTTCATTTCCATATAGTGCATTCATCTCCTCATTCATAGCTTTCTCCCAACACACATTTCCAACAACCTCATCAATGCATGTGGGCTCTACAACCTGCACAACCTTTGCCATATATGCATAATGATATGCCACATAACCATCATAGGTAAACCTCTGCACAGGGTTTTTCACTCTCCCAGATCTTTGCAGCTTTTCATTCATGGCTTCCATAGCCTTCTTTACACCAGGTGTTCTCATAGCTGGGATCCCAAGCTCCTCATCAAGGCTCATATCTGAGCCACTAGACTCTCCATCAACATGAGAATGCCCTACAGAAATGTCACGAATACCAAGGGGCTCTCTTTTCCTTTACGTGATGTACTAATCATATTTGCAGGACTGGTATTATGACGCAGCCTGCCACTCCATGGTCTATCAACAGACCTACTAGATGAGGACTCTCTTGGTCCACTCAAAGACTGTGATTGCTGACCTCCATTCTGTGCAACCACACTTCCACTCACATCAGCCCCAACAGCTTCTTTTTCAGCAGCATACCAGCTACTCATCTCATCAAAGACAACATCCCTGCTTACCCTCAACTCACGTGTAGCAGGGTTATAACACCTGTATCCCTTTTGCTTAAGGGAATATCCAATAAACACACATTTTTCAGCTTTTGGATTCAGCTTAGTTCTCAGCTCATTTGGCACATGCACATATGCAATGCATCCAAAAACTTTCAAATGAGACAAATCAAGTTTTCTGCCAGTAAACCTCTCCTCTGGAGTTACATCATGTATGGCTGCAGTTGGAGTCCTGTTCATGATGTATACTGCTGTAGAAATAGCCTCAGCCCAATAGCTATGCGGCATATTCTTCTCTTCCATTAATGCTTGCGCAATCTCAGCAATGTGCCTGTTTTTTTGCTCAGCAACTCCATTTTGCTGCGGAGTGTATCTGCATGTAAACTATCTCCGAATACCATTCTTCTTCAAAAATTCAGAGAACTCATTGGAGAAGTACTCTCCCCCTCCATCTGACCTTAGGCACTTTACATATTTCCCTGTTTGCTTTTCAACCAAAGCTCTGAAAGCCTGAAAGTGAGTGAACACCTCACTCTTCTCCTTCATGAAATATACCCACACTTGTATGGTCATCAATGAATGTCACATAATACATGCAGCCTCCCATAGACATGGTCTTCGTAGGACCCCATACATCTGAATGCACAACATCTAGTGCATTTCTGCTCACATATCTGTTACGTGGAAATACATGCTTTGTTTGCTTTCCAAATTGGCATGCTTCACATATTCTCTGCATACCTTCCACTTTAAATTTTGGCAGCCCTGTCACAATTCCTTTAGTCTGCATAGACTTCATTCTCTGCACATTCACATGTCCAATTCTTTTATGCCAAATGTCTGTGTCTGCAACAATTCTTGAACCATTTGCAAACATCGCAGCACTCATTTTAGGCATGTCTACATTCAACGTAAACATTCTGCCCACTCTGTTGCCTTTTGCAACCAACCTGCACTTGTCTTTAAAGTCTTCAACATAACAACCATCAGGGTTAAACCGAACCTGCAAACCCTGCTCAATCATCTGGCCAACTAAAACCAGATTCTTTGTTATGTTCAGAACGTGAAGTACATCTGCAAGGTACTTCACTTTGCCATCCTGCATAGACAATGGCACATCTCCAACATGGGCAATTGGATGAGCAGTGTCATCCCCTGTTTCCACAAAACCTGGTCTTTCAAGGATTTTCATCTCCTTGAACCACTCCCCATGACTTGTCATGTGGTTCGAAGCACCTGAATCCACATACCATACATCATCTTTTTGTGCTGCTTCAACATTTTCAGACATGGCATTTATGACATGCTGCATAACAAACAACCTTTCATTATCCTCATTGTTTTTGCTTAAGGATGCATAGTTGTTCTGCTGCACTTTCCCATTTTGCATGTCAGCCTGCTTCTTATAACATTCTGCCTGCACATGTCCGCCGGGCTTACCACAATAAAAGCACTCACGTGCATCATTATATTGCCTTTGCCAATTTCCACGTCCTCTTTGACTCCCCCTGCCTGTGAATTTGCCTCTTCCACCTGTGTGTTGTTGATGTTGTTGTTGTGTATTCTGGGACTGTTGTTGTTGCTGCTGCTGGCCATAATTCTAATTACCTGTTCGGCCACCTCCTTGACCGCGTCCACGGCCTCCTCTACCTCGTCCTCTACCTGAACTTGTGTAGAAGGCCTGTTGCTCTGAACTGTTTTTGTTTGGTGAAGACTGTTGGTCTTCACCCAAGCTCTTCTCTTCTATAATCAGCATAGACACCAAATCTGTAAAGTTGGGAATGTTTTCCCGAGTCTGAATAGACGTCTTGAATGCCTTGTATTATGGCCTGAGACCACGTAGATAGACTTCCACCTTATCATCATCATCTAGTGACACACCAATAGATGCAAGGGATTCCACAATACCCTTTATTTTCAATGCATAGTCATTCATAGACATGCTCTTTTTCTCCATAGTATGAAGTTCATTCTTCAACTGTATCTTACGTGCCTTGGTATTTGTTTCATAGAGTTTTACCAAGGTGTCCCACGCCTCCTTGGGAGACTTGGCATCCTAAATGTTCCCAATCATGGTATCCTGTATACTAATACATAACTTTCCTGGCTCCTTGGTTCCAGTATTTAAACTCTTTCACATCTGCAGCAGTCGGATTTATGTCCTTTCCCATCAGGAAATTCGTCAACCTGAACCTCCAAGCATGGAAGTTATTCTTATCAAGCTTCTCAGCTACAATTTGGGTTATGCCATCATTTGACATCTTACCAGACACACAATTTTACTAGAAATAGCACTCTGGTTTGTCTTGCACAACTACTGTATTTTCTGTAGCGGTAGTAGCGGTACTGTAGTACTCTCAAATGTCATAACCAGTGACCTCAATGTGCATACATACACCCAATGGCAACTGTTGACCTCTGTTGAGATATCGAGCTCTAGTGAGGCGGTGGACACTGATGACCCGCCTGGGGGATAGGCCCCGCACTTACACCACTGGCATGGTTGGTGAGATCTTGGGTGATATGCGGCCAGTGGGATGACAGGCTGTGTGACAGCCATTCTAGAGACTGGCATAGTTATAGCGCCAGCTCATTTAGTCGGGTTCACACTATAGAGAACCCGTGTATGTATTGGTTGAGTACCTTTCATATTGTGTGTACTCTTATCTTGTATATGGTGTGTTGAGTGTTGAGTAGAGAAGAAGAAGATTTTCAGCCTCTCACCTTGTGTGTTCTCTATTAGGGTTTTGTGTGTGTGTGTGTGTGTGTGCTTGCAAGAGCTCAAGCTCTCTTCCCCCCTGCATCTTTTCATGGTATCAGAGCCTGGTTCGTGCTAAGGGCTGAGCTGCAAGCAAGAGAACCACAAGAAGCGGTACGAGGGTAAGAGCTACAACTACTCTTCCCTATTGTGTTGGTGACTACACCCTTGTCGGGAGCTCTACGGGAGGCACCGGCAAACGATCTCCGATTGAGGAGCTTTCTTCGCGAGAGTGAAGCTACAGGGCAACTATACAGTCCTTCGGACTACCATACACGGGCCGAAAACGCGTTTCGGGCGCGTCTGGACCTCCGTTTTTCAGAAAGCAGGCGATTTCGAGCACTGCGGGTAAGTCACCGATTCTCTGCAGAACTCTGTTTTAAGAACTGCAGGAAGACAGATTGATTGTGCAGACACTGTGGGTGCTGCAAAGAGGTCTACAGTTGCCATTGGGTGTATATATGTGCATTGAAGTCACTGGTTGTGACATTTGAGAGTACTACAGTACCGCTGTGCAGAAAATACAGCATTTGTGCAGAAAAACCAGAGTGCAGTTTCTGGTAAAATTGTGTGTTTGGCAAGATGTCTAATGATGGCATAACACAGATTGTGGCTGAGAAGCTGGATAAGAATAACTTCCATGCTTGGAGGTTCAGGCTGACTAATTTCTTGATGGGAAAAGGCTATTGGGACTACATTGAAGGTGAGCATGAAGAGGCACCGGAGATACCGGATATAAATTCGACTGCTGCAGATGTGAAAGAGTTTAAAGACTGGAACCAAGGAGCCAGGAAAGTAATGTATTGGCTTTCCATTAGTATACAGGACACCATGATTGGGCACATTCAGGATGCCAAGTCCCCCAAGGAGGCGTGGGACACTTTGGTAAAGCTTTATGAAACAAATACCAAGGCACGTAAGATACAGTTGAAGAATGAACTTCATACTGTCGAGAAAAAGAGCATGTCTGTGAATGACTATGCGTTGAAGATAAAGGGCATTGTGGAATCCCTTGCATCTATTGGTGTATCAGTAGATGATGATGACAAGGTGGAAGTCTGTCTACGTGGTCTCGGGCCACAATACAAGGCGTTTAAGACGTCTATCCAGACTCGGGAAAACATTCCCAACTTTACAGATTTGGTGTCTATGCTGATTATCGAAGAGAAGAACTTGGGTGAAGACCAACAGTCTTCACAAAGCAAAAACAGTTCAGAGCAACAGGCCTTCTACACGAGTTCAGGAAGAGGACGAGGTAGAGGAGGCCGTGGACGCGGTCAAGGAGGTGGCCGAACAGGTAATCAGAATTATGGCCAGCAGCAGCAGCAACAACAACAACAGTCCCAGAATCACCAACAACAACAACACGCAGGTGGAAGAGGCAGATTCAGAGGCAGGGGGAGTCAAAGAGGCCGTGGAAATTGGCAAAGGCAATATAATGATGCACGTGAATGCTACTATTGTGGTAAGCCAGGACATGTGCAGTCAGAATGTTATAAGAAGCAGGCTGACATGCAAAATGGGAAAGTGCAGCAAAACAACTATGCATCCTCAAGCAGAAATAATGAGGACAATGAAAGGTTGTTTGTTATGCAGCATGTTGTAAATGCCATGTCTGAAAATGTTGATGCAGCACAAAAAGATAATGTATGGTATGTGGACTCAGGCGCTTCGAACCACATGACGAGTCATGGGGAGTGGTTCAAGGAGATGAAGAACCCGGAAAGACCAGGTTTTGTGGAAACAGGGGATGACACTGCTCATCCAATTGCCCACGTTGGAGATGTGCCATTATCTATGCAGGATGGCAAAGTGAAGTACCTTGCAGATGTACTTCATGTACCGAACATAACAAAGAATCTGGTTTGAGTTGGCCAGATGATTGAGCAGGGTTTGCAGGTTCGGTTTAACCCTGATGGGTGTTATGTTGAAGATTTCAAAGACAAGTGCAGGTTGGTTGCAAAAGGCAACAGAGTGGGCAGAATGTTTACGTTGGATGTAGACATGCCTGAAATGAGTGCTGCGATGTTTGCAAATGGTTCAGGAGTTGTTGCAGACACAGACATATGGCATAAAAGAATTGGACATGTAAATGTGCAGAGATTGAAGTCTATGCAGACAAAAGGAATTGTGACAGGGCTGCCAAAATTTAAAGTGGAAGGTATGCAGAAAATATGTGAAGCATGCCAATTTGGGAAGCAAACAAAGCATATGTTTCCACATAACAGATATGTGAGCAGAAATGCACTAGATGTTGTGCATTCAGATGTATGGGGTCCTACGAAGACCGTGTCTATGGGAGGCTGCAGGTACTATGTCACTTTCATTGATGACCACACAAGGAAAGTGTGGGTATATTTCATGAAGGAGAAGAGTGAGGTTTTCACTCACTTTCAGAATTTCAGAGTTTTGGTTGAAAAGCAAACAGGAAAATATGTCAAGTGCCTAAGGTCAGATGGAGGGGGAGAATACTTCTCCAATGAGTTCTCTGAATTTTTGAAGAAGAATGGTATTCGGAGACAGTTCACATGCAGATATACTCCGCAGCAAAATGGAGTTGCTGAGCGGAAAAACAGGCACATTGCTGAGATTGCGCGAGCATTGATGGAAGAGAAGAATATGCCGCATTGCTATTGGGCTGAGGCTGTTTCTACAGCAGTATACATCATGAACAGGACTCCAACTGCAGCCATACATGATGTAACTCCAGAGGAGAAGTTTACTGGCAGAAAACCAGATTTGTCTCATCTGAAAGTTTTTGGATGCATTGCATATGTGCATGTGCCAGATGAGCTGAGAACTAAGCTGGATCCGAAAGCTGAAAAATGTGTGTTTATTGGATATTCCCTTGAGCAAAAGGGATACAGGTGTTATAACCCTGCTACACGTGAGTTGAGGGTAAGCAGGGATGTTGTCTTTGATGAGATGAGCAGTTGGTATGCTGCTGAAAAAGAAGCTATTGGGGCTGATGTGAGTGGAAGTGTGGTTGCACAGAATGCAGGTCAGCAATCACAGTCTTTGAGTGGACCAGGAGAGTCCTCATCTAGTGGGTCTATTGATAGACCATGGAGTGGCAGGCTGCGTCATAATACCAGCCCTGCAAATGTGATTAGTACATCACGTAAAGGAAAAGAGAAAGTGGTTGAGCCCCTTGGTATGCCTGACATTTCTGCAGGGCATTCTCATGTTGATGGAGAGTCTAGTGGCTCAGATATGAGTCTTGATGAGGAGCTTGGGATCCCAGCTATGAGAACACCTGGTGTAAAGAAGGCTATGGAAGCCATGAATGAGAAGCTGCGAAGATCTGGGAGAGTTAGAAATCCTGTGCAGAGATTTACCTATGATGGTTATGTGGCACATCACTATGTATATATGGCAAAGGTTGTGCAGGTTGTTGAGCCCACATGCATTGATGAGGCTATTGGAAATGTGTGTTGGGAGAAAGCTATGGATGAGGAGATGGATGCACTATATGGAAATGAAACTTGGGATTTAGTGCAATTGCCTGAAGGCAAGAAAGCCATTGGATGCAAGTGGGTGTACAAAGTTAAACATAACAGTGATGGAAGCATAAACAGGTACAAGGCTAGATTGGTAGCCAAAGGATATGCGCAGACATATGGGATTGATTATGAGGAAACTTTCAGCCCAGTTGCCAAGATGGCAACGGTGAGAGTTGTGATAGCAGTGGCTGCGTCAAAGCAATGGTCTTTACATCAGATGGATGTAAAGAATGCATTCTTGCATGGGGATTTGCAAGAAGAGGTGTATATGTTGCAGCCACCTGGTTATGAGGATGTGGGTCACCCCGAGCATGTTTGCAGGTTGAAGAAAGCCTTGTATGGCTTAAAGCAAGCACCAAGAGCATGGTCTGACAAGATTTCTGAATATCTTGTCACTATTGGCTTTCATGTAGCCAATGCAGATTTCTCATTGTACGTGAGACATGGTGATAGAGGGGTTGTGCTTGTTGTCATCTATGTAGATGACTTGATCATTACGGGGGACCATGATGCAGAGATCTTTGATGTAAAGATCTAGCTTAGACAGAAGTTCGAGATGAAGGATCTGGGGGAGCTCAGATATTGCTTGGGCATTGAGGTGATTAGGTCACCACATGGTATTGGATTACTGCAGAGACAGTATGGCTTGGACATGTTGTCCAAGTATGGTATGACAGGCTGTAAGCCTATTTCTGTGCCATTGGATCAGAATGGCAAGTTGAGTGCAGATTCAGGAGAGATCTTGGAGGATCCTACTATGTACAGGAGCATAGTAGGAAGTTTGATCTACATGACGATCACCAGACCAGATTTGAGCTATGCTGTTGGGTTGGTGAGTCAGTTTATGCAGGTTCCACGGAAACCGCATTTGGATGCAGTCAGACGCATACTGAGGTATGTGAGGTCTACTTTGCATTGTGGACTATTCTATGAGACTGGGACAGAGATATGTGTACATGGGTACACAGATGCTGATTGGGCTGGTAGTATCTCAGATAGAAGATCTACCAGTGGATTCATGTTTTCTTTGGGGAGTGCTGCTGTGACTTGGAGCAGCAAGAAGCAGCCTACGGTTGCTCTATCGAGTACAGAGGCCGAGTACAGAGGAGCTGCTATGGCAGCATGTGAGGTAGCTTGGTTGAGAAAGCTACTTGCAGATTTGGGTCTATCAGTGGATAGACAAGTTGTCATTTTTTGTGACAACATTAGCAGTATACAGTTGGCCAGGAACCCAGTCTTTCATGCTCGTACGAAGCACATAGAGGTCCACTACCACTTCGTCAGAGAGAAGGTCTTGGCAGGAGACCTTGACCTTGTTTATGTCAGCACAGAGGATCAGGTAGCTGACATCTTCACCAAAGCATTGGGTACAGAGAAGCTCCGCAGATTCAGGGCTTCGCTTGGTGTACATGAGATGGAGTTGAGCTCGAGGGGGAGTGTTGAGATATCGAGCTCTAGTGAGGCGGTGGACACTGATGACCCGCCTGGGGGATAGACCCCGCACTTACACCACCGGCATGGTTGGTGAGATCTTGGGTGATATGCGGCCAGTGGGATGACAGGCTGTGTGACAGCCATTCTAGAGACTGGCATAGTTATAGCGCCAGCTCATTTAGTCGGGTTCACACTATAGAGAACCCGTGTATGTATTGGTTGAGTACCTTTCATATTGTGTGTACTCTTATCTTGTATATGGTGTGTTGAGTGTTGAGTAGAGAAGAAGAAGATTTTCAGCCTCTCACCTTGTGTGTTCTCTATTAGGGTTTTGTGTGTGTGTGTGTGTGTGCTTGCAAGAGCTCAAGCTCTCTTCCCCCCTGCATCTTTTCAACCTCTTTGCAGCACCCACAGTGTCTGCACAGCCAATCTGTCTTCCTGCAGTTCTTAAAACAGAGTGCTGCAGAGAATCGATGACTTACCCGCAGTGCTCGAAATCGCCTGCTTTCTGAAAAACGAAGGTCCAGACGCACCCGAAACGCGTTTTCGGCCCAGAAAATTTTGTCCGATAAGATGTTATAGTTGCCCTATAGCTTTACTTCTGCGAAGAAAGCTCCTCAATCAGAGATCGTTTGTTGGTGCCTCCCGTAGAGCTCCCGACAAGGGTGTAGTCACCAACACAAATAGGGAAGAGTAATTGAAGCTCTTACCCTCGTACCGCTTCTTGTGGTTCTCTTGCTTGCAGCTCAGCTCTTAGCACGAACTTGGCTCTAATACCATGAAAAGATGCAGGGGGGAAGAGAGCTTGAGCTCTTGCAAGCACACACACACTCACAAAACCCTAATAGAGAACACACAAGGTGAGAGGCTGAAAATCTTCTTCTACTTCACTCAACACTCAACACTCCATATACAAGATGAGAGTACACACAATATGAAAGGTACTCAACCAAATACATACAAGGGTTCTCTATAGTGTGAACCCAACTAAATGAGCTGGCGCTATAACTATACCAGTCTCTAGAATGACTGTCACACAGCCTGTAATCCCACTGGCCGCATATCACCCAAGATCTCACCAACCATGCCAGTGGTGTAAGTGTGGGGCCTATCCCCTAGGCGGGTCATCCGTGTCCACCGCCTCACTAGACGAGCTCGATATCTCAACACTTTTGGGTATGTAATTGATAAATTCTTCTTAAGGAGTCTTAGAGTCAACAATGAGGGTCTAATGATATGTACAAGGATGCCTCAGGCAACCTCTACACAATCACTGATACTCCTAGAGACTTGCAGGGATATTTTCGATTCCTTAAAGCATCTACTGAGTAAGTGTTACCAGCCAGCACAACGATCTACGTCGACGAAGAAGGTAACACCTACACGAGGAGGCAAGGAATACTATAACATCTAGGTAGGGGGCGTCACACCACCCATAGCCTACCAAAATGAAAGGACAATAGGAGGAAGAGAAGGAAGAACCTCTCAAGATGAAATCACTTCAAGGAGAAGTAGTCCAACGAAAGAACAAGAATTCGGATAGGATGCCAACTTTTGGATTCCTTCCTCATCATACCCAATCAAGGAAGAAGAGAGGACAAGGGAAAACAGTACCGTTTGAAGAGAGGCAGTACCTCAAGAGAGAGCAAGGGTAGCAACACTCCCTTAGAAGCCAAAGAGCTAGCTTAAGGAGCATGGGAAATTGAGAGGCCAAAGAGTCAAGGACGGAGAGCTATAAGTCTACCAGTAGCTAGTGGGATACCCAATGACACATACGGCCAATGTGCTCCCAGAACCTTACCACAAGCATCAATTGTTGGAGTACCAACCTCCTATGGGTACCCGAGACCATCCTATGCACCAATACCTCCCAAAGCTAAACCCACATATGTAGTCCAAATGGCTTCTACGAGTTGAGTTGTCAGCCTCCATAACCAAGAGCATGAGCTCGTATTCTTGATGAAATGAGAAGATGGCGTTCCCATGGTGGTAATACCACCTAAAGAAATGAGAGATTAGTACAATCATGGCCATCTCAAGATTAGAGCCTCACATATATCCAAGCTAGAACCAAAGTTTAACGGATCAAAGGATCCTTACAGCAGCCAGATCCCCAGCCACCTAGTTGCATTTAGACAAATTTGTACAACTGAGAGAGTACCTAATCCCAAAACTAAGATCGATGCCTTCGGATTGACCTTAGAGGGAAATGCTTTGCTATGGTTTCAAATGGTGGAAGATTCCTAAAAAGAAACCATGGAGAATCCCGAGCTAGCATTTACCATGGGCTTCTTGAAAATCGATGTCAACCACGGATCCTAGTTATATCAATTCAAGCAACTTGAACATGACTCGGTGAGAGGTTATATAATCTGCCTTAAGTAGATGCCCTCCTGAGGAAAAATCGAGCCAAACTAGGTTGATCTCACTGTTCATAGAGGGTTTGAGAAGCAGACAGTTGCATGTCACATTGTACACCGGAAGGCACATGATGTTAGTGGAGTGTTGCCTAGATATGATAGCTTTCGATAATAACTTTACAGGCATCCCTTCCATGGAATGCAAAAGACTAGACTCATTGGTCAAGACGGAACTCAAAGTCAAAAGCTTAGACACTAGAAAAATGGAAGTTAGAAGACATTGCTAAGGCAGTGATCAAAGGGCTAGAAGAAGTGTGGAAAGCCTCTCCTAGGGAGACATGCCATTCACATTTAGCTCCAAGATGGAAAATGACTTGGTGTGCAGTTTGCAAAACAACCACACGGTGCACGAGTGCCCAGTCTTAAGAGAAAGAGATAACCAGTGGTGTGGGTATTGAAGAAGGTATGGAAATCATGAATAATCTAATTGTTACCATGCACAACGAATGGCAAGAATGATAAGAGTGTATACATTATCGGTGGCAGCTCCTTAGCCATTAGCTTTACCAACCCCACCAACAGCTAGACCAGACACTACCCATGAAGCAATGAACCCTAACTTGCAAAGAACCCTTATAGAACATCATATGTTCCACCTATGGTATTGCCACCATAGCTAATGCCACCAAGAACCATGCCGACAAGGCTAGTTTATAGTGAACACATTCCAAATGAACCCCCTAACATGTCAAAATTCTATGTTGACTATCTAGATTCAATCCTTAGGAGCCCACGTAGAAGTGAAACCATTTGGGACAACTAGGACCAATCATGTGAGATACACAACACGAGGGTGCGAAAAGTCACTTTTAATAATAGAATCTACTATTGAGATCAAGCTTGGAAGCTCCTCAATTCTTGCTTATCTTATTCTCTTCTTAATTAAATGCTTATTGTGCATGGGGAGGGAGGGGCGGCACACTAAGTTCATTCCACACACTACATAAGGCCACATGTCAACGTAGAGAGAAATCCTTATTCTCTCTAACAAAAAGATACTCTTACGTGAAGTTAAATGTGAAGTGTAGGGGACTGTAAGAGAAACTCATCTCTTTTTTTTTTTGTCATAAAGTGTATTTGGCCCTTTTCATTTATATATAATACTTATTATTGATTTAAAAAAATCCTTATTCTCTCTAACAAAAAGGATCCAGATTTGTATATATTAATCAAAGAACAGGTGTAAGGGACTCTAGTTTCATTTATTAACGGAAGGTTGATCAGCCCAGCCGCCTACATCATTATGTCGCACAGAGCATGTAGCACTCTAATAAGCCCTTCCGCCTCAGCAAAATGGATACTGTGAGGCCCACCAAGCTAACGGCCTGGCTCTGCAAACCCTCTTCCTTTCAGCCTCAGCAAAAGGACGCAGCTATGAAGCCTACCAAGCTACCTACTACTACCCATACGACTATCACCAACCCCAACTTTCTTCCACCCACTTCTACCATCCCTCAGTCCACCTGAACCTCCCCCATTTATACGCCCCTTCGTAGAGACTGCCTTAACCCACCCACCCACCCACCAACGCAAACACAACCATAAGACCAGGAAAAACTCCAGAGAAGAAAGAGCTGCAGAAAGGCCTTCACAGTCTACCAAAAACCAACTCCAGAAAACAACAGCTTCACATCCCCCCACACATCTTGAAACAGTACCCTTCAAGCTTCAACCTTGAAAATTCATCTGTGAGTATTTTGCCCTCCAGAAGAGCATCACTAACATAGGAGGTTGCAAAGAATGGAATGCAATACTTTTATTATGAGATTTTACATGAGTATAAGTTATAACTTCGCCAGCAAGATCTGAAACTTACACTTCAGATGTTTTTTTAACAATTGAGGGGACAGCTCAAAAGGATGCTGGATGTTTACCTACTGTTTGATGGAGAAAAAATTTGGTATAAGGAAAGAGTGGATAATATGTCTGGACAGATCCATCCACAAAACAGAGCATACTTTCTTCAGGTTTTGCTCCGGCAACGAGAAAGAAAGTGCTGGGCCATTGTCCCTAAAAACCACAACTTCAAAACTATGCTCATCAACAACTCTATGAAGCCTTGTGCATATCAACGAGATTGAACATATAATGATGCTCAAAGCCTCTTACCACCATTGATGGACAAGCACTCCATTGCTCCTAAGAGCTTTAAAAAGAGACACGCATTCTCCAAATGTCCTTTCGAATTTGGATGTTCGTAAGGGGCTGCTTCTTTGCCATCGGTTATAGTGGCACTCCAAGAAAAGCTCATCCACAAGACAAATGGCTCCGGTTTCCAACATCCTCGGCAAGAGGTCGAACTCTGCCCCTTCCACATCCATCTTCATCACCACAAAGTCGTCCACAGTGACCATCTTCATTAGCCATTCTGCAAAATCAAACCCTTGCACAGTTTTGAACTGCTTCTCTGCCAAAATACTCTCCCCTGCCCGCTCTTGCAGTGCTGACCGGCTTTGGATCCGACCCATGCCGATCTCACCTTCTGCAGCCCTGTTCTCGGGGTTAGCCCCAAACACCAAGCTCTCATTCCTCAACCATGCGGCATATGGCAAGAGCTTCACATTCTTCCTTTTTTCATACTCTCCTGCAAAAGAATCATCAGCCTCCACTGCATAGATAAGGAAATCTTGACTTTGCTTCGGGTACTTCTTGACAAACCAGTTGCCTATGCTTGAGTGGTAGCTTCTTGCACCGACGTCTACATAGAAGTAGCGATTGTTGTCACTAATGTCAGTGACAGTAGGCAAATACTTGATGTTTTTGGCATTTTCTTTCAGAGTGATCCAAGGCTTCAGTGGCTCTTCCATGATGAGGGGCTCTGCCTCACTGATGAGCTTTTCCTTCTGCTTTGTTACACTGCATTTTCCTCTCTGAGCATTTCTCTCATCTTTTCCGTCATGCAGGCGTTTTCTGAGCACCACCTCGTATTCCGGACCAAAAACATCCACTTTCTTCACATGTACAACATCAGAATGCTTGAACAGGTCTGTTAATCTATCAACACTGTACAGGTTATTAATGGAAAACTTTTCTGCCAATGTCTCCTTCGAGGCGTGGATGACTGCAAAGCCTCCAGGCTTGAGTGTCCGCTCAATCTCTGAGCAGACAATCGTGGAGAACATCGCAACGTCAAATGAGTTGGAAAACTCAAAATCGAAGACGTTTTCTGGAAATGGAAGCCTGTGCATGTCGCCTTGCACGACAAGCGAACGCGAAGACACTAGGTCCATGCCGAGGGAGTTTACAGCAAGTTCCCTGAGGGCAAGGACCTCCTGCCCTGCTCCTGCCGCAATGCAGAGCGCCTTGTTCCCAGCCTGCAGGATCTTGGCCTTCATTAAATCCGTGAAGATAAAAGAGAATGAATCCACCTTCTTTCTCCATTCTTTGGATGTCCACAGCTTCCTTACCTCCGGGTTTAGCGTCTTTCTGAGCTGAAGCTGGATGCTCTCCTCGTACGCCTTGAATATGTAGCCACCACTGCTCTCGGCTGAAGGTCGGAAGCCGACCGCAAGATCGATTATCCCGTGGTAGACTTGGCGAGTGAAGCAGCTGTTACCTCCTGCGCAGGGAGAGCCATCGCGCAATACGTACAGGAAATGGAGGCAGGTGAAAACCAGGGCGAAGAGCAGAGTTCGAATGACAAGTTTCCGTGGGACGACACGCCTGTGCTCGGGGAGAGATCCCTGTTTGTGGAAGCCAGACTCCATAGCTTCAAGGAAAGACGGTGCAAGAGGCGAGCAGAGAAGGGGAGGGGGGACCAGACCACGTTGCGCGAAGTTGAAGAAACCAAAGAGAAAAAGGGTAATTGTTTTAACGGGCGCAGAAGCGGGCGGCGGTGTGGTTTCCACCCACGAGGGCGAGGCGGCGGCAACAGCAAGAGCTTTTAAAAAGAAGAATTGCAAGAGAAGGAAAGGGGGGAGGAAAACAAGGGAGGGGGGCCATGTGATGGAACAAGTTACTAGGGCTCGCCATAGGGGTTCACAAAGGGAGCTCGGGGTCCGCCATAGCTGGGGCTTCGAGCGATTGAGAGAAGGAAAAGCACAGAGGGAGAGGAAGAAATGCTCACGTATGAGCGACATGAAGATGGTGATGAGGAAGCAACGTGGGATGCGTCTTTCGGCGTGACTTGCGAGTCGTGAGTAGGCGGGAGTATGATGTGTTTTTTTTGGCCCTGTCTGTATTTTTGAACCTGCCGCGGGTTGTTTCCGAGTATGACGTGGACCACGTGTACAGCCGAGTTTAAATCCTTAGGGCCGACAGACTAGCGCCTTCGTGGCGCCAATTGTCCAGGCGGAAAACGACCCAACACCAAAAATATGTCCGCCGCTCAAGGTATCGTTTGCGCAAAGAAACTTTTCGAATACACACACTGTGCACACATTGTCAGAGCGTCGTCCCCAGCCCTCATCTGATTGGTCATGACTATGAGTAGTTACCTGCCACAGAGTCGTCTTGGACTCATGATCACGAGTAGTTATCTGCCACATTTTAAGGAATGATTACCTTGGGTAGCCTAAGGGTCTTTACACCCTCCTCCAGGCCTTAAATTTGACGCCCGTTTGGGTGTCCAAGGCCATTTGAAGCGTCATATGAAGCCTCAAAACAAGCAGCCAGGCTTCATGAGGAAGCCCAATTATATGTATAAGGCTTCAAAGGACACCCATATAAATGACGTAGGCTTCACACGATTATGGGTATATATATATATATGTGTGTGTGTGTGTGTGGTCACAAAAAACAAGCACAGAGATTAGTGTTGTCGTCAATTTTAAGGCCTGGTCGCGCTGGACCTTCTAAAGCTTTAAAAGGGCTTATATTAAAAAAAATGCAGCTTTAAAAGAGCGAATAAATTTAAACGTTGTTGGGAGCTTTGCGCGCACCGTGAGAAGCGTGCTGCGCTCACCGTTGGAGCCTGGGAGTAAAATCGTCTTTGCTGGCGTCTTTGCCGAGTGGAAGGGAGGCTCTTAATTTAGCACTGCTCTGGTCGTGTGGAGATGGTGACTGGTTGCTCATGGCTTTTTCTTAAAGGCGCTAGTAGCCGCCCCTGGGTATCCTCTCTCAAATCAGTGCAGCACGCTGAAGTTTGTAATGCTCTTGAAACCCTTTCATATGTGGCATATGACCATACTAGGCATGGTTGAGATGCATGGTAGTTTGACTGAAGTTTGGGGGATTCTCTCATGGATGGAGCTGTTTATATACATATATCGAGGGATTCTAGGTACTTTTAGACTAGTTGCTTGGTTTGAAAAGCTGCACACACTTTGAAGTTTGAGCACAAGCGCGATAGTGCAGTAGAGAAGATACATGTGTGGTAATGTGGGAAGCCCAAGTTTCAAGGCAGAGAGTCATTTGAAGCCCAAGATTTTGACACAAGGTGTCACTAGTACATCGAGGAAGCCCGACATTGGGCTTCAAATTTAAGGCCTGCCCTCCTCCCTAAGGGTGCCCCAATACTGCACAACATGTGGGCAGCCAAAAAGTGCCTTGTGCACTCTTGAATGGGCATACGCCATTCCACACCAATTGCCCACTCCTACATTTATCAAAAAAGTGACTTACCCCATTCCACACCAATTGCCCATGCCTGCATTTATTAAAAAAGTGACTGCCCATGCATCGTGCCCCCTTTACACATCGTCCTTTACACAACTTGCATGTCCACGTACCCAACAACCCCAGCAGCCTGTTGACCTACATATACATGCATCTCCACAGCAGCCTGTTAACCTACGTATGCATGCATCTCCACTAGCCTGTTAACCTGCGTATACATGCAACATGTATCCATACTAAGTCAGTGCATGCCTAGTCCTAATCTGGTGCTCAACACATAGGATTTAATAGCCCCTAAGCAATTGCTATATATGCAAGCTCCTCAACCACTAATATCACTTAACTCCATCACTGATAATCAATGATCACTTACCGAAAATGATAATATCCGAAACCATGCTTGACCCCCCATTTGAATTCACCCACATACTTACAGGAATGCTCCCGTAACTTACAAGATGCTCCCAAACTTCATCAATACCCTACAAAAGCAATTTCCATCCACACAAATAGAGAGTTGGGGACTTGAATCCCATCACCACAGTTATTGTAGCTATACCCTGCTCTCTTCGAGAAGGAGGGGAGGGGATGAACTAGATTTATCTTACCCCCTCCCCACCTCCCATCTACAAAAAAGAATGAGAATCAGTACGCATATGAGATTTAAATACCAACATTGTGTCCAAAGTCATAACATCCAAGCACTATTTCATCTCCTACTCACTATGGTCACTCTCACCAGCCGAGTCATGATCACCAAATACAATTCTCACATTTATCCTCTCTCTCTCATTAAACGTAACTCTAGCAAGATTGTCTCTCCTTTGTGCACTGCCAACCTGGGATGAATCAAGCGGTGCTGTTTCTGATGATTGTGCCCTCTGCACAACCGCTAAGGTCTTGGTCTGCAACAAAGCTGTAATCTCAGCAACACCCACTTGCAGTCCACTCTGAATGATTGGATCCAAAGCCAATGCATCATTGTTTGCTCTCTCCACCTCCGCTTGTGCCTCTCGAACCCAACCCTCATCAAATGAATCTCCATGCACAATGCACATGTTTCGGAAGGACCAAACAAGTGCTAACCACCTTCGGCACATTCTGCAATAACATGTCACGTCTCTTCAATAAAATACGAAAGCGAGCTTTTAGCATTCCAAAAGCCCACTCCATAGGCATCCGTAAACTAGATTGAATGTAGTTCCAAAAGTACCGCTCAGGGGATAATCCATCTTTACTTTCTTTAAATGGAGGAAGCATCCAAAACCTTGCAGGGTAAGCACAATCACCAAGTAAACAATAACTGCCTAAGCTGTTTGATTCACACCTTTGTCCTAGATCACTTCTTTGGAATACATTCCAATCATGCATAGAACCTGCCCAACCAATGTCATAATCCCAAACCAAGCAGTTAGAAGCAATGGTCATTTGGAAAAATTATAGAATGAAACCCCTTCCGATTAAAGTAGTCCTCATGGTACACATGAGGGGCAATAATTGGAACATGGCTACCATCCACAGCACCAATGACAAACGGAGCACCATGTATTGCCTGAAATCCTTTAACCATGATACACATCCTATTTGAAGAAGGCCATTTAATATACAGATCATGAAGACCTGATGTGGAGATTGCATCGCAGAACTCCATAATGATCTTTTGGCATGAAGACGTGGAAACCCCATACAAATTTGCTATTACTTGTAAGTTTGATCTGGTAGCTAGACGGTGCAAAGCCACACATACACGCTTCTCCACACTAATTGCCTTTCGGTAGTTAGTGTTAGACCATTAATGGCAAGCGAGGAGCAAGCCGTGCAGTCAAGAAGTGAAATGTTTCTTGCTTAGGCGGAGCCTACTCTCTTGAACATTCTGTTTGAGTAGCTTCCAAGCAAACCACGTTCCATAAAAGTTTGGGGTCTAAGGATAAGCCCAACATGACCACCGCTCATGTCTCTTTCTAGCAATCTGAGCCTGCCTTGCAGACAAAACTCGAGCCATGCACACTGACTCAATATGGATACATGTTGCATGCATAAATCATCCTCATCATAATATGAATCCATCCTCTCAATCATTGCAATCAAAGAAATGATGATTGCAATGAGACAAACTACGAGAATTAACTCGTCTTCCATCCCCTCCAGTAGATGGAAGAATGGCTAAATTCCTATGATTACATAACATTATTTAATTTACATGTTAAAACTTGAAATAGGCTAAAAAATTAAAGTGTTTCATTACATATGCTGATTGATTTCAATTAGAGTAAACTTGTTAAAACAGCATAATTCAGTGATTAACAAAGTGAAATCATTCCTTTTTAAAACTTTTCATTACATCCAAAAGGCCAGTCAACAGCTGATGTAAGCTAGCCAAGCATTTGCAACTTTTAGGCTTTTGTTGCCTTGCGATCCACAAGAGAGTCCTTATGTTGATCTGCCATGACTTTGGCCGTGCTGGCCATGTTGACAAGGGAATGAGGATTGTGTACCCTCTCCTTCGTCTACTTCCCCAATTAGGCCATCGGTGTTCCCACCCACAGAATGGGTGTAGCTAACCACGTTTGCCCGATTGTGCATGTACTCATCAATGATATCAAACCATTGACATGTTACCTTACGATCATTTCCAGAGATGGAATTATGGGCCTTGTCCTTCTTATAGTCTGCATACACACAACCCTATCTCTTTCTGCAACTTTCAGAGTCTTTGTCACACTCTGGGAATAGCCCTGCAAGTTGAGTGGCAACTTTAGACCACAGATCAACCCCTTGCTTTAGAGTTTTTCCAAACTCATCATGCATTGAGCCCCGGATGTGAATGAGTAGAACAACCCATGCATCCTTCCAAACCTCCCTCTTCCACGTTTGTTCATCTACATTGGTCTTTGGTGTTGAGATCTTTCTACCTCTCTTGGTCATGGGGGCTTTGTTGAAAACGTCAACCTCTTGCACCTCTGCATCATCTGGTTGTTGGACTCTATGTTTTATTGGAAGCTTTTTGACCTTTTGTGGAGCAAAAACCCCATCCGCATCACTTCTCCCTTCCGGAGGCAAAGATGGGATCTCTGTCTCTGCTTGTGAGGGTTGCGGACTTTGATGCACAAACTGGTAGCCGATTGAGTTGGGCCGTTGGTATGGCGTAAACGCAAACGGTGAACCACCGAAAGCAGACAAAGGAAAAGTCCCTGGAACAAGTGGGGGACATGCAAATGCTGAGGATGAGGATGCGGGCAGTGTCAACCTATGGGTTGGAGTCACTGGCACACGCATGTCAGGAAAGTAAGATGCCTGAGAATATTGGGAGTATAAGGGCGTGTACTCGCTGTCTTGCAAGTTCTGAGAATCCATTAGGGGATTACTGGAACATCAAAATACTGGGAGCTATTAGATGCTAATCAAAGCACTTAATGATTATAATTAATCAGGATGCCTTTTTCGATTAAGAACATACGGAATACAGAAGATGCGTACAGATTAATAAATCACATGCAATATGGCATGTAGCATGACAGAGGTAGGGCTGCATGCCGTGAGGAGAGAGAGGAGCAAGACAGAAAAGAAAAAGCTATTAAAAAAAATGAAGGTTACCTGGAGATTCGAGGAAGAATGCTTGCAAGTGCCGAGGGAAGAGGAAGGCACTGGAAACTTGGTCTACAAATGCCAAGCTTTGAAGTTCTTTTGTAGTCTATGGTCGAGTAGAGAAGCGTGGGGAGGGTTGGATGCGAAGCGGGAAAGTTTCGACGTTATGGCGGGAAGGAATGGCAGCCTGGTCCACAAACCAGCAACCATTGGCTGGAGATTAATGCGCCCAAGATTGGGCAACCAAGCTTGGCTGCCCATGCAGAGGCGAAACAAGGGCAGGAGGTGGAGACCAGCATGGCGATGTGTCGTCTTTGCTCCTCGGCGGTGTGTAAAGGAGGGCTCCATAGCGCATCGTCCGATTGGCCCAATGCTATTATTACCTTTGGGCGAGGGTCAGTGTGTAAAGGGCCTAACATCCTTGCAAAAAAGCATGAAAGGTCCAGAGAAAATCACCTCGCGTGTAAATAAAAATAAATTAGCAAATAGCTCAAAAAAGCATGTCACATCGATTTAAAAAGAGGGTATCGCCGAGCGGCTTCACGATGCCGAAACATGTATTCTTTCTCTTTCTCGTCGTGCCATATACGATCGAAGATCAGTCCTCATCAATGAGGAAGAAATCTCCTATCTAAGGTCTTTTTTGACAGAGCTCTGGTGGATGACCATAACCTCCTTGAAGAGCATGCCAAGCTCTGGCAGCCCAACCGAAGTCGTATCTTGGCTTTGTGCTTTGTCAAATCCTAGCAAAGAAATAGTTGTGATTGTTGTATGTCTTTTTCATACTTAATAGAAGTCTCTTTCTGGAAAAAAAAATCCTAGCGAAGAAATGCCCTAGCCAAATCCAACTGGCTCTCATGCCTCACGATAAGTTCATCAAATCGCTATGCAATCTTCTCTCCCCCTACCAAGTTGTGCCCTATTCTCCAGACTTCTTTCCCTCTTAATTTTTCTCAATGTATCTAATTAAAAAACCCCCAAGAGCTCAAGGTACTCTTCTCTCTTTCTCTCTCACTCTCGCTCGAGCCCTTTTGGATTTGTTAACCTTACGAAATGATTTTGCCAAAAGCTGTTATTTCTGGTTCTATTATGATGAACTGTCATTTTTATGTATCCCTATAGTGGCCATCATTGGTGAAACGCATGTTGTGAAGGGTACGGTCGTACCATTGTGAAGCACGGCCGTACCCTTCTCAGTAGATAAAAATACGACAATGCTTGAATGAACATGAATTTGAAAGCATACTTGGAAGTAATGCTAGACTGACATCTGCATTCGATGAGCTTGAAGTTTGTTCTTATGTTCGATGTGATTCCAAAGTACCTCACAAATTAGAAAATTACAAATTCATTACCACATTTGAAAATGAGTTTTGTATCATGAATCAATATGTAGGACTAATGGTCGCCTTCAACATTGAAGGTGCTTTGGTCCACTTTCGATATCGAAAGTGCTATTTGGGAAACGAGGAAACGTCACGTTCTCCTATGTTTATTAAATTTCGGGGAGGACTGTGCCAACTCCCCACCTTACTTTATGTATGGTTTTTTTTTTAACTTCACTCACACAAATGAGCACGAAAATCCTATGACTTGATGAATGACATGTAACTCAGATTTAAATGTGGTAATGAATTCGGAATTATCTACCTTACGATGTACTCTGAGATCTTTGTCGATGTCCAACGATTCCTCACGTCGATTATAATCATAGGCTTGATGTTCATGCTCGTTCGAGTTCTATAAGCTGGTCATATAAACTTGAGAAAGACATGCATACGAATAAGACATACTATAGAAAAGGTATGGGTTGGAGTGTCCATCTTCATTCAAGCGCTTCAAGATGTTTATATGTGAACAGAAGGACACACATTCTTTTAAAGTACATTGACAATGCACAGGTATAAGAAATCAAGAGGATAAGGGTACCCAAGCATTCTAGTTTTTCGTATATTTTAGTAATAAAACCCACATATAGTAGAGATCTCATTTAAAAAATTAGATAGATTTAAGAGTCATTTTTAATTTTTATTGGTTGAAAAATATTTTTTTTCGAGTACCGAGATAGCCCTTAGTTTAGAAGGGTTACTCCTACTTTTTTTTAAAGGGTAGAATCAACATTGCTCTTCTTTCTTTCTTTTTTGGGAACCATATATATTTATAAAATAAAAGCTATCATTACACAAGGTCTCTTATAAATATATATTTATATTTATAAGATAAATATAAATATATATTTATATTTATAAGATAAATCCTTTTGGTACCATCCCCTAGTTTTGGGTCCAAATTTAGGGTACTTTATCTTTAGATCTTCCCTTGTGTAAGCTTTCCACATATCAAAATTGTTAGGATGCCCTAGTATGTGCTAATATCCCAACAGCCTAGAGCTAACTCAACATATCCCAGCTTGTAAGGCCTGAACTAACTCAACAAAAAGGTGGGTTATCATTCAATTTATTTACAAAGTATACAGACCAACATTGATATACACACTTATACATCAACTATGACACATCTAGCCCCTTTTTGAAATATCAACAAATTCTTGGAGTTCCAAATCCCCAATAGACAACAATATCTAAGAAGATTGCATACTAAATTAATAGCCCCATCCTCTTAAGTCAGTCTCCCGAGCAGCCAGTCCCTCCAAGTTCCCTTAACCCCCATGTACCCTACCACCCATTTGTCAATCCTTCTCCAAAACCCTCTAATACCAGGGCAATCCCAAAAGGCATGTCTGCCATCTTCAATTTACATCTGGGGCATATTTCAGTTGGTGAAATTCCTATGCAACAGTTTGTATCCAATGGACAGGGCGGCCCACATACATACAAAGGTCTGGGGCATATTCCTCTACAACAGTTTATATCCAATGGATAGGGCCCACATATAAACAAAGGTCTAGGGCATATTCTAACTATGAAATTCCTCTGCAACAGTTTGTATCCAATGGGCAGGGCCCACATATAGACCCTCCATAAAAAGGTCTAAGCTTTCACAGGCACATCCCAGTTCCCATATCAGTCTCCATCTCTTCATCCAAGTGTTTAAGCTCTACCTTACTTTCCAAATTTTGTTGCATTACATCGCATTAATCTCACTTGCTCTTCATACACTGCCTTGGTAGTCACCCTATCCAGCTTCACTCCATTGAACCAAGACCAATCCTTTAAACAGCATGCCCAATGTAGGTAGTAGAAACCCAACCCTTCTCAATTTCCTCTAGTACATGGCTTATAACCTAAAGATCTCTCTCCTGTATCCCAAACTCCTCCCTAATCTGATTGAATTCTTTCCAGCCCACCTAAGAGCAATCCCAGTAATCCCCCAATCTTCTCAGCCCTCTATTATTCAACTTCTGAGCTATTCTTACATTAGGTTGAGCCAAAGGGGGAGTGAATTTATAAGTCCACCAAATGCCAAGATTGAAGAAGGAATTCCCTAATGCCCTAGTACATCCATCCCACTTTATCAAGCCCATCACTTCTTTCCAATTTAGAAATAAGAACTTGGAAAAAGGGGAGCTCACAATTTTCAAAGGAGCATAGGACAACAATTTATCTTGCCAAGATTGAAGAAGGAATTCCCTAATGCCCTAGTACATCCATCCCACTTTATCAAGCCCATCACTTCTTTCCAATTTAGAAATAAGAACTTGGAAAAAGGGGAGCTCACAATTTTCAAAGGAGCATAGGACAACAACTTATCTTTCCAATTCAGCCCAAGCCATCTAGATTCCTTTGATATAAACATCAAACTCTTCAATCACTTCTCTGATCATTCTGGCCCTAGATTAGGAGTTGCTACCCTTGCTTTAGCATGAGTAGGCAAATGCAAAATCCCAAGTCCTCCCACCTTTTTGGGAAAGCTTACTTTATCCCAGGCTAGCCAAGCAAAAACCTTTCTGCCATCTTATAAGAAGGGTTTAATGTATCTTACCCTTTTTTTGAAGTTCATTTTGTTTTGCAACTCTTATATGGCACATAAGAAGGGTTTTAAAAATTTTAAGATATATATATATATATATATATATACATACATACATACATACATACATACATACATACATATATATATATATATATATATATATGCCATCCATCCACATGTACAATAGTCATCCTTTTACACATACCAAAGGAACAGTTCAGTTCCCAACAAAAAAAAAAAGGACAACCTAGCACCCCCATACTCTAAAGAAGGGTTAAATTTTTTTATTTTTTATTTTTGGTTGAGAAGGGCGTGTAGTTTAGTTGGTAGGCCAGTGGGCATGTCGTTTAGCTAGTAGAACAATCAGGTTCCATGATGAGGACCCGGGTTTAATACCTAGGGACTACATGACGGACGGCACACACAACATGCACATATCCACCTTCCCCCACAAGAAGGACTAAATTTTAACTTACCCTTCTTTTGAAATTCATTTTGTTTTGCAGCTCTTCTATGACATGTTCTAGTTTTTGATCCTCTTATTTAAAAAACAATAACTTTACGTAATATCTAAAACTTGAGAAATATTACTTTACTGATATAAAGGCATATATGTGGCTTTATTTATGGCCATTCTATATCCATTGCCTATATGTATATAAAGGCATGTCTCAAGTTAGAGGGTAGAAAAAAACAAAATACTCATGTTCCTGCAATGCCCAAGAGATTAAGCTCGTATAATCTACTATTTTTATTAAGCATTTGAGAGTTAAAATGATTAAAATTACAAAGGGCCTATCGTCATTGCCTGCTGCCTTATAACCTTTCTCAGCCTCGTCAAAGCCTTGTAGAGTCACAATCCTTTGGATGATACCCTTTGGATGACATCTTCTAGCATTGATTGCCTCCTTTCCCTCTTTTTAATAGCGAAATACTTGCCTCGGACAAAAAAAAAAAATTTGATGCCTAGGTAACGCAGTTTCTTCAAGGGGAGTAGAGTTGGGCCGCTAAAGATGCTTCAAAGCAGATAGTTGGTGGTGGTCAAGAGGAGAATGATGAATCCTTTGACAAAACATAAGAAGGAAGCTGGTACTCTGTGCTACTTTAGAAATTCAAAGCTCCAAAATTTTGGTGCCTAAAACTCAAACTTCCTAGCCCACTAACTTTTATGTTTTATGCTTAAAGGAATATGTTCTAAATATTAAAGAAGGTATACATTTATATTAAGTAATATATTAACGTTATAAATGGCTAGAAGATTAATGGCATCTGTATTTAATGATGAAGATTACAAGATAAATGGCTAGAAGATTAATGGCATCTGTATTTAATGATGAAGATTATGAGATAAAAATTGATATCTTTCAAAACTCAAAGTTATTATCAAGGTTTTTTTATTACATATATGATATATTAACTTTAGAATAACTCAGTCATTATTAAAAAAAATTATTACATATATTTAATGATAAAGATTGGAATCTCTCAAGACTCAAGTCATTATCAATGTTTTTTTTTTTGAGAAATGTGGTACCATTTAGCATAAGGAAGAGGTAGGGAGTGAGTATGAGTAGCCAAGCAAGAGCAAAGTCTAGTGTAAAGCCACATGAGCAAAAGGAATTATATTATCCCACATTGATGTGCAAGCCAAAAGGTGTACCTCCTCATATAAAAGGGGACCATTTTCAAGCAATGAACATATCATTTGCACTTATCTCAAGTTTTTCTATATGTCCAAGTTAATCTATCTTGGAGTCTAATTCATGAGTTCACTTAGGTATCGCCCACCTTAGATTAGTCATGTTAATTGTGTTGTCATTCGAACAGGATTAGCATATAATTAAGTAGTTGTCTTGTCTTTAGGAGAGCTCGATCCATGTTCTCAACATGGTATGAGAGCTAGGGACCCTAGGGTGAGGCTCTCCATTTTTTAGAAAGATTTTATAGCGAGTGTTTTTAGAAGAGTACATTACTCTCACTAGATTAGGAGTTACTGAGTTCTTGTCATCTAGCTGTAAAACGAGCTAGTTGCCTTGTCCGAGAGGGGAGATTAGCTTGAGAGAAAGTAACTGTAGCATCTTCACTTAAAGGACAACACAACAAGCATAGCAAGAAGCGATGGTGGCAAAGGAGCAAACATCGATGACGGAATATCAGCAAGCCATTTTCAGTGGCAGTTGTAAAAGTAAAGACAGAGAGAAGCACTGCCCTGTAAACATGCAAGAAGAAGAAGAAGAAGAAGAAGAAGCCAGCTTCTCATTGAGCTGATATTCGTGCGGTGTAGTCAACAATGAGTTTGCTTGGTGCAGCATCCCATTGTAAGAGAGAGAAACCTGTAGAAGACACTCTACAACCAGTGCATCCGTATATAGATGAGGCGGCCAACAGATCAACAGCTTGTGCCATAGCCAGCAGCACAAGCCGCACACAAGATAACCAAATCACCAACGACGATCGTTAATCACACCAACCATTAGCATTCCCAGCACGCTCACACTACCTCCGCAACACAGCCATCAATAGCACACGCCTTCTCCACATGAAAGGCGCAGTGATTAGCAGAGCCTACAACAGCCCTGCGCATCATAAAGCAACAGGGTTTCATAGAGGGGGAGAGAACAGCTGCCACATACAGTAGTAAATGAATCACCAGCAACAACAACAGATCGCAAAGAGAGTAGGTTGCCATCGCCAAACCAGCAGGCCATCAGCCGCATGAAGCAATACGGTTACATCTAAAATAATAATAATAAAAAGAAACCTAAGGGTGCCATGTTCACATGGAAGTAAAAGGCTTTGCATTTATGGGCCGCATGTGCATGCATTCATTTGCACCTTTGAAAACATACTTATTGATTTTTCATTTTTTGTTTTCTGTTTTTCGAGCCGGGGTCAGAGACGAGCATGCTCATGTCTGAGACTCGAGCAGAGAAACGCTTTTGTCATTAGTTTCGTTGTCTCGGTCGTGAGGACGGTTTCGCTACTTCCTTAAGGCATGACCTCGGAAGACCAAAAAATTGGGTACGACAGCGACCCAAAATTTGATTTTTCATCATGATAAGTCATGGATGCATAAGATCTCTTCATACACATTCTGCACTTCTGCATCATCATCAACTTGGGATCACGAAATTTTTTGTGTCTGACCATGAGTCGAACGTGATTGTAATCAGCGCGGCCAGCGTATGCATGTGAGGAAAAGAATAGAACAATCTTTGTAAAAACACCACAACAAAATGAGTATGTGAGTGTGGATGTGCATAAGCAAAGCATAAGTGGCAAAGAGCACGAGGTCCACTAATGGCAACATCAAGAAAAAGCCAACACCAAGTGATGGACACTCCAAGCAATTAGGACAATGACATCATCAAGAAGAAGAAGAAAAGAGTGTAGTCAAGGTCAAAAGGGACCATTTTCAAGCAATGAACATATCACTTGCACTTATCTTAAGTTTCTCTGTTTCTAAATTAATCTATCTTGGAGTCTGCAATTTAATTAGCACACGCTCATCATCATGAGTTCACTTAGGTATCACCCACCCTAGATTAGTCGTGTTAATTATGTTGTCATTAGAGTGAGATTACCATCTAATTAGGTAGTTGTCTTATCTTTAGGAGAACTCGATCCGTGTTCTCGATAGTTTTTTGATTACATATATGACAGACTAAGTTTAGAATAACTTAAAATCATTATCAAATTTCTTTATTACATATATGATAGATTAAGTTTAGAATAACTCAAAGCCTTATAAATGTTTTTTTATTACATATATGAGAATTGGAATTGAAGGAGAGAGTCACAAACCTCAATTCCAATTCTCATATGGAGAACCTATTAAGGTTTGTGACTCTCATATTTTCCATGTTTTGTGAAGCTCTCTAAGCTACTGGATGGTAGAGCTCTCATTGGGTGAAGACAATTTCTTGGGAAGGGTGCAGTCGTCTTTGGAACCAAACTTTCCCACCAACACAATTAACTTGGACTTCTACATTAAATGAAACAAGCTTTTCCTAACTATGTCAATCCTGGCATAGTTATAATTTCTTTAGAACTTGCCATTATAATCAACATGAACTAAGCAAACATTTGTGTGAATGCAAGCCTATCTATTGCATTTAATGATTTCTCAACTGGGGCGTCCCCCCAACACTATCTCACAAGGGGTCTTAAAGACCCTTATCAAGTGGGATCTACTATCATAGATGATCTCATTGCCCCACCATTTTTGGGTTGTCAGATCTTAGTAAATTTGGAACCGTAAACTAGGGGTGGTAAACTAGGGTTGCCAACAAGAACTATAACTAGGGTTACTTGCATGACTAGATGTGGAAGCAAATAAACTAGTAACTAGAGAAATTTGTAAACTAGGCAAAGAAGTCTAGTAAACAAGGAAGGGTAAACTATTGATTACTAAATTAAGGATGCTAAAATAGAAATTTTACTAAACTAGGGAAATATGTGCCTACTTGGATGTTTTTAAGATTCAAATATTCAATGGAATATAGAGCTATGAGCAATGACTACTTGGTGAAATGGCTCACAAGGTAGATCTCGTTTGAAAAAAATTCTAAGTCTCCCAAAGTCTTGCATGCCAATTTGCCTAGTTCATCATCCCTACTTTATTTAGTTTACCAAAACAACCTAGTTTACTTTTCACTGTCCCAAATCCAGAATCACCATTGGTCCGCCCTGGTTTCCTTCTTGTTACTGGTGGGCAACCCTGATTTACCACCCTAGTTTACCTTCCCTAGTTTACTAAGAATTGACGACCCAAAAATGGCAGTGAGAGTAGGTTGACAGTGAGGAGCAAGATCATCTGTGAACATTGATAAGGGTCTTTAAGACCCCATGTGAGATAATACTGAGGTTAACTTGGACATAAGAAAAGCCCTTTAGACAAGTTAATTGGGCGTAAGAAAATCCCTTTAATTAATCGTAAGAAAAGCCCTTAGAAAAGCCTAGGCCCCCTCCTCACTCTACTGCATAAGGGGGGAGAGAGAGAGTCATGATAACACTCTCCATTATTAGAAGAGAGGAGTGAATGCTTTATGAGAGTCCTTTGGCCACCTAGACATAGAAAACTGAAAGAGAGATAGAGGGGGGGGTTGTTTGAATAACGTGAGAGAGAGATAGAAGGGAGAAACCCTTCTTGCAATGGTTCGTTAGCATAGGGTTCACAAGGAGACAAAGAAAACAGAGGATTGAATCATCTCGGTGACCTATTTCAATAATGAATTAAATTAAATTAGGGTGATCAAGTAGAGAGGGAATTAAATAAGGCACCCAAATATTTTTCTTGAATTAATTAATTAGTTCGGGTTTAATTTTTTAATGTATTTATATGGTTCCATGTGAAATTCTTAAAATAGTAGATGCATGATGGAACTCCTATCTCTCTGGCATCTGCATGCTTCTTCTGGAGATAAGGTTGACAGGGCATGGTTCTACAGGTCACCGTCTTTCTGGAGACGTCATGCTACTTCTAGACCTCGTGCCTCGTTTTCTTGCATAATGGAACTCCTTTCTCTCTCTTGCGTTTGCATGGTGCTTTTGGACCTCGTGCCTTATTCGTTTGCATGATGGAACTCCTCTTTCTCTCTCGTGTGTGCACGTTGCTTTTGGAGAACGTTGATATGCGGGTGTGCTTCTGTAGGTCACCGTCTTCTTGGAGATGCCTTGATTCTAGAGATTTTTTAATTCCCGTGCTTTTCACTATCCTGGTATTCTTTGGTTGGTTGTGCCGATATGCAGCTGCACATCCAAATGACTTCAATCAACATGATGGAGAGCCGAGCAGCTATAACATCCTATCATCATTGATGATGATGAGAAGTCTCATGTGACCAAGAATATTACAATGCATCTTATCTATCTATCAGGGAAAAAACTAATACGTTTAAGAAAGCTATCATCGATGGTGATGACTACGTCCCACTATCACCTAGTGTGTGTAAATATGTTGGGCTTCATGAGGAGGATGCTTCCTATGTAGGTTTGTTAGAATTTGCTCAGAATAATAAGTTTATATGAGAGTGCCAGTATGTTGGTTTGTATTTTGTCGTTTTCATCATACGTCTACACTACTGTAGTGTCAGCACTTGACTTCTGTGTGGTGTGGCAATTTACATTTCCCTCTTTATAGCTATAAAATTGATTGTAATAAGCTTTTTTAATGATTAAAAAATGGACCGTTATTTGCTTCCTTGCAGTGGTTTTTTGTGTGCTTCGACCTTACAAATTATTTGGTTGGCCACTGGAAGCAGCCAACAAATTAATACACACTGGACAAAAGGCTCAATATGCACACCTTTGTTTGCTTCCTTGTGCTCAAGTAGAGAGGGAATTAAATTAGGGCAATCACAACAAAATCTAAAAATTCTAGGTGTTATTTTAATAAAACCAAACCCGAGGTAATGTTATTTTAATAAAATTAACCTCTTCTCTGATGCCCTTCATGGTGTCGCTTGCACGTGTAGAAAACAAGCAGTGTCCAAATTGACAGTGTTTTCTTTGGGTGGGGGAGGGCATCAGCCGCCCTGCCCAATA